>NC_091259.1:34053560-34356590 GCF_042477335.2 Ovis canadensis | reverse complement strand
CTCCATCCCTTCATTCTTTCTGGAGTTATTTCTCCACTGATCTCCAGTAGCATATTGGGCACCTAATGACCTGGGGAGTTCCTCTTTCGTTATCCTATCATTTTGCCTTTCATACTGTTCATGGGGTTCTCAAGGCAAGAATACTGAAGTGGCTTGCCATTCCCTTCTCCAGTGGACCACATTCTGTCAGACCTCTCCACCATGACTCACCCATCTTGGGTTGCCCCGCAGGCATGGCTTGGTTCCATTGAGTTAGACCAGGCTGTGGTCCTAGTGTGATTAGATTGACTAGTTTTCTGTGAGTATGGTTTCAGTGTGTCTGCCCTCTGATGCCCTCTTGCAACACCTACCATCTTACTTGGGTTTCTCTTACCTTGGGCGTGGGGTATCGCTTCACGGCTGCTCGAGCAAGGCACAGCCGCTGCTCCTTACCTTGGACGAGGGTATTTCCTTACCACCGCCGTTCCTGACCTTCAACGTGGGATAGCTCCTCTAGGCCCTCCTGTGCCTGCACAGCCACCGCTCCTTGGGTTGCTCCTCCAGGCCGCCGGCCCTGGCCTGAGGCATGGGTGGCTCCTCCCAGCTTCCGCCCCTGGCCTCAGGCTCGGGGTGGCTCCTCAGGGTCGCCGACCCTAGCCTCAGGCACAAGGTGGCTTCTCCCGGCCGCCACTGACCTCGGACGCAGGGTAGCTCCTCTCAGCCACTGCCCTTGACTTCAGACGCAGGGTAGCTCCTCTTGACCGTTCCTGAGCCGTTGCAGCATGGCACTCTAGGCCGCTGCCCCTGACCTCGGATGCAGGGTAGCTCCTCTCAGCGGCGCTTAAGTGCGCCGGCTCACAGCCACCTGCGCTTAAGTGCGCAGTAACGCTGAAGAAGCTGAAGTTGAATGGTTTTATGAACACCTACAAGACCTTTTAGAACTAACACCCTAAAAAGATGTCCTGTTCATTATAGGGGACTGGAATGCAAAAGTAGGAAGTCAGGAAACACCTGGAGTAACAGGCAAATTTGGCCTTGGAATGCGGAATGAAGCAGGGCAAAGACTAACAGAGTTTTGCCAAGAAAATGCACTGGTCATAGCAAACACCCTCTTCCAACAACACAAGAGAAGACTCTACACATGGACATAACCAGATGGTCAACACCGAAATCAGATTGATTGTATTCTTTGCAGCCAAAGATGGAGAAGCTCTATACAGTCAACAAAAACAAGACCAGGAGCTGACTGTGGCTCAGATCATGAACTCCTTATTGCCAAATTCAGACTCAAATTGAAAAAAGTAGGGAAAACAGCTAGACCATTCAGGTATGACCTAAATCAAATCCCTTATGATTATACAGTGGAAGTGAGAAATAGATTTAAGGGCCTAGATCTGATAGATAGAGTGCCTGATGAACTATGAATGGCGGTTCATGACATTGTACAGGAGACAGGGATCAAGACCATCCCCATGGAAAAGAAATGCAAGAAAGCAAAATGGCTGTCTGGGGAGGCCTTACAAATAGCTGTGAAAAGAAGAGAGGTGAAAAGCAAAGGAGAAAAGGAAAGATCTAAGCATCTGTTCCAAAGAATAGCAAGAAGAGATAAGAAGGCCTTCCTCAGCAATCAATGCAAAGAAATAGAGGAAAACAACAGAATGGGAAAGACTAGAAATCTCTTCAAGAAAATTAGAGATACCAAGGGAACATTTCATGCAAAGATGGGCTCGATAAAGGACAGAAATGGTATGGACCTAACAGAAGCAGAAGATATTAAGAAGAGGTGGCAAGAATACACAGAAGAACTGTACAAAAAAGATCTTCACAACCCAGATAATCATGATGATGTGATCACTAATCTAGAGCCAGATATCCTGGAATGTGAAGTCAAGTGGGCCTTAGAAAGCATCACTACGAACAAAGCTAGTGGAGGTGATGGCATTCCAGTGGAACTATTTCAAATCCTGAAAGATGATGCTGTGAAAGTGCTGCACTCAATATGCCAGCAAATTTGGAAAACTCAGCAATGGCCACGGGACTGGAAAAAGTCAGTTTTCATTCCAATCCCAAAGAAAGCCAATGCCAAAGAATGCTCAAACTACCGCACAATTGCACTCATCTCACACGCTAGTAAAGTAATGCTCAAAATTCTCCAAGCCAGGCTTCAGCAATACATGAACTGTGAACTCCCTGATGTTCAAGCTGGTTTTAGAAAGGCAGAGGAACCACAGATCAAATTGCCAACATCTGCTGGATCATCGAAAAAGCAAGAGAGTTCCAGAAACACATCTAATTCTGCTTTATTGACTATGCCAAAGCCTTTGACTGTGTGGATCACAGTAAACTGTGGAAAATTCTGAAAGAGATGGGAATACCAGACCACCTGACCTGCCTCTTGAGAAATCTGTATGCAGGTCAGGAAGCAACAGTTAGAACTGGACATGGAACAACAGACTAGTTCCAAATAGAAAAAGGAGTACGTCAAGGCAGTATATTGTCACCCTGCTTATTTAACTTCTATGCAGAGTATATCATGAGAAACACTGGACTAGAAGAAGCACAAGCTGGAAGCAAGATTGCCGATTGCCGGGAGAAATATCAGTCACCTCAGATATGCAGATGACACCACCCTTATGGCAGAAAGTGAAGAGGAACTAAAAAGCCTCTTGATGAAAGTGAAAGAGGAGAGTGAAAAAGTTGGCTTAAAGCTCAACATTCAGAAAACTAAGATCATGGCATCTGGTCCCATCACTTCATGGGAAATAGATGGGGAAACAGTAGAAACAGTGTCAGACTTTATTTTTTTGGGGCTCCAAAATCACTGCAGATGGTGACTGCAGCCATGAAATTAAAAGACGCTTACTCCTTGGACGAAAAGTTATGACCAACCTAGACAGTATATTGAAAAGCAGAGACATTACTTTGCCGACTAAGGTCCATCTAGTCAAGGCTATAGTTTTTCCTGTGGTCATGTATGGATGTGAGAGTTGGACTGTGAACAAGGCTGAGTGCCGAAGAATGGATGCTTTTGAACTGTGGTGTTGGAGAAGACTCTTGAGAGTCCCTTGGACTGCAAGGAGATCCAACCAGTCCATTCTGAAGGAGATCAGCCCTGGGATTTCTTTGGAAGGAATGATGCTAAAGCTGAAGCTCCAGTACTTTGGCCACCTCATGCGAAGAGTTGACTCATTGGAAAAGACTCTGATGCTGGGAGGGATTGGGGGCAGGAGGAGAAGGGACTGACAGAGGATGAGATGGCTGGATGGCATCATGGTCTCGATGGACGTGAGTCTGAGTGAACCCCAGGAGATCGTGATGAACAGGGAGGGCTGGCGTGCTGCGATTCATGGGGTCGCAAAGAGTCGGACACAACTGAACGACTGAACTGAACTGAACTTAGTCTGTCTTGAGAAATTTTATGGGGCGGGGGGGGGTGGTTTTGTGTGTGTGTCTTACAGTTCGACTTTGTAGACTTTAAAAAGCAACAAATTTTAAAGATACCATATTCTGCAACAAACATTTATTTGTCTTTCAGGGCCCCACAGACTGCATGGTTAACTCCATTAAGCAGTTTCCTTAAATATCACACTTTTTGGGTCTTTCGAGTTTAGTGACAAAGGGAAAGCACAAGAAAATTTTCAAGTTTTTTTTTTTTTTAAATATTTATCTATTTAGCTGTGCTAGGTCTTGGTTGCAGCATGTAGAATGTTTAGTTTTTGCTTGAGGAATCTAGTTCCCTGACCAGGGCTCAAACCCAGGCCCCCTGCATTGGGAGAACAGTCTTAGCCACTCGACCACCAGGAAAGTCTCCTTTTATTGTTTATAATTATTTGTTTGACTGTGTCTGTTCTTCATTGCACCAAGGCATATGGGATCTTAGTTCCCTGACCAGGTGTTGAACCCACATCTCCTGCATTGGAAAGCAGATTCTTAACCACTGGACCACCAGGGAAGTCCCAAGAAAATTTTCAAATTTTTGTTTTGTAAACACTAATGTACTGCATTTGATATGTATTGAAAATGAAAAATGTGGAACACAGTTTTTATTTTGTAAATGCTAATGTATTAAACCTCTTGTACATTGAAAAAAAAAAAAAACAAAAACGCAGAAGGCAGCATCTGACCTCATGATCTGGAAGTCACGCAGAACCCAGAACAGCCCAATGGTCATCTAGCTTTGGATAGCAATTCGTTTAAAATGCAATTTTCCATAAAGTCCTTGCCATTAAAAGTGTTTCAATTTTAAATCTCAGTAGCTTCAGGTTTTATATGTCATAGAAACTATCTGAAATCAACACTGACCTCAAGGAATCATGAAATCTCAGAATAAGAAACCAGAGAGGTTATCTTTCTAATTCAACCCTTACACAATTACTCTATTTGGTAATGCCTCTCTTCAAGACATAAACATAATTATAACTTCTCTGAAGGTGGACAATGCTTCTGGTCCATCTTTGTGTCTCCCATCACAGTAACTTGAACATAAGCAATGCTAAAAAGTTTTTTGAGTGAGTGGATAAGTTAATAAATAGAGAATAAATGAATAAGGAAATGAACTTTCCTTGCATATTAATGTGCATTTCAGTTCGACTAGTACATGAGCTGCCTTACTGGTTGCCCATGACTTGAAATCAGTTTACTCACTCACTAGATGTTTATTCACTCAATCATTCACTGAATAAATATTTATTGAGTACCTACTATATGCCAAACACAGTTGTAGGCACTCAGAATACATCAGTGGATAAAACAGAAAAAAGCCTACTCTCATGAAACAATTTTCTAATGAAAGGAAAACAAGTGGCTGATCCAACTGATTGACTTTTAACAGAATATGATAGACTGAATATTTCACTACTGATTTAGTTTTCACAACATTTGGGTACAATATTGTAAAATTAATTTGTTGATACCCACTGTTTCTAGACACTCTTCTGGGCATTTGGGGGAAGGACAGATTGATAGCATACATAAAGAAATTAAAATTTATGCAATGTGAATAAATAATACAGGTACCACAAACTTCAGTTCATTTGTTCTAAAACACTACTTACAGATTCTTCCTACCATACCAATGATCTGGGCTATTAAATACTTATATTCCCCAAGGACTTTATGGAGTTCATACATCATAGTGTGTGCTATGCAGATTTGCATTTGTCTGTCATTTACTTTAGAGGATGGCAGAGCTGACGACAACTCTTACCTGTGTGTCTGGCCACAGCTGAAAAGATCTCTCTGGGACCAACTGTTCTTTCCACATTGTGCACACAGTAAGATTATTCTTTGGTTGGGAAAGAAAGCACTGTTTGCAAAGTCAGTGATTGTTTACTCCTCAGTTGGGACCCAGGTTGGAGGAGTCTTTGCTCCAGAACGGTGGTGCCTCCCACTACTTCCTCCCTTCCATAGCATGGATCCTTCTATGGCCAAATGGTGGCTCATCTGATGTGACCCCTCCTCCATTGCCAGTGGTTTTGTTTCAGGATTGGAGTCAAAATTGAAGTTGGGTCTGTGGTATCAATTGAACTGTCCACTAGCCCTCTTATCTGTGAACTTGTCTGTGGGTCTCCTAACACCATCCTTTCCCCATAATAGACAACAAAGGTCCTTCTCTTTATTCCGCAAACAATAGCTTACTTTAATATTTAAAAAATCACCTACATATCAAGTTGATTTGTGTTTTACAAGGTAAGGAGACACATTTTATGGTTTATTTGATGCTTTGAAATTATATAGGTGTACATTTGCAGAATTAATGCAACATGAATATAATGCATAACAATAATTGATTAACTTCTGTCACATATATTATATACATGTGTTTATCATAGAATATATATCTTCCTTTACATAAGGAAGCCTTTATTTCATCTGTAAGTTGTCTGCCAACCTTATCTCTCACTGAAGGGTAAGATCTCACAGCGCATCCCATGGCTTAGATTCAGACTTTTATTCCTAATAGCACTATATTATGCACACAGTGGGTACTCATTGCATATTTATTGAACAATGAATAAATTTTAAAACTATCAGTTCAGTTCAGTCACTCAGTCGTGTCCAACTCTTTGCGACCTCATGAACTGCAGCACACCAGGCTTCCCTGTCCATCACCAACTCCCGGAGCCCACCCAAACTCATGTCCATTGAGTCAATGATGCCATCCAACCGTCTCATCCTCTGTCGTCCCCGTCTCCTCCCACCTTCAATCTTTCCCAGCATCAGGGTCTTTTCAAATAAATCAGTTCTTCGCATCAGGTAGCCAAAGTACTGGAGTTTTACAACTATAAATTATTATAAATACTATAAAAAAAACTACGGACCAGAGAGGTATCTAAAAGTCGAATCTAAATCCTATTTATAAACAAAAATCATAACATGAAACTAAAGGCCTTAATTTAATCCTTTAATATTTATGACAACTGCACCAATAAAGCAAGGGCTTACCTGGTGGCTCAGTCGGTAAAGAACCTGCCTGCAATTCAGGAGATGCAGGAGACCCCAGTCTGATTCCTGGGTCAGAAATGTCCCCTGGAGAAGGTAATGGCAACCCACTGCAGTATTCTTGCCTGGAAAATCCCATGGACAGAGGATCCTGGTGGGCTACACCCCATGGGGTTGCAAAGAGTTGGACACAACTTAGCAACTGGAATCATCCCTGATTATTGTCCTCGAGTTGGTCTACCCCTTTTCTGACATCCATACTGCTTAGGGTCTTACATGTTCGCTGCTGCTGCTAAGTCACTTTAGTCTTGTCCGACTCTTTGCGACACTATGGACTGTAACCTGTCAGGTTCCTCTGTCTATGGGGATTTTCCAGGCAAGAATACTAGAGTGGGTTGCCATTCCCTTCTCCAGGGGATCTTCCCAACCTGGTGATCAAACCTGTGTCCCTTACATCTCCTGATTGGCAGGCAGATTTGCTATCACTATTGCTAGCTGGGAAGCCCTCTTACATGTTTATTATGACACTAATAGAATAGTCACGGCTAGTTTTTCTATCCTCTCATGACTGAGGCTAAAAGGATAAAGAAACTGAGATTACAAGGATAAACTCATTTATTCAAGGTCACACAGCCAGTAAGAAGCAGAGGAGACAGGACTGTAGCCCAGGGGGACATCTACTTACCATGTCATGTCTTCTGAAAAGAAGGCACTCACTAAAATACTTGCTGAATCAACAAAGTATTTATTGAGGATCTATTTCATACTCAGCAACATACAGGGAGCTATGGAGCAGTAGAAATGTAAAACGCAGTCACTGCTTTCATGGAGCTTAGCACCTAGCTGGAAAGTCTTGTTAACCATGAGCAGGTATTTAAATAACCATGAGAATGGCCAAAATAAACAGCTAAGACCCTAAGCAGCATGGAGTTCAGAAAAGGGTGGACTAGCACAGGCTCAGTAATCAGGGATGATTCCAGTTGAGTTCTAGATGGAGTCAGGAGCACTAATTCTGACATTGGCAGTGGTTCTGCCTTCAGGACTGCTGACTTTAACAATGCCTGGAGAAAGACTGGGCTTCCCCAGAAGCTCAGCAGTAAAGAATCTGCCTGCAGTATAGAAGCTGCAGGAGATGCATGTTTGATCCCTGGTTGGGGAAGATCCCCTGGAGGAGGGCATGGCAACCCACTCCAGTATTCTTGCCTGGAGAATCCCATGGACAGAGGAGCCTGGAGGGCTACAGTCCATGGGGTCTCAGAGTCAGACATGACTAAAGCAACTGAGCACACATGATGGAGAAGGACTATCTTTGGTGCTGAAGCTCTTCATTTTCCTTTCATCCCTGTTTGGCAAAGACAAGCAGAGCAGCCCCCCAAGGAGCAGGGGGAAAGCCATGCTCTCCTGAGCGACCCCATTTTAGGCACAAAAGCCTTTTTCCTGGGGTAGCAGTGGGGGACTGCCTCTATTAACTGAGGCCCCAGGCCTTCAGGGCACCACTGCCAGGAGGAGCCCAGGGAGAAAGGTCTAAGGAGCAGACTCCCTTATCCCCAGAAAGTTGCCCGGACGATTTAATTAGTGTCCCCAGCTTATTACATCTGCCACTGTTTCTCCCCAAGGGACGAAGCCGGGCCTCCCTAGCGCTGACTGTTATCTTTCAAGAGCTCAGAGTGGAGTGCTTTTTCAGTAACCTCATCAAAGGATAAGCTAGGATTCAGATAAGCTTTTCAAGGAGGAAGTCAGGGTTATAATTTTCAGAGACTTCTGAATGTCACCTCCAATTTTCGACTCTTCAGTTCAAATGCCAGTTTGGGGGAGCCGGGCAGCCTCAGATATTGAAATGGCAACCTCTGACCTCAGCCCTTCTACATTCCTGGTCATCTTAGAGCCCGGCGGATCCAAGAGTTGAAAGTGCTAGAGATGTCTGACTTTATAATAATTCTGCTTCTCAGAAGTGCAAATTACACAGGAATTGGTGCTAAACTCTCCATTAACTACAGAGTCCAAGGAACCTTTAGTTTCCCAAATTACCTGTCAGTTTCTCTGCGATGCCATATAATTCTGTCGTTTAAGGGGGAAAAAATGGTTGTAATTTGAAATTTCAGTGAAATTTCTAATTGAATCTACATTTAACTTTGAAGACTTGATGTTCCTCCATTTCAGCAATGGGTTGAGTCACATTGGAAATTTCAGTTTCACCTTCCCCTGAATTCCGCAGCTCCTTTTTTCCTCTCTCAATTGGGAGCGCTCATTATGGTAGCACCAGCTGCTCATACAATCTTCATCCTGAAACCAGACCTTCAGAGAGTCAATCCACCCACTGCTGCCTCAGTAATGGGGGAAAAGGGGGAGTAAGAAGGGAGAACTAAGCTTAGATTATGTTTAAAAAATAATTTATTCCCCTTAAAAATTTTTAATGATAATACATCATAATTATTCTTGGTAATAAATTCAAGTGACTGAGAGTCTTTATAGTGATAGAGTTATAGGATGTTTTGGTTTTGTGGTTTTTCAAGATTTCTCCCTGAGGAAACTCTGGAGTGTACACAGAGATGGAGCAGGGAAAGGGGAGTGTCTTATTTTCTACCCTCGTTTGAACCAGAAGAATTCAATTTTTTATTGAGGTATAGTTGGTGTAAAATATTATATTATGTTCAGATGTATAGCATAGTGATTCAGTATTTTGTCAGATTGTACTCCATTAAAAGTTATTACAAGATAGTGACTATGATTCCTTGTGCTATATAGGATATCTTTGTTGCTTATCTATTTTATACTTTCGGTTTATATCTGTTAATCTCCCACTTCTGGTTTGCACTCTCCCCTTCCCTCTTCCCTTTGAGAACCACAATTTTGTTTCCTATGCCTCTCTACTTCTGTTCTGCCTATACTTTCATTTGCATTATTTTTCAGATGCCACATATAAGTGATATCATACAGCATTTGTCTTTCTCTTTCTGGTTTATTTCACCATGTGTAATATTCTTTAGGTTCATTCATATTGCGGCAAATAGCATTCTTTTTTACGGCTAAGTAATATTCCATTATATATACCATCTCTTCATCTAATCTAATCACATGTAATCCCATCTTATCTATCTAATTACATCTATTGATGAGCACTTGGTTTGCTTGGCTACTATAAACAGTGCTGGTACAAACATTGGAGTGCATGTATCTTTTGGAATTAGTGTTTTTATTTTTTCCAGATATATATTCATGAGTAGAAATACTGGGTCGCATGGAACTCAGTACACTTAATTAATATAATTAAAAGTGAAGTTTTTCTGGTTGAAATTGTCTGTTTGATTTTTGCTCAAGGGTTCACCTCAAGCAAGAATTCCCTAGCTTGGAAAAGCGGACAAAGTTTGAAGTCTATTGAACATATTATATTATATTATAACTTGGGAAACTGAGGCCAGAGAGAGAACTTTAAGTCCCTGCCGATGCTATCTGCTCATTTATCTCACAAATATTTGGGGGGAGCCACTTGTGCTAGGCATGTTCTAGGTACTGGAATACAGCAGTGAACTAAACCATCTTTATCCTCAGAGAGTTTATATTTTAATGGGAGGTGACAGACAATGAACCAAATATCAATATACACTCTGTTGTGTTTGTCTACGCTCAGATGCTAAGTTGTGTCCAATTCTTTGTGACCCCATGGACTATAGCCCATAAGGCTCCTCTGTCCCTGGGACTCTCCAGGCAAGAATACTGGAGTGGGTTGCCATGTCCTCCTCCAGGGAATCTTCCCCACCCAGGGATCAAACCTGCATCTCCTCTGTCTCCTGCATTGGCAGGCAGATTCTTTACCACTGAGCCACCTGGGAAGCCCAAATATACACTGTGTCAGGTGCTGAAAGTTATAAAAAATTAAAACATAATAAGAGGAAAAATACGGAGGGCAAAAAATAAAAATTAAAAGGAAATAATATGTGCTTCAGATGGGATGTGCTATTTTATATGGGATGATCAGAGAAGACCTTTGTGTAAGGTAGCATAAAAAGACCTGAAGGAAGTGAGGAAGTGGGTGATGCAGATAACCAGAAAAGGAGCATCCCAGCAGGGAAACACTGGCACAAAAGGCTCCTGCCTGGAATATTCGAGGAACAACCAGAGCTGTGGCTGAAGAGTAGTGAGCAAAGGGGAGGCCTTGGAAAGGGCTCTCAGACATCAGAGGGGCCTGATCATTTGGGATGCTGTAGACCATTGCTGGGAAAGATGGAAGACAAAAGGAGAAGATGGCAGCGGAGGACGAGATGGTTAAATAGCATCTCTGACTCAACGGACATGAACTTGAGCCAACTCTGAGAGATAGTGGAGGGTAGGGAAGCCTGGTGTGCTGCAGTCCATGGGGTGGCAAAGAGTCAGACATGACTGAACAGCAACCAATAGACCATAGCAAGCCATTTGGACTTCATTCTGAGTGAGCCGGGAGCCTTTGGAGGGTTTTAAGCAAAGAAGTGACATGATCTGACTCAGTTTTTCTGAAAGATCACTTTGGCTGCTAATTGAAGAACTGACTACACTTGGGCAGGTATGGAAATAGTGTCAAAGGGAAGAGGCTTTTGTAGTAACCCAGGCAAAAGATCCAGAGAAGGCAATGGCACCCCACTCCAGTACTCATGCCTGGAAAATCCCATGATGGAGGAGCCTGGTGGGCTGCACTCCATGGGGTCGCTGAGGGTCAGACATGGCTGAGCGACTTCACTTTCACTTTTCACTTTCATGCATTGGAGAAGGAAATGGCACCCCACTCCAGTGTTCTTGCCTGGAGAATCCCAGGGACGGGGGAGGCTGGTGGGCTGCTGTCTATGGGGTCACACAGAGTCGGACACGATGAAGCGACTTAGCAGCAGGCAAAAGACTGCAGCAGCTTGGACAGGGTAGTAGCAGTTAAGTCATTAGCCCCTGGATATATTCTAAAGGTTTAACCAAAATGATTTGCTGTTGACTTGAATTTGGGGTGGGAAAGCAAAAGAAGAGTCAGAGATTATGCCAAAATTTTATGGCCCGGGCAACTGGAAGGCTGGAAGCATCATTTTCTGAACTAAGGAAGACTAAGGGAGGAACTGACTTAAGTAGCCAAATCAGGGTTTTGCTTTGGATGTGCTGTACTAAGTCGCTTCAGTCATGTCCAACTCTTTGCAACCCTAGGGACTGTAGCCCACTGGGCTTCTCTGTCCACGGAATTCTCCAGGCAAGAATATTGGAGTGGGTTACCATGCCCTCCTCCAGGGGATCTTCCCAACCCAGGGATCAAACCTGTGACTCTTACATCACCCGCATTGGCAGGCAGTTTCTTTACCACTAGAACTACCTAGGAAGCCCTTGCTTTGGATAGTCAAAAGTTAATATGCCATGAGAGAGCTACCAGACTTCAAATAAGAACAAAAAAATTTAACGAGCACCAAGAAGTTATATATATATATACATTCCCTTCCACCTTTCAGGAGAAACACAAAAAGTAAAATAGAGTCAATTTGCAGATAACTTGTCTGCAAGTAGTAGCTCATCCACAAGCTGATTTGAATTCGGCATACTAATTTTCCTTTTATTGAGTAACATATGCAGAGAAAAGCAAGCTCATTTTAGCAACATTCTATGAAGAAAAGAGGTCTGCTGAAACTTGACCATCACAGTCTGTCTAAAGCATACAGGAAACTTGCTTATCAAAGTTGTACGTAGCTCTCAGCTGGGAGAGATAGCTAATAACTCTGATGACAAAATCTAGATTCAGAAGGCAGGCTAACAGGGTAGGGTAGAATACACAAGATGAAATTTATCAGAACGACACTTAAGATCCCACCCTAAGAACCAAAACTATCTGTACAATAGGAGAAGCCTTAGTCAGTCAGTTCAGTCGCTCAGTCATGTCCAACTCTTTGCGACCCCATGAACCGCAGCACACCAGGCCTCCCTGTCCATCACCAACTTCCTGATTTTACACAAACTCATCTCCATCGAGTTGGTGATGCCATCCAATCATCTCATCTTCTGTCGTCCCCTTCTCCTCCTGCCTTCAATCTTTCCCAGCATCAGGGTCTTTTCAAATGAGTCAGCTCTTCGCATCAGGTGGCCAAAATATTGGAGTCTCAGCTTCAACATAAGTCCTTGCAGTGGACACCCCAGACTGGTCTTTAAGATGGACTGGTTGGATCTCCTTGCAGTCCAAGGGACTCTCAAGAATCTTCTCCAACACCACAGCTCAAAAGCATCAATTCTTCGGCGCTCCAAGCCTGGCTTGGAGAATTTTGAGCATTACTTTACTACCGTGTGAGATGAGTATAATTGTGCAGTAGTTTGAGCATTCTCTGGCATTGGCTTTCTTTGGGATTGGAATGAAAACTGACCTTTTCCAGTCCTTTGGCCACTGCCGAGTTTTCCAAATTTGTTGACATATTGAGTGCAGCACTTTCTAGGTTTGTTCGTAGTGATGACTTCTAAGGCCCACTTGACTTCACATTCCAGGATGTCTGGCTCTAGGTGAGTGATCACACCATCTTGATTATCCAGGTCGTGAAGATCTGTTTTGTACAGTTCTTCTGTGTATTCTTGCCACCTCTTCTTAATATCTTCTGCTTCTGTTAGGTCCATACCATTTCTGTCCTTTATCGAGCCCATCTTTGCATGAAATGTTCCCTTGCTATCCCTAATTTTCTTGAAGAGATCTCTAGTCTTTCCCATTCTATTGTTTTTCTCTATTTCTTTGCATTGATCACTGAGGAAGGCTTTCTTATCTCTCCTTACTGTTCTCTGGAACTCTGCATTCAAATGGTTATATATTTCCTTTTCTCATTTGTTTTTTACTTCTCTTCTTTTCACAGCTATTTGTAAGGCCTCCTCAGACAGTCATTTTGCTTTTTTGCATTTCTTTTTCTTGGGGACGGTCTTGATCCCTGTCTCCTGTACAATGTCATGAACTCCCAACCATAGTTCATCAGGCACTCTGTTTATCAGATCTAGTCCCTTAAATCTATTTCTCACTTCCACTGTATAATCATAAGGGATTTGATTTAGGTCATATCTGAATGGTCTAGTGGTTTCCCACTTTCTTCAGTTTAAGTCTGAATTTGGCAATAAGGAGTTCATGATCTGAGCCACGGTCAGCTCCCGGTCTTGTTTTTGCTGACTGTATAGAGCTTCTCCATTTTTGGCTGCAAAGAATATAATCAATCTGATTTTGGTGTTGGCCATCTGGTGATGTCCATGTGTAGAGTCTTCTCTTGTGTTGTTGGAAGAGGGTGTTTGCTATGACCAGTGCGTTTTCTTGGCAAAACTCTATTAGTCTTTGCCCTGCTTCATTCTGTACTTCAAGGCCAAATTTGCCTGTTACTCCAGGTGCTTCTTGACTTCCTACTTTTGCATTCCAGTCTCCTATAATGAGAAGCCTTAGTTTTCCAGAAATTCATGTAAAACAAAATCATGGGGGATTAGTTGATGGTAAGCTCATTATGTAATAGTATGGTACATGACTTTCAACAAAACCAATGTAACATTAATAGAAATGTAGTATCCTGAGTAATGGAGTTGATAATCTCAGCCTACTGTGCACTGAACTGTCCACACACATAAGGCTAACTGTGCTCTGTTCCAATGCCATGGGCTTCCCTGGAGGCTCAGTTGGTAAAGAATCTGCCTGCGATGTAGGAAGCCTGGGTTTGACCCCTGAGTAAGAAAGATCCCATGGAGAAGGGAATGACTACCCACTCCAGTATTCTTGCCCGGAGAATCCTATGGACAGAGGAGACCACTACAGTCCATGTGGTCGCAAAAGAGTTGGACACGACTGAGCAACTAAACACACACGTCCAATGGCTTCATTGAAATAACAGCAAGCAGCAACAGAATCATGGTCAGCATATGATGGGCTGGAAACTCTCATGGCTTGCAGAACCTCTCTACAGTGATTGCTCTGGGGACATAAGCACTGAGAGAACTGAGTTTATAGCTCTTAAGTTAATGACCTGCTCTTAGTTATTCTTCATTTTTGATTACTTCAAGCCGAGGGTGTGGGCTGATGCTTGTCCTCAGACTGAAGAGGAGGTCTACCTTTTACCCATTCTGAATACCACAAAGCCTACCTGTCTTAATCAAAATACATTGGATCCCATGGACATTTAAACAGTTCTTTTTTAAAAGGTTTAAGTGATCATCCCCGAAGAAGAAAGGGAAAAAGTAAAGAGGAAAGGGGAAATAGAGCATGGTTTAAGCTTACTTGTCTCTAATACCACATAAAGGGGTGGGGACCCAGGCCTTCAGAAGGCGTCCCACTTAAGTGCTCTAACTTTCCTACATTTGCGTCTCTGCTCATCTTCTTTCTCATAGTCCTCGCCCTCTAATTCCTCCCTGAACTGGTATTTCTGTCCCATGTGCCTATTCTGGAGACTAGATTGAAAAAGGGCCAGTCTCCAGTTCATTGACTTTTACGTTCTGCAGCCTTAGACATTGTCCTCTGCTCAGGTTCTTACTGGCTCCACAATGGGGGAGAAAGATAAACCTTATGCTGCAAATATGGTGGAAGAAGGCTTGGAGAAGATCCTCAAATTAAGTTTGTCACAAGGACAGTTCCCTTCCAAAGACCACCCATCAACCTTCAAAAGCATATAGCTCTTATTGACATAAATTTGACCTTATTTGTTGCAGAGATAGCTGGCTTCTGTCCTGGAGATTTGATCCTGGCAAACAGTTTTGCCAATTAGGAATTATAATTTCTTAGCCTCACTTGAAACTAGGAAGGACCATATGACAAAAATCCTTACCACTGGAATGCAAACAGAAGTGATAGCCACACCTTTAAGTCTTGGAGCTTAAGAAGTGAATGTACATCCTCCAATCTCTTTTTTCTAATCTACCAGCCAAATGCAGAGGGTTTCAAAGTCCCTAGGCATGAACAGAAGCATACTAAAGAACTTTGAACTCTAAATACCATCAGCAATGGCTTCCAGAATAAAGTTGTTAAGTGAATAAGAAAACAAATTTCTATTGTGCTAGGCCAGATTTGGGGGACTTATTTGTTACAGCAGCAAGAGTTACCCTAACTAATATATTATTTCCTTGGAAAAATAACTCTGGAACCAAATGCCAATTTCTTATCACTCTAATCTCTGGTGGTGGAAGACAGAGGAGGAGGGTGCTCATCCTAACTCATAAGTCATGAGGAACAGTTGAAGAAAGCTGAAACTCAGAAGCCTTGTGTGTGTGTGTGTTTGGGGAGATGGTGATGGTTATTAATTGATAGGGAAGGATTAATCAGTTGTTGGAAGTTACAGGAAACACAATTAACTTCAATGAATGGAATATCTTCCCCAAATGGCGCCATATGTATGCTCCATGAAAACAAACACCATATGTACCTGGTTCACTGCTTTGCTCTCAGAGAAATCATAATAGCTGGCCCCAAAACTGATACCCTATAATTCAAAATTCTCCAAGCCAGGCTTCAGCAATACGTGAACTGTGGACTTCCAGATGTTCAAGCTGGTTTTAGAAAAGGCAGAGGAACCACAGATCAAATTGCCAACATCCGCTGGATCATCAAAAAAGCAAGAGAGTTCCAGAAAAACATCTATTTCTGCTTTATTGACTATGCCAAAGCCTTTGTGTGGATCACAATAAACTGTGGAAAATTCTGAAAGAGATGGGAATACCAGACCACCTGACCTGCCTCTTAAGAAACCTATATGCAGGTCAGGAAGCAACAGTCAGAACTGGACATGGAACAATGGAATGGTTCCAAATAGGAAAAGGAGTACGTCAAGGCTGTATATTGTCACCCTGCTTATTTAACTTCTATGCAGAGTACATCATGAGAAACACTGGGCTGGAAGAAGCACAAGCTGGAATCAAGATTGCCAGGAGAAATATCAATCACCTCAGATATGCAGATGACACCACCCTTATGGCAGAAATTGAAGAGGAATTAATGAGCCTCTTGATGAAAGTGAAAGAGGAGAGTGAAAAAGTTGGCTTAAAGCTCAACATTCAGAAAATGAAGATCATGGCATCTGGTCCCATCACTTCATGGGAAATAGATGGGGAAACAGTGGAAACAGTGGCAGACTTTATTTTGGGGGGCTCCAAAATCACTGCAGATGGTGACTGCAGCCATGAAATTAAGACACTTACTCCTTGGAAGGAAAGTTATGACCAACTTAGATAGCATATTCAAAAGCAGAGACATTACTTTGGCAACAAATGTCCATCTAGTCAAGGCTATGGTTTTCCCAGTAGTCATGTATGGATGTGAGAGTTGGACTGTGAAGAAAGCGGAGCAATGAAGAACTGATGCTTTCGAACTGTGGTGTTGGAGAAGACTCTTGAGAGTCCCTTGGACTACAAGGAGATCCAATCAGTCCATTCTGAAGGAGATCAGCCCTGGGATTTCTTTGGAAGCAATGATGCTAAAGCTGAAACTCCAGTACTTTGGCCACCTGATGCGAAGAGTTGACTCATCGGAAAAGACCCTGATGCTGGGAGGGATTGGGGGCAGGAGGAGAAGGGGACGACAGAGGATGAGATGGCTGGATGGCATCACCGACCTGATGGACGTGAGTTTGAGTGAACTCTGGGAGTTGGTGATGGACAGGGAGGCCTAGTGTGCTGTGATTCATGGGGTGGCAAAGAGTTGGACAGGACTGAGCGACTGAACCGAACTGAACTGACTAGATGAACCTTTGTTGGCAAAGTAATGTCTCTGCTTCTTAATATGCTGTCTAGGTTGGTCATAACTTTCCTTCCAAGGAGTAAGCGTCTTTTAATTTCATGGCTGCAGTCACCATCTACAGCAGTTTTGGAGCCCCCCAAAATAAAGTCTTTCACTGTTTCCACTGTTTCCCCATCTGTTTGCCATGAAGTGATGGGACCAGATGCCATGATCTTAGTTTTCTGAATGTTGAGCTTTCAGCCAACTTTTTCACTCTCCTCTAGACCCTTAAGGTGGAAGAAATAGACTAGCTATGTAGACAGAAGGACTTTGAGAAGTTTCCAGTTACAGCTTGCACTACCTGCTCCTCATGGCCGTGCCACCATTGTGTCTAACCCCCAGTGCTCTTTCTCCTGTATAACTGTTACTTTCACTGCAGCCCTGTCCACTTTTTCCCCAAGCAAATATTGAATCTCGCATAGATCCTTCCATGGAAACTTCAAACTTGGACATTTATCAAAAAAGGAAAACAATTACATTGCACAGAGAGGACCCAAGTTCAATGGCAACCCCTACCCCTGCCCTCTGACTGCCTAGACCAGCCTGCCACTGCGGTAACTTATTTTCCTCTTGGTCAGATTCAGGACTCTTCTCCCAAACACTGCGTCCCATCCATTTTGGTTAAGCGACACTAACTATATTGTAAGTAATAGCCCGCCTGCAGCAAAGTCGCTAACAGGTCTGTCTGTGCCTGATTATGAATGGGCCCATCCTCAGCAGCGATCACACTGCTCTGGGCTGGGAGCTCAGCCCATCGTGCAAGGTCAGACCTCATTGGTTTTTGGATGGTAAGGAAATCTCCTAGGAAAACCTAGGATGCAACTGAATAGACTATCCCATAGATGACTATCTCTCCTGGAAAGAGGTACCTTTTTCTTCTCTGGGTCCAGGGTCACCAGTGCCTTCAGAAACCAAGTTTTTAAATACTTGGATGCAAGACTCAGGATAAACCCCAATGGCTACCTCCTGGCCTCACATAGTATATACAAGAGAAATATATACAGGATGTCTTTACCCACCAACTCCTCTGATTACAGCTTTATTCTTCATGTGCCTCCAGCGTAGCCAAGCATCAGACACAGAGTCAACAGTCAGAGAGCATTTGTTAAATATAGTTTCATTCACTGAGTACAAGGGCTATGCTAAGTGCCTTACAGATTTTTTCTGGCTAAGGTTCCTAGTAAACCTGTGCAGGAGATGATGTGATTCGACTGTTAAGACTTGCAGAAGCTAAGGGTCCAGCAGTTTCCCATCTTAAAGTACTTCAGTTGCTGACAGGTGGAGCCGGCACTAGGTACTGACTCCAAAACTCAGTTCTCTTGAGCACTTCATCATGCTCCTTCTGTAAAGGGAAAACAATTGCTCTGACTGTCAGGTGCATTTTCACACCAGATCTTTTGTTGTTGTTGTTGAATACATTTCTTCTTTTTAAATTTATTTATTTTAGTTGGAGGCTAATTACTTTATAATATTGTAGTGGGTTTTGCCGTACATTGATATGAATCAGCCATGGGTTTACATATGTTCCCCATCCTGAACCCCTCTCCTACCTCCCTCCCCATCCCATCCCTCTGGATCATCCCAGTGCACCAGCTCTGAGCACCCTTTCTCATGCATTGAACCTGAACTGGCGATCTGTTTCATATATGATAATATACATGTTTCCATGCTATTCTCTCAGATCTTCCCACCCTCATCTTCTCCCACAGAGTTCAGAAGACTGTTCTATACATCTGTGTCTCTTTTGCTGTCTTGCATATAGGGTTATCGTTACCATCTTTCTAAATTCCATATATATGCGTTAGTATATTGTACTGGTGTTTTTCTTTCTGGCATACTTCATTCTGTATAATAGGCTCCAGTTTCATCCACCTCATTATAACTGATTCACATGTATTCTTTTTAATGGCTGAGTAATATTCCATCCTGTATATGTACCACAGCTTTCTTATCCATTCGTCTGCTGATGGACATCTAAGTTGCTTCCATGTCCTGGCTGTTATAAACAGTGCTGCGATGAATATTGGGGTACACTTGTCTCTTTCAATTCTGGTTTCCTTGGACACATCTGATCTTAAAAGTCTGATCCAAGGAATCCATACATAAGTGTGTGTGTGCAAATATACACATCTAAATTTGTACTAGAGATAAGGGAAATGATTCTGAAATAGTGGTTTTGGGGATGAAGTACCCATTGCCCTCCCCAGCTTTGCTCTACCCCTCCTGCCCTCTGTCCCTATAGCGAAAGGTCCAGATGACTTATGGATCCCTCAGTCCCTGAGTCTGTCTCTCACTTTTTCCCACTCTCACCCTTGCTTTTGTCCCCTCCTTCATTCTAAGCTATTCATTTTAGGACACTTTGCTGCTGCTAAGTCGCTTCAGTCGTGTGCGACTCTGCGTGACCCCATGGACAGCAGTCCACCAGGCTCCCCCATCCCTGGGATTCTCCAGGCAAGAATACTGGAGTGGGTGGCCATTTCCTTCTCCAATGCATGAAAGTAAAAAGTGAAAGTGAAGTCGCTCAGTCGTGTCTGACTCTTCGCGACCCCATGGACTGCAGCCCACTAGGCTCCTCTGTCCATGGGATTAGGACACTTTAGCTTGGCTTATTTCAATCTCAGCGTTTTCCTAATAGATCTGAACAGCTTTTTCCTAACAGCTGAACTGCACTTCCTCAGTTTCTGACCTTGGCAGTCTTCAAGGTTCCCCCCATCAAGTGTTTCCCCTCCGACAGGCTCAGACACACTCCTTGGCTGAGCTTTAAACTGGTTCATACAATCCCTTGTCTTCTTTCATTCAAGCATTATTCATGCAACAAATATTGCTTGAGGGCCTCCTCTGATCTGAGCTTGGCTCTAAGAACTCATTGGCGAACACGACCATCTGAACCAACCCCTAAGTGGCTCACTGTTCACTGCAGAGACCGGTAAGTAGTCAGGCAAAGATTATAGGTAGCAGAGAAAACAACAACTTTTCTGTTAAAGCTTGAGTCAGAATTCATGAAAAGTAAAGAGCTCTCTTCTGTTCAGCAATACACCTTGATGGATCATCATATGTGGAAAAAAGTCAGGTCCAGATCCTGACCTGCCAGGAGGAGTGAATCCAACAGTTGCTAGTGGGTTCTTAGTGGGTTCTTAGTTCCCTCCAAGGATCAAGCCTGTGTTTGCTGCATTGTAAGGTGAATTATTAACCCCTGGACCACCAGGGAAGTCCCCCTGCTCTGCATTTTAAAGAGGAGTTTTAATCCATTTCGGTAGCCCAAGCAGGAAGAGTAAAGATGCTAGAAGGAATATAAATTGGGAAAGCCAAACACATTTGTGAAAAGAACCCAACAACAAGAAGAGGCAAAAGTCAGAGAAGGTGATGATGGTGGGAAAATCCCAGGGACTTTTCAAGCCAAGCTAGAATTTGTTCTAAGTTCTTCACTGTATGTGCTACCCCTCTGCCTTGCCTTTTATCCCTTCAGTAAAATATGTGATACCAAGATAGCCTCTCTTTGTGGTTTTGTGTAAATTATTGGACAGGACAACAAAGAGAAACCTCATCTTCCTCACATCACTTCTCTGTTGAGACCAGGATGACAGCAGAGCATGGCACTGAGAAAGTAAAGAACCCTGAAATTCCAGACCATGGTTGGTCACAGATGAAAGTCCAAACAGAACTGAAGAGAAATGGAGGAGTAGCTGCAGATTTGGATGACAGGGACCACCCCCTCCACACACACCTTTTTACAAATAGACTAGACCTACAGTAGTTCTCAGCCTTGACTGCATATCAGAATCTCCTGGTGCTCTCAAATATGTGAATGCTCAACCACATGATTTAACTTTTCAGAGTTATGACCTTAGCTTCAGTACTTTCTGAATCAGAGAACAATGGTCCTCGAAGGAAAGAGAGGCCTTCAGACCTCAATATAATGTGGTAAGTGTTAAAAGAGACAATATTAAAGAGAACTAAGGAACAGAGACAAGGTGATAATATATGGAAGAGACAGCCACGCTGAAGCCTGAGGACGGAGCAGGACTCAGACAGGCAAAGGAAAGAAGGTGAGACATGGGACAATGTACCAGGAAGGGGAAAGAGTAGAAAGGAAATCAGAGCTCAAACTGTTACAAGGAGCCCCGGAAGGCTGAAGCTTGGTGTGTGTATGAGGGAGGGAGGAGCTAGGCAAATAAGGAGGGAAGTAACAAGAAGTAAAGTCAAAGATGCAAGGAGTCTACATCACAGAGATTCCTGTGTGCAGTTAAGAACTAGATTTGTTCTAATTCCTTTAAGATCTATTATAGAAGACAATACCTCTTTCCCCTTCACCCTCTCAAACCCTACATCAGTTCGCTCTTGCTACATAGCAAACAGACCCAAACTCAGTGAGTTGAAGCAACAAACCTTTATTATTCCTCACAAAGCCATAAGTCCACTGGGTAGTTCTGATTTGGGCCAGGCTTGGCTGATCTTGGCTGGGTTCACTCATGAGATTGTGTTCAGCTGGTGGGTAGGCTGGGAGACAGCTTGTCCAGAATGCCTCATTTGTGTCTGGTGGTTGGCTGTTGGCTGTAGTATTGGAGTGACAGGGCCACATACCTATCATCATTCAGCAAGCTAGCTCAGGCTTTATAGATGGCAATGCCGTCTTCACAGGAGAGCAGAAGCACACAAAAGCTCTTGGGTTCTAGACTTAGAACTGGTACCCTGTCACTTCAGCTGCATTTTATTGACAAATGAGTTTCTTTAAAGTTCAGTCCAGATTTAAGGGATACAAAAACTGATAGAATTGCAAAGTCATATTGCAAAAGGCACAAATACAAAAAATGTAGCCATTTTTGCAATCGACCTACCACACTCCTGTAAGAGCCCTAACTACCTCCATAGTTTCCTCCTGGTTTGAAATGGGAGGGGGTTCAGAAACACACTACTTTTCAGGAGCCATGCTAAGCTGCTAAGTCACTTCAGTCGTGTCCGACTCTGTGCGACCCCAGAGACGGCAGCCCACCAGGCTCCCCCGTCCCTGGGATTCTCCAGGCAAGAACACTGGAGTGGGTTGCCATTTCCTTCTCCAATGCATGAAAGTGAAAAGTGAAAGTGAAGTCGCTCAGTCCTTTCCGACTCTTCACAACCCCATGGACTGCAGCCCACCAGGCTCCTCCATCTATGGGATTTTCCTGGCAAGAGTACTGGAGTGGGGTGCCATTGCCTTCTAACATAAATACAGTCACAACTCACAGCAACCAACCAGCCACAGGCAAGAGCCAGGCTCCCAGTCCGAATTGCTCGACATAGTCTTCACAAGCCATCGATTTTCTTTTTCCCATCTGCATCTCCGGTGTTGTTTTCGTGACATCGCAAACTGTCTATTGCTTCCTGTGTCCCTCAGGCTTCTGTGGGCATTTTCTCTTACATCAACATGCAAAGAAGAAGCATCACTCCCCCAGGCAGCCAAAGTGAGTGTCAGGGCAAGACCAGCAACCACAGACTCTACTGGCGGCAGGAGGTGGGGATTTCCCAAGGAAAGCGGGGTCCATGCATGCCAGTCCTTCTGAGAGGCAGAGTGCTGTGGCTTGGATCTCCCCAGGCCTTTTCCTTCCTCCTTCCCCCACAAGACTGTGTGACAGAGCTCGTCAGCACCTGGCCCGTTGGCCCCCAGGCTCACAGCGGCCACATCCCCTGGCCAGTCTCCCTTTAGACACCATGTCCAGCCTGGACTCCTCGTTTAAAGAGTGCAGAGGAAAACAAGGGACAACGTGGAAAAGAAATGGCGCCTTGGAAGACAGACCAAAGGAAAGACACTCATGAAGAAGATAGAGTGACAGGACTGGAAGGGTTTTATTCATTGACTTGATGTTTTAGAAAGACTAGCATCAGTGGGACGACGACTTCCTGGCTATCTTTTCTGAGGAAAAAGTAGGAAATGCAAGACCGAATTCAGCAGGAAGGAATTAGGTTAGACAGAGTGGAGAATTTTCTCCTGCAAGAGCTGCTGTAAACAGGGCACAAGACAGAATTTAGGCAAGTCCCTTCACCTGAGAAGTTTCCAGTGTAGCTAGAGATTCCACAGCGATGTTCATACACTAGTGAAAAGGACTGGCCAGTGTAACTTTACTGTACAAATATGAGTGGTTTGGCAAGGAGTCTAATTGCAATGACATTTTAAAGAAGAAAACGGAGCTCCATAAATCTCTGTAGAGGTGGCAGGACTTGAGCTAAGAAGGATGTGTATAAATAAAAGCAAGAAAACAGCTCCTCCTATAAATAGAAGGAGCTGTTTTAACAAAGGAAGTAGGTGCCACTCTCATTTGATGGGAAATCTCAGCCCTGGGCAAACTGACACCTTTGGTCACCCCAAAGCAAGGGAAACTTGAATTCACACCATCCACGGGAACATTAAAGAGGTCATTTTGATGAGATGGTAGGATTTAGGTCAAGCCTTGAAGGCTGAGGTAGGAACAAGATGGTCTTTGTAGGCTCCTTCCAACTTGTTAGTTCTACCACCTCCATCTTCAGGAGACATTTAAATTTCCTCAGCTTTGGTCATAAATGTCTCACTGGGCACATATCCGTCAGAAAACTCCATATTTTGGTTCTGTTAAGTGACTTAGAACATAGTGCCTTCCCCCAGGGTGCTCATAGGAAGACACTCTTAACAAAGCAGTATTACTTGTGAAGAATTATGTTTCAGTATCTTGTACTTGGTAGGGCTTCAATAGGTGCTTCTGGGATAAATAAATGGATGGGTAGCTGGATGGATGGACAGACAGATGGAAGGAAGGGAGGGGGGAGGGAAGGAGGGAAGGACCGGAGGGAGGGAGGGAGAAAAGAGGTGAAATTGAATGGCAGCTTTGTGAATGGAATTATGGATAAGTGAATGGATAAATAGAGGAATTACACTGGCTAAAATAAAAGAGCTATAAGAAGAGAAGTTACATAATACAGCTAGAAAAAAAAAGTACAAAAAAAAGCTGCATTTTAAAGTTTTTGAGACTGACATGCCAGCAGTGTCTTTTTACAGACACATTATATAACACAACAGCATCCAGCCACACACACACACACACACACACACATCACAGCTAACAATACCTCCATATTCCCCTTCCAGCTCCTCTCTACTCTCTTTCCTCTCCCATGACCAACAACATGTTTTAGATGAAACTAAATTAGTTATATTACTCCCACTGACACGACGGGTCCTTGGACTCATCACCTCAGCTTGCTAGTCTCAATAATTCCATCTGCGTCAATGAAAGAGTTGAATCAGATGGTGCCCACAGTCCCTTTTAGTGCTAGGATCATAAACCATTGTCTTTGTTCATTTTAATCAAGTGAAAGAGAGGACATTTAGATAGCACAGGAGCAGTATTTTGGGTCACGTCTATAAATCCCGGGTTGGGAACCACTGAAATAATATGATATTTTCTACACATATGAGATAGGAAGTCAGAAAGAAGTGAAAGGGGAGGCTCCCCTTTTGGTGGTGACCATAGGACCTTTGCTCCTTCCTCTCCCCGAGAGAGAGGAATTGAGTCTGGAAAAAAAGGATGTGTTTCCGTTGTCGCCTTCAGACTGGCTCCATGTGGCTGGTGTGAAGTTGTACATTTTGCAGCTGAAGGCAGTGGGCTCCCCAGGATAATAGCAGCTGTTCAAGTGCATATTAGCACTCGAGATGCTTGATAAGAGGAATTAGAGTACCGCCCGGTTTCTTTATTTTTTATTTTTTGCCTGGCTGAATCAATAATTAAGTGTATTCTAATAGTGCAGTTTTGCTCGAGATTCTCATTTGGCTCAGGCATTAGGTCTAAATGAAATATTTAGTTGACAGGATACAGTTATGGAGCAAAACCACATTTCTGTCTGTATACTTTAATTTTTCTAATGATGAGAAACCACAGTCTGTCTTCCAGCCCTGGCTGCTGTGGCTTTCCTGTCATTTCCTCTTCCAGAGAGGAGATGAAAATCCCTCTTCCTCCTGCAGGAAAAATGCGAATGTCACATCCTAGCATCCACTGTCCTATGAGGCCTGGAGCCATGAGAAAATGCTACTTCCACCCATTTTTGCTCTAATGCAAACAGACTCATCAGAAAGGCATGCTGGAACCTCTGCCTTAGGCAGTGGGAAAAGAGAAGAAGCTGGGACCATGAAAGACCAAGACTGGGGCAGAGAGAGCTTATTTGGAAGAGACTAGCATCTCAATTGGAGAAGGCAATGGCACCACACTCCAGTACTCCTGCCTGGAAAATCCCATGGATGGAGGAGCCTGGTGGGCTGCAGTCTATGGGGTTGCTAGGAGTCAGACACGACTGAGCGACTTCACTTTCGCTTTTCACTTTCATGCACTGGAGAAGGAAATGGCAACCCGCTCCAGTGTTATTGCCTTGAGAATCCCAGGGATGGGGAAGCCTGGTGGCTGCCGTCTATGGGGTCGCACAGAGTTGGACACGACTGAAGCGACTTAGTAGCAGCAGTAGCAGCATCTCAATACATGAGGACATGTAACACACAGTTTGTTGTTACGCTTGGGTGATGCTCTAACTTAGAGCATTCCTTTGCAGTCAAGGGATGCTCCAAGTTAGAGAACTGTAGCTCCTGACCCAGGGGACCAGTCTTTTCAGGGCAGAACCAGCTTATGCTGGGAGCTCAGAGATGACTGAGCCCAGAAGGGGAAGGCACAGGCAGTTAGGGCTCAGCTGGGCAGGCTATGGCTCAGAGCAAGCCTGCAGTCCTAGCCGCATCACTTCCTTGCTGTGTGACACCAGAAAACTCCCTTTATATTTCTGAGCCCTTTTCCCTCAACTGTTGATAAAGTACCACGACCATAAGGTACCATCCAGTGACGGCTTCTCACGATCTGGTTTCAGCAGACAGGGACATCTAAAAGTCACAGTGGATGTATTCCTGCCCCAAGACAATCCTGTCTTCATTTATTTGTAGGCACCACCTCTCACCCATGACCTTTCCCCTCCCCCTTCTCTCGTTGGACCTCGGGAAGTCACTCTACAGCCTTCCTTCACATTTCACTTTATTTCAGAGTCAAGCAGTATCCACTGGACATTTTCTCACATTCAACCTAAATCCACTAAGCTCTTTCTTAGAGCACATCTCTGCTCTGTGCTCTTCTGAGTCCCACAGCTCCTTACCCAACCCCATCCTCCCCACCTGTGCCTGGAGGAGTCAAAGGGCTCCAAAGAGCATCATCTTGGATCCAGGGCAGTGCTATGAGCCTTCCCCAGGTATTTCTGCATTGCAAGTCTAGGTTGGAGCCCAGACAGGTACCAGCCCACAGAGAAATAGAGACTGGGGTCTCAGATCATTGACTGCACAGTTTGCTTTCCTAAGTGCCTCTATTCTAGATAAATATTTTGTATACATTTGCTTTGGAAATTAGAAAAGGAGGGAGAGGTGGGAAGGAAAGAAAGACAAGTGATATTGATCTTGAAGCCAGGCAGGCTGGGTTTGCTCTGAGAATATTTGAGAAGTCAAGCCATTCATCTCCAGCAAAGTGGGCCATGCAGAAAAGGAATATTTGTCTAATATTTGCTCAGCCTATTGTGTCTTGCTGTGTATTCCCAGGTGCATTGGCGTTTGGAGAAAGTTAATCTCTCTGTCTTAAGACCTCCCTCTCTGTGCCATTTCTGAGCAAGAGGTACAGAACATGGGGTTTTTCTGTTTGTTTGTTGTTGTGTGTGTTTCTTATCTCTCGTTTTCTTTCTTTCCTTTTGGTTGTAGCAGGGCAGGTTGCTCCCTGCTACCAAAGCACAGGTATTTAGAGCGGGGGCAGGATGGAGAACAGAGGATGTCTGTTGCATGGCCATGGATGAGAGGATGCCTATTTTGTGGCCATGGACGGCAGTGGAGGGTGTTCTCCTGAGAGTCTCTGTGGACTAGACAGGAAGCGTATATGCAGAAGTATCCGTGAACAGAGCTGTGGAGGAGAAGTCTGGAGCCATACCGGATACCACTGGGACAATCCTCAGCACTATTAAATGTTTGTGATGCCTTTTCACAGTGATGTTGCATTTTGATCCCCACAGCAACCCTGGAAGGTGAATGAGGCAGCCAGGGCTATGCCCAACTTCCAGACAGACCAGATGGAACCCAAGATGATAGAATAAGTGGCCAGGAATCATATAGTGATATCTACAAGATTCCCAGCTACTAGTAGAAAGAAGTAGAAATTAATCATTTCAGAGTTGCCAAGCGTTTATCAAAACATACCCCAGGAAGGGAGCAAAAAGAAAACAAAAACCCCAGTGCTCTTACCCATCCCTCTGCTAAAGCCCTGTCTCCCAGGTACTTCACAATGTTCCACCCCACCCCATGAAATACCTTTTATGCCAGTGTTTACTTGTAACACTAAGGTCCCCTAGAGGGACCTTAGTCCCCACTTCTGAGGCTCCCTTCTGTGGGGAGGAGCACTGATTAGCATAGCACGCCTCCTCCTTTCCTTACCCACTCTTCGCTAGACAGGAGGGGTGGATATCTCTGCCCCAGGAATTGACTGTCTGATGCATCTGCCAGCCAACCCTTCTGAGACCCATCTCACCTCTCTCTTCTAGGTCAGTGTCTGGAAGCCCATTGTTGTCACGTATTTAAGTCATGTTCTCAAACTAATCTGTTTTGATAATCAAGGTGATTGTGTTGAGCTCTGTCTTCTGCCTCCTTTAAGGAAAGAGGGAAGGAGGGAGGAAAGAGGAAAGGAAGGCAGAAGAGGGGAAGCTTCTATGGACTGTAGAACCTCACACCATCTATCTTATTAGGCCTCGTTTGATCCATAAGAAGCCTGAGCTTTCTCTTCCATTCTCTTTTCTCCCAGGAAATGAGAGGCAGTTCTGCTGAGGGTCTTTTCTCCTTCCACTGTCCATGATCAGTAGCTGAACTGGGGCCCATAAATCAGAAGACATGCCGGTCCCAGTTGTCATTGATTATGCTTCCTCTGACACTACATTTTCCCCTGACTTGAAATACACGTCAAGGCATGAATACATGCCTAATCCACCTGGATGAAAGGTCTGATATAGAACCATCTTCTAGATCCCACTGTCACTTTATGAAAATGCCCCACTAAGTCTGATCAAAGGACAACTGTATGTTTTGAATGTCATAACTTTATCAGATAAAATCCAAGGGCAAAGAGTTACTGGGATTCTAGCTCAGCTGCAGATAAGAAAAGAGAAGAACCATATTTTGAGGCCCTGTACATTATGTGTGATATCTCTGTTAAATAATCACAAAAAGCTTTGGAAAAGCATGGGTCTTAAAGTTACCATGGAGCAGAAAGGGGCAAATATTATGCCTTTTACTAAAACTGCTGTCTCAGTTCCCAACCCACCTTCCAGGTCTCTGCTGAGTCTGCTTTTCTGCTGCTGCTGCTGCTGCTGCTGCTGCTGCTGCTGCTGCTGCTAAGTTGCTTCAGTCGTGTCCAACTCTGTGCAACCCCATAGACAGAGGCCCACCAGGTTCCCCCATCCCTGGGATTCTCCAGGCAAGAGTACTGGAGTGGGTTGCCATTGCCTTCTCCACTGCTTTTCTGAGCGGACAGCTGAGCAGACACACGTGGCTTTGGAGTCCTAAGACTTGGGTCATGTTCCAGCTCTGCCATTTCACTATGTGTGATTTTGGGAAGATTACTAAAGCTTCCTGAAGCCTCAGTTTCTCTTCGACAAAATAGAAGAAATTATACCTAACCTACATAGCTATTCTAATGGTTCAATAAAATACAGTCACTTACTTCAAATATGTTTGTCTTTTCCCTTCCATTTCACTTTCTTCTGCTTTCACATTTTTCTTCAATTGATCCTTTTAAAATTTGGTCACAATAACTTTATCTTTCAAGAGTTCTTTCCTGTTATGATATTGTTCCATAGGGGAAAAAAAAATAGGATCCTGTTCTTGTTTCTGGAATATAAGAAATGAAAAGTATTCTCTTTCCACAGATTTGACAGAGATTCTTTTTCCTTGTATTTTCCTTCTGCCCCCTGTGTTGCTTTCTTTTCCTCTGAATTTCTTTCCCTGATAGCTGGGGCACTGCTTTTAAGTTTTCCCCAAATGTGTGGTGATCCTCGGTGGTCCTTTAGGATGAGGCAGTAAAATCTGACTGGAAATTCCTTGTATGTGGGGTTATCAACATCTCGGGTCCACTAGTCTCTATGGCAGTACCCACATCGTTGAGATTGTCAAACGTCAGTGTCCACAGGGCTTTTCCCTGGGGATAGTCTTTCCCAGAGCACAGGGCTCCCAGCTCCTGACAGAGTTGAGGGAATAGAGAAGGGGAGTAGCCACTGGAAGAATTCTGAGTGTACTTTATCATAATATCTTTTTCCCACAATGCATCTCTTTACCTTCACCCTCACCTGTTGTCCCTAACACAGAACTTCCCTCACTTAATTTCTCCAGAAGACAAAGCTTTTTGCCAGGTTGGAGAGGTATAGTCATTTGGCTGCATGGAATAAAGAAGATCTGGGAGTCCAAATGCTCCTTAACTCATCTCCCTGTGTGCACCTCATTCCTGACCCATGCCCTCAGGACTCTGGTACCCCCGATCACCTAAGGCTTCCAGGGACTGCCTCTCACTTCCCGTTGGCAAGCCCCTCTGCAGGCTCTCAGACATCAGCTCTTCAGTCAGCTGCATCTTTAACACTCCAGCCTGCTATCCACTGTCAAAAAGTTGTTGATATCTTTCATTCTTTGCTCCACCACCCTACTTTTCTGATGCCTTTGTCTCCATGGATTTCTTCTTTTTCTATTCCTTGATGATCACTGGAGCATGGCAGAGAAGTGGCTGGAAAACAGCAGGTAGAAAAATACCTGTTTAACCTAAAGGGGAATAGCTTCCTCAAAGGGCTATCATCACATCTGGCCTATGATAGAGGCTGAATAAATGCTAGTTTCTTTAGAACTCCCTGCTTCAGGCTCAGTGTCTTTAGCTTTTTGGTTAAGATGACAAGGGAGGGCTTATCATCTCCTTGGATGATACTATTTATTAGAGCATTTGTTTATTTTCTGATGTCCTGCACTAGAGTTAAAAAGCCACTGAGGCAAATACTCATCTGTCTTGTCCGCTCAGGCTGCAGCATCTGAAACACTGTCTGATATTGAGTAGGTGTTTATTGTCTGAGTGACAGACTGAGAATAATTAGAAGATAGTATTGGAAAGGGGCTTCCCCGGTGGCTCAGCCAGTAAAGAATCTGCCTGCAATGGAGGAAACCTCAATTTGACCCTTGGGTTGGGAAGATCCCCTGGAGAAGGGAATGGCTACCCACTTCAGTGTTCTTGCCTGGAGAATCCCATAGACAGAGCAGCCTGGCGGGCTACACTGTCCACAGGGTTACAAACAGTCAGACACAACTGAGCAATTAACACACATACAGTACTGGAAAGACAAGTTGTACCCATACTGAGTAGACTTTGGTGCCAAAATGAGGACTCTAGGCTGTATTTGATGAGCAATTAGAACCCATCAAAGACTTTGCAGGTGAGAAGTTGAAGTCATCAAAGCCGTCCTCAAGGATGAATAGTCTGATAAGCCTGTGAACTTGAAGCAGATTTGGAAAATGGAGTGGAAACCAATTAAGTCCAGTAACACCCAGGTGAAAGAGACTGAGGGTTATAACTCAGGGAATAGCTGTGGGAATGATAGCATTGAGAGATGGGCAGAAAAAGTGGCTTTCACTGTCACAGTGCCAGGGAGAGTTGACTGCCCCTGGAAATGCCCAGCCCTGCCCTCCTTTCCCTTTGTGATACCTTGGGCACGTCTGCAGTCCCTACCAACCAGATCTGGAGCCACGGCTGGCAGCTTTGGTTCGTGCTTTCCTTTCTGTCCACCTCCTTTGCTTAATTTCTGCTCAAGGAGTAGCCCACAGCTCTTACTTCAGTGGCTTCTTCTTTCTTCCCTGGTTAATTTTAAACTTGGGGTTTGCAAGCACTGGCCACAACCATTATTTTCAGTTCCCCGCGGCAGATTTAGATCTGATCACTGAGTCAAGGCGGACAGAGGGGAGCTGCTGTGCAGGTTCTGCCTTCATTAATAAGTTTCCCTGACAGCAGAAGGAAGTCTTTCTAGTCAATTCTTTGTAGTCAATTCCTGATCGTCATCCTCCTGTTGTTAATATTGTTGTTAAACTCCCGAAGTCACACTGAGTGAAAGCTAATTATAATAATTAACAGAGAACTCCTGAACTTGTCAAACTGGTAATTATAAACCACAGGGACTTTTATCATTAATAGATGCCGAGGAAAGTGAAGGCACAGGGGTGCTGGCAGGGAGAGGTGCGCTTGAGATGTTCCGGTCTGGAGCCAAATCTGAGTGCCACCAGGATGCACGGACACAGCTTCCCTTGGCTCTGTGCCCAACACTGAGGCTGCCTCTGGTTCCCCGCAAACCAGCTCCAGTCATTCCACACACACACCTTCTGTTACCACGTCTGAGAGGGCCCAACGTTCCCCACCCGCAAGGTACTCTCCTAGACGTTGGCATATTTACAGGAGAGCAGCTTCTCTACCAGGGCCTTTATATTCATCAGTCATTCATGCACCAAAATCTTTTTTTTTTTAATTGAAATATAGTCGAGTTACAATGTTGTGTTAATTTTATGCGTTGAAATCTTATTGAGCATTTACTAAGTACCTGAACTTACTTTAGGCATCAAAGATAAAATTGTGAATAAAATACAATACCTGGAGACTTTCCTGGCAGTCCGCTGGTCAAGACTTCACCTTCCAAAGCAGAGGGTGTGGGTTCGGTTCCTGGGGAGCTAAAATTGCGCATGCCTTGAAGCCAAAAAATCAAAACATAAGACAGGAACAGTACTGTAACAAATTCACTAAAGACTTTTTTTAAAAAAGATGCAATTCCTGACTTCAAAAATTTGTAGTCTAATGAATAAAAGGTGAGGATTCAAAAAGAGCCCTTTAAAATACGATAAACATTTATAATTGTTCCAGTGAAGGCACGTGCAAAGTGCAATGTGAGAACGGAAATCAGGTTTATAAACCTGTCATAAGAGGGACTGACCCTGGTATCAAACCAATATAGACCCTGAAATCCTGTCTCTCAAGCAGTGGCTCTGATCATTTATTATTCCTAAATGCCTTTAAGAACAGGCTGGAAGTCATGGTCTTTCACTCCAGAAATGAGTTCAGTCATTTTTGCTTAAATGCAAGATTGTTCCAGGAATTTCAACCCTTTACGGAGACCCTGAAGTCCATTCTAGCTCTGCTGGGGGAGTCTATTGCTCACTGTGCTAAAATCTCCTGCTTTTGTAAGCACTGAACACCGCCCAGTACATAGTAGGTACTCAACAAGAGACAGCTTTGATTACAGTCTTACTACCTCATGTTCTTAATGGAAGAACTTTATAAGATAAAGTATGAGGAAGTACTTCACTAGCTCCAAAGAATAAGGTGCAAGCTGGTTACTATTATTGACAAATACTGGTGGATTCAGTCTGGTCACTGTCCTGTGTGTCCAGAGGCAGCACCCATCATGGCTTCTCCTCCACGTTCTCAGGGCAGAGAAGGAGCCTCAGCATTTCCTTGAGGAAATGATTCTTTTTCCCTTCTTTCTCACTACCCGTGATGGCCTAAGGCATCACAGGTGCCTGAGTGCTTCCCCACAAAAGCCTTAGGAAGATCCTGGCTTCCCTCGACCCTCCCCCAGACTATGGTAGAATGAATTCTGCTCTGCTCCTGAGTGTGGTTTCCTCTCCCTGCCACTGATGTGGTCATTAATAGATACGGCTGTGGAGGGGTGGCTTGGAAACCTCTGCTGGCCTTCGTCCCCCACCAATCTCCCCAGTTAGACCAGCAATCTAAATATAAAACCACTCCCTTGTGAGACAAACATCTTCTCAAGACAAGGTCCACAGGATGCTCTTCTAAACAGATTACTTCTTCCAAGTCCTATCTGAATCCAAATGTGGGAAGTATCATAAAAACCAATTCTGCAGAGTCAGCTCAAAGGCCACCCCAGGGCCTGGTCTCAGTGTACAAAGGGGAACTTGGGCCATCCGAGGGACCCTGGTGACCCAGGAGGAGGTGGGGAGATGCTGGCTGGCTGCCTGTTCCGTGTCCCAGCTGGGCTCCCTTGAAATTTGGGGGCTTCTGCTGGCCGGTTAAAAAGGGCCAAACGGGTTCAAGTCAGGGCAAGGTTGGGCTGGCTTCGAAGTCCCAGGCCAGGGTGTATTTTTAGCCCAAGCTCAAAAAATTGTCAGAAAAACTCGCAAGGGCTCCAGGGCCAACAGCAGCATTTGGTTTTGGCTGAAACGAGAGGGACAGAAACCACATGCCTCAGAGGGACGCAGAAAGGGGTCTGGGGGCGGGTGGCCAGGATGTCCTGGGGCCTTGCTGTGAAGAGTGGAGGCCTCTGTGGAGGACCCAGGGAGCTGGAAGAGCAGATAAAAGTCAGGACGCTCCGCCAAAGTGTCCCCACTTCCCGACAAGTTCTGTGTCTCCTCTGCTGGAAGGGAGAGGGTCAGGCCAGGTTAGCTTTATCTGGGTCGCTTCTTGCCAGAGCCACAAAAGACCAGTTTCCTCCGCGAGAGCTTTTGTTTTCTGAAGGGGCTGCGGCTCATCCTGGGAGGAGCCATTGTTTCTGCAGAGGATTTTTAGATCAGCCGCTGGCTTTTGGCGCCCTTCTCCTCCGAGTTCTCCCCCATTCTTTTTGTGCGGGGCCCGCTTTCCTGGACATAAACAACAAATGGTCCTATTCACCCTGGAGATAAGATTGTGCTTCTCCCAAAGTCACCGCTGTCCTCTCACTGCCTCTGGAACTGTTTGAATAATGAGGCTCCTGGAGAATTCATGTTGTTTTATCCTTTTCTTCCCCAAGATTGGAGATTCCCTAGGCAGGCCTGGTGGGCAGTGCCTACAGGGGGTTACCTGGGGGTGGTTCACACAGGGCAGCAGCCCAAGAGAGCTTTTCTTCTTGCTGTAGTGGTCCGGGCTCCATGCAGCTTTTTAGGATGTTTATATATACTGGCTTCTCTTCTCTTCATTAAAAAAAATTTTTTTTTCTTGCCAAGTCAAACAATGGCTCTCATGCAAAGAATTCCCAATCCTTCTGAAATGGTGGACCACTTCAGCCTGAGATTTTTTTTTTTTCCACCTTCTAGAAGCTGCCATGGCTCCAGCAGACTTGCAAAGGGAAACGGACAGGATATGTGCCAGAGTAAGCAGCCAGCTTATTATTTCAAAGCGTTCTTTCCTTTGAGATTCTGTCCTCCTCGCCGGCCCCCACTGGACTTAGAGCTGGAAGACTTGGATTTGAGACCCAGCCACACTGCTTGCTAAGACTGTGTGACCTTAGGTGAGACAATTGATTTATCTTTTTTTAACTTGCTATCTTATATTGGAGTATAGTTAATTAACAAGATTGGGTATCAGGTGTACAACAAAGTGATTCAGTTATACATTTACATGTATGATTCAGTTTTACATTTACATGTATCTATCTATCCTTTTTTCAAAAATTTTTCGCCATTAGGTTGCTACGGAATACTGAGCAGAGTTCTTTGTGCTATGCAGTAGGGTACATGCACCCCAACGTCCATTGCAGCGTTGTTTACACTAGCCAAGTCATGGAAGCAACGTAAATGTCCATCGACAGAAGGATGGGTTAAGAATATGTGGTATAGATACACAATGGAATATTACTTAGCCATTAAAAAGAGTGAACTAATGCCATTTGCAGCAACACGGATGGACTGAGAGATTATCACACTAGGTGAAGTAAGTCAGATGAGGCACTTTAAACCCTCATACTTACTGTCTTTATCAGAGTAGGAGGCTAATTCTGCTGACTTCATCTGTTTGTGATGGGACTCAATAACAATGATGGATGGGAAAGTGATCTATGGACTAACCACTGAGAAATGCTTGTAAAGTGCTCTGACCATTTCTTAGTACCATCATTAAAATAATGATGATTATAATAACCTGTTTAAGGGGAAACAACCAGCTTTGTTTTCAGACTTAGATTTAAATCTTGGCTCTGCTATATATTAGCTGTGTAACTTTGAGCAAAAGATTATTAAATTTATCTATGCCTTAATCTCCTCATTGCTAAAAATGGACATAAGACCATCTAATAAGACTGTTGAGGAAGTTTAAGAGAGAACATAGGAAAAGTGTCTGCTATGCAGCAAGTTTCTAACAAATGTTTCTTTTTCTTTTTACCTTTGATTAATTCCTTTGGGTATTCTTTCAATGTTTATTGAATATCTATTATAAGCTGGATCTTATGCCAAGCACTTGAAAGTCAAGAGATAAAGATTTGAGAAATGCAGTGTGTGGCAAGGATGGGAAAGATACTATAGCAATTAAACGGGCTGAGTGGTTTACACAACCAACTGAGAGGGACAGATGAATCCTGTCCAGGAGCTCAGATGACACTTGACCCTGGCTTTGAAAATGTGCACAGGACATCTCCAAGACAGAGACACCAGGAGAGGGCATTTTAAGCAGGGAGACTTGGAACAAAGGCTCTGATGCCTAGAAGTGCATGATCTGTCAGTGGCAGGAGATGAGGCTAAAGAAAGCAAGAACCAGATTAGAAGCATGCAAGCAATTGATGCAAAGACGTCGGACCTTATCAGAGGGCATTGGGAAGCCTCTTAGAGGATATAAGCACGGAAGTGACATGATCAGATTTGCATTTTAGAAAAGCTGCCTAGCATCTGAAGAATGGCCTGGAGTGGAAAGGGGGGCAAGCAGTAGAGAAGAACAGAGGAAGAACAAGAACAAGAACAAGAAGCAAGCGGGATGGAGGTAATTCAGGGGGCAGACAAGGCTCAAATTAGGGAACTAGCAGCGGGAAGGAAGAGGTTTTGAACTAAGTGAAAATTTAGCTTAGCGAAATAAAGGAATAGGAGTTGACTTGGGTGTCTGACTCAGGAAAGAGGGAGGGTGGTGATGCCATGAACTCAGAGAGGAAACAAACTTGACGTAAATGATCCCCAAATGTGCCTTCTTCAGATTCCAGAGACGCTGGGAATAGGAGTGACCTTGTGATGAGCTAATGATGTTCCTCTGATTAGGGACGAGATTAAGGGGTTAGTATCCTCAAGCCTTTTAAGGCTGAGAGAAAAGGAGTACCTTCTTTCATGTCCCATTTGTGTACTTTGGAGGAGGAGTCAATGTGATTGTTTCAAAGAGTATGAACATTACTATATTATTTTACAACTGCTTTACAACCATAACTACTATATTATATGATATAATGTGGTAAAATTATAATATTGAGTTATTTAAATATTATTGGAATCATAGGTTTCTTTTTTATGTTGCTTTGATACTCTTCTGTGTTTTCTGAATTTTCTATCATGAACATAAATGTTACAAAATATCATTATTTTATAATTATAAAACAAATATCAACCCAATAGAAATATGAGCAAAATACTTGAATAAACACAAAAGAAGATCTCCAAGTAGCCAATAGACATACAAAAACATGCTTGACCTAATTAGAAATCAAGAGAACGCCTTTTAAAACTCACAGTGCAATTCCACTAGACAGGCAGCCAAATGGTAAAATGAAGAAGATGGAAAATATCAAGAGTTGTCATGGATGAAGAACAAATGTAACTCTTGTCCATTGATAGTAAGGAGTAAATTCATAGAATCACTTTTTAAACCTTTTTGGCAGTTATGGTGTTTACACTATTGTGGAACATATGCAAACCATGATTTAGTAATTCCACTCCTAAGTAGAAAACCAAGAAAAATGTATACATATATTCAGCAAAAAATACATACAAGAGTTTTTATCCTAGAACTATGATACCAATCTGGATAGTATACCAATATCCATCAATAGTACAAAAGATAAATAAATTATGGTATGTTAAGACAATGCAATACTATACAATAAAGAGAATAAAATCTTCTACTATTGTATGTATGTAACAATAGGAATAATTTTCAATATTATGAGAATTCAAAATTCTCATAATTTTAAATAAAAGACAAAAGATATTTATATGAAAGCAAAACCGGTTCATGATGTTTCAAGTCTGGATTGTAGGAAGTATAATTTGAAGGAAGCATGGGAAGGATTTATGGATGCTAGTAATGTTTTAATTTTTAATATATGCACTGATTATATAGATGAATAATCACTTATACAGATGGGTTTCTCAGAATTCATTGAGTTGGGTGATATATACACTTTTGTGTATATATATTATGCTTTCATAAATTTTCATCTAAAAATACTGGAATTGAAGGGATCATTGATGATGGCCTATAGCATCAATACTAAGGAAGATTCCGTCTACCTTTTTCAGCCTGGAGTTGGTATCTGAAGATGATGTTAGGAGGTCAGAACTGGGTGCTGGGAATAGTAACACAAAGTCAACATTTATTCATTTATTAAAGCCTAGGATCTGAAAAAATCCTCTCCTTCTGATAAAAGAACAGTATCCGAAAACGTGATGTTATTACAGATTCTACAGGACTAAAAACATGAAGCTAATATAAAAACTTTATACCAATACATTTGAAACTATAGAGGTAATGAATATATTCCTTAAAAACATAGCTTATTAAAACTAACCCAAAAAGAAAGAGAATATGATAATTCCACATCTAATCAGAAGTTAAATCTATAGTTAAAAACATTGACACACACACACACTTCAGACCTAGGTCGCTTCTGTATTGAAACCTTCAAATTTAAAGCAACAATTTTACAAAGCTTTTTCAGAAATTTTAAAAAGAGGATGTGTGTGTGTGTGCTTAGTCGAGTTTAATTCTTTGCTACCCCAAAGAGTGTAGCCCACCAGGCTCCTCTGTCCATGGGATTCTCCAGGCAAGAATACTAGAGTGGGTAGCCATTCACTTCTCCAGGGGATCTTCCTGACCCAAAGATCGAACCCAGGTCTCCTATATTGCAGGCAGATTCTTTACCGCCTGGCTACCAGGGAAGTCCCTAAATAGAGGGAATACTTCCTAACTCATTTAAGAGGTTAGCAAACCTTGATACTAAAAACTGACAAGGATATTACAAAAGAGGAAGTCTAAATTAATCTGACTCACAAACACAGATACAAAAATCCTAAGCAGCATCATCAAACAGAATTCAGGAGTATATGAAAAGGAGACTATTAAGACCAAGGAATATTTACTGCAAAAATGAAAAGCTGATATAATATTTGAAAACAATTCTAGGTTACAATAATAACAGAAAAAAGAAATTTTATACTATTTTCTCAATAGAAGCAAGAATGATTATTAATAAAATCTAAAACATATTGATGATAAAAGCTCTAAGCAAAACAGAAATAGAATAAAATTATCTTATGAGAAAAAATCACTATAAAACTAGCAATCACCATCCTTTTTTAAGTAAATTTTTATTGGAGTATAATTGCTTTAAACCGTCGTGTTCGTTTCTGCTGCAGTTTCTGCTGTACAAAAAGTGAATCAGCCATACGTATACATGCATTCTCTCTCTTTTTGGATTTCCTTCTCATTTAGGTCACCATAGAGCACCAAGTAGAGTTCCCTGTGCTACACAGTAGGTTCTCATTAGTTATCTATTTTATACATAGTGGTATATATATGTTAATCCTGATCTCCCGATTCATCCCACCCTTTCTCCTCCCATCTTGGTATCCACACATCCATTTTATATATCTGTATCTCATAAAAAAGAACAAAATTGTGCCATTTGCAGAGATGTGGATGGACCTAGAGACTGTCATATAGGGTGAGGTAAATCAGAAAAAGAAAAGAGTATCATAAAATATTGCTTATATGTGAAATCTAGAAAAATGATACAGATTAACTTATTTGCAAGGCAGAAATAGCAAGCACCATTCTAAATGGAAAATACAAAGGGTCAGATATCCCTTTGACCCTTTGAAAAGGGAAATAAAGCAATGGTTTATGTCCATTCAAAACTGTAATAGTTTGAATCAGTTCTAACAAAGTGGGTGAAACTGGAGCCGATTATACAGAGTGAAGTAAGCCAGAAAGACAAACACCAATACAGTATACTAATGCATATATATGGAATTTAGAAAGATGGCAACAATAACCCTGTCGATAACCCTGTCTCTTTTGCTACGAGACAGCAAAAGAGACACAGATCTATAGAACAGTCTTTTGGACTCTGTGGGAGAGGGCGAGGGTGAGATGATATGGGAAAATGGCATTGAAACATGTAATTTATCATATGTGAAACAAATCGCCAGTCCAGGTTCAATGCATGATACAGGGTGCTCGGGGCTGCTGCACTATGACCTAGAGGGATGGGATGGGGAGGGAGGTGGGAGGGGGGTTCAGAATGGGGAACACATGTACACCCATGGTGGATTCATGTCAATGTATGGCAAAACCAATACAATATTGTAAAGTAAAAAAAATAATAATAATTTTAAAAAATTGTAATAGAATTGTCTAGCCAATGTGATAAGAAAAAAAGATCACAATTATAAAGTGATAACTAAACCTATAAAGAGATAATATTTGCATATTATACTGTTTTTTACATAGGTAATCTGAAAGAGAATACAGATAAACAATCAGAATTCTAAAATTATTTAGCAAGTGACTGGATATAAGGACAATATACAAAAATCAATTATACACTTGAATAATGTAAACAAAGAGTTAGAGTATGAATTGTTTTTCAGATAATTATAAGGCATTCATAACAGCATCAGCAAACAAAATACCTACGATTAAATCTGATGAAAGATATGGAAGACTTCTATGTATACATATATCACCACTACCATCAACAACAAAAGAACAAGCAAAAATCATACCAGAAGAAATCCCTATTAAAATATTATTGGAAAAATGGGTCTAGATCCAGCGCATGCCCAGTCATTCAGTCGTGTCTGACTCTTTGAGACCCCCTGGACTGTGGCCCACCAGTCTCCTCTGTCCATGGAATTTCCCAGGCAAGAGTACTGAGGTGGATTGCCATTTTCAACTCCAGGGCATCTTCCTGACCCAGGGACTGAACCTACATCTCCCAGTCTCCAGGGCTGCAAGTGGATTCTTTAGTACTGAGCCACCAGAGAAGCTCCCCTAAATCCAATGAGATACAAAAACTTCTCAAGGATTAAAAACTAAATTGTGCAATGATATCATCTCCAAGTTTAGCTATATATTCAATTTAATCCTAATCAAAATGCCAGTGAATTCTCCCTTCTTTCCTGTTTTCTTTTTGAAATGGAAAATATTATTCTAAAATCCATATGGAAGTGAAAAAGGTCAAGAAGCTAAGACATTCTTGACAAAGAACAAAAAAGCAGAACATATCATTAAGTGACAATAATTAAGACACGTAGTATTAGCACAAAGATAGACAAATAAGGCAATGGAACAGAAGAGAGTCCAGAAACTACTATACATATATGGTCACTGGGTCTGACACTGCAGAATAGTAGAGATAATGCAATGTTTTCTTTAATGGTGTTAGACCCTTGGATATCCATATAGAACAAAATAAAACTTGATTTTTATAATATAACATATATAGAAATCAATATCAGATGGCTTATTTATCTAAAAGTAAAAGGCAACACCATAAAGTTTCTACATGACAACCTAAGATATTATCTCTGTGAAAATGTTAGTCACTCAGTCATGTCCGACTCTTTGCCATACTATGGACTGTAGCCCGCCAGGCTCCACCGTCCATGGGATTTTCCAGGCAAGGATACAGGAGCGGGCTGTCATTTCCTTCTCCAGGGGATCTTCCTGAACCAGGAGCAAGGGGAAAAAAAAAAAGGATTATTTGAAAGGACACAAATGTGTTAAACATAAAGGAAAAGATGGATAAATTAGACTGCATAAATTGGACCTTCTATTCATCAAAAGATACTATCAAGAGAGAAAAAACAGGTACAGAGTCAGAAACATTATTTGCAAGCCATGTAACTGACAAAGGACTCAATCCAAAATATATAAAGAACTTATAAATCAATAAGGAAAGTACAAGTATTAAAAAAAAGATGAGAAAGATACTTAATAAATGAGAATATTCTAATGACCAGCTAACAAATGAAAATGATCAAGCTTATTAGTAATTAAGGAAATAAAGACTAAAACCATAGTGAAATACCACTACATACCCACCAGAACAGCTAAAATTACACCGATTGGTAATAAATAAAGTGTTGGCAAGGGTGTGGAGCAACTGGAACACTCATACTTTGTTGATGGGACTGCACTTTGGTAGAATTATTTGGAAAACAGCTTTCTACTAAACTTCAACTTATGCATACTTTATGACCCAGCAGTTTCAATCCCAGGTATGTATCCGGTAGAATAATGCATTATGCATAAAAATACATGTGCGAGGATATTCATAGTAACATTGCTCATAATAGCACAAACTGAAGCAATTCAAATTCCACCAGCAAAGAGACACAGATGTGTATAACGGACTTTTAGACTCAGAGGGAGAGGGAGAGGGTGGGATGATTTGGGAGAATGACATTCTAACATGTATACTATCATGTGAATTGAATCGCCAGTCTATGTCTGACGCAGGATGCAGCATGCTTGGGGCTGGTGCATGGGGATGACCCAGAAAGATGTTAGGGGGAGGGAGGTGGGAGGGGGGTTCATGTTTGGGAATGCATGTAAGAATTAAAGATTTTAAAATTTAAAAAATAAAAAGCAAAAAAAAAAATTAAAATTAAAAAAAAAACAAATTCCACCAGCAGTAGAATAGGTAAACGTTGTATATTTGTACAATGGTATACTACCCAGCAATGAAAACAAACTACAACTGTGCTCAGTAATGAGGATGAATCTCCCATGTACGTGCATGCGCTAAGTCGCTTCAGTTGTGTTCAGCTCTTTGCAGCCCTATAGACTGCAACCTGACAGGCTCCTCTGTTCATGGGACTCTCCAGGGAAGAATACTGGAGTGAGTTGCCATACCCTTCTCCAAGGGATCTTCCCGACCCAGGAATCAAACCCGTGTCTCTTACCTCTCCTGCATTGGCAGGTGGGTTCTTTACCACTAGTGCCGGAAGCCCCTCACGTGTATGATATGGATCAAAATAAGTCAAATACATCTAATATGCTCCATATGATTCCATTTAAAGTCCCCAAAACAAGCAATACCAGCCTGTGATCTCAGAAGTGAGGATAAGAGTAACCTTTAGGGAGAAGAGAGACTAGTGATGAGAAGGGATTAAGAAGAAGGTTTCTGGGGTCCTACAGGTGTTTTATTTTCCTATCTGGGTAATAGCTTCACTGAGATTTGTTTTATGATAATTTATAGAGCTATAGTTTCCTGTTGTGTACATATTTCTGTCTGAGTATTATACTTCACATGCTTATTTTTAAAAAATTAAGAAAAATAAGCATGAATATCCATACTAAACTAGAAATAGTTTAAACTCTGGACTACCTCCATGGATGGGAAAGAAAAGGTCAATGGAGTTTTGTGAGGAGAGGATAAATTCATGAAAATGTGGGTGTACTTCAAATAGTAAATTCCCAGAAACTGAAGCTCCTTTTTAACAAAGTCAACACACAACCTCTTTCTCTTTTTTTAAAGTCTTCATAAATCATGCAAAGCAGGCTACTTGCCTTGGCAGCTCCATCCTAAAATTACTCCACACACAGAGTCATGTGTCCTCCCCCATTTGAAAGTCAACAAGTCTCAGCCAAAATTGTGAAAGTTGGTAGGATATTTCTTCTGTTGTCAGTTTCATTCTGCATCTTTGATATATTTTGAAGATCACTGGGCTTGCAATCAGAACCTTAGGTTCAAATATAAGATAAAGATCTCTAGTTTGGCAACCTTTGGTCCTGGCAATGGTTTCTGGACAGCTCTGAGCCTCAGTTTCCTCTTATGCTTGATGAAAAGGGCACACAGGCCTGCCTCCCAGGGCTGTGACCAGTAGTGATTCAAAACACACACACACGTACTCTTCAAATCTTAAGGTGTTGTGTACCTAGAAGGGACTGCCCCTCCTCCTCAGCTCCCATCTCCTTGGCAACCTCCATTACAGGTGTCACTCTCATCCTGGTCTTTAACCCTCCTCCCTCTGTCATACCCGGAAAGAATCTGATATTAGTAATTTATATTCCAAGGATTGATTGATTATTCTCCAACTGGAGCTCAGCCAGGCGTTTGCATTTTATGTCTTTTATCCCTAATTGTGGCATGAAAGACTTTTTCTCTTGTTAAAAAGAATCTGAGACTTCAGCAAGAAGGTGGTGAGCTCTGGGGGATGGGAGGGGGAGCTTGAAATCACATTAGCCAGATTCTGCTAGTTCTGAAGGTGAATTTGATTTAGCCCTTTTCAAGTGCTTTTTGTTTTGCTGGAAATGGCGTGGTGCATTAGCCAGAGGGACTGCCCTACTAAACGGTCCCTGCCCTCCTAGATAAGGTTGGGGAGTAGGCAAACAGGACTCTGGGGCTATCGATGTCCCAACCCTTGCAGAGGGTAAAATAGATCCAATCCCTCAGTTACTATCTTTGACCCAAAGCCTGCCTGACTCCTGGAGAGGTAGGCTGCAGCCCTGCCTCCTGCCTCCTGCCTCCTGCGTCTCCCCTCCACTTCCTGGTTTGAGATCAGCTGTGTCTCTCCTTCTGCACCTCTAATCTTAGCCTAATCCCTGACATCCCTTCCCTTTGTCCCAAGACACCATGCTGACTTTCAGCTTGATTTTATTACGCTTTTAAAGACTGTTCATACCTTAATCCCCTTTATCTGGCATCCTGGCATTTATTCTTAGAGCTTATTTACTATTTCTGCATCTGGCTATCACATTTCAAAGCCAGAAATATGTTCTCCTATAATGTTTCTTCTTGGTAAATAAAGATGTTGCTGTCTCAAAGATGTTAAAAGGAAAGGGAAGTTGAGAAAGGTACAAGAAACCAAAGAGGAATCGGCTGAATGAATTGATGCAAATCAGACACCCAAAGATAGCAGAAGGGAAAAGCAGAAAGGAGCTTATTTGTCTATGAAAAAACCTAACTAGGGTGGAGAGAGGGGAAATCCCAAGATCTTGTCTAGACCAACAAAAAGTACCTGAAGACATCACTTTGGTGTATTGGTTTTGGGCAGAAATTAAGAAAAGAATTTCAAAGATGATATTCTGAAGGTTGCAAAGGGAGTTCTTTGACTCAGCACTTAGAAACGGAATTTGGGCAGCCAGTAAGAAATGCAAACTTGTTGAGAACTGAGCTTCAGAAATGAGACAGTGGACCGGTAATTGAGATACCACGAGCAGCTCACACTGCAGTGAAATTCTTTTGCAGGGAAGTATCAGGCAAGGGCTTCCCACGTGGCATTAGTGGTAAAGAACCTGCCTGCCAATGCAGGAGACATAAGAGAGTTCTATCCTGGGTCAGGAAGATCCCCTGGAGGAGGGCATGGCAATCCACTCCAGTATTCTTGTCTGGAGAAGCCCATGGACAGAGGAGCCTGGCCGGCTACAGTCCATAGGGTTACAAAGAGCCAGACATGACTGAAGAGATTGAGCACGCATGCATGCATCTGGGAAGGAAGAGACTGAGGAAGTAGGAGCCGGCCTCAAGGATGGGGCTACAGAGAGGAAAAGTCTGATTCTCTGGGAGGTGGAAGAGAATTGTGAACTGAAATACATAAGGGCTTTCTTCTTCACTGCAAGAGGAGATGGTTGTTTTTTGCTTTAAAGGGAAGTGTTCCAAATCTATTCAACCCAGGAAGTACTGTGGAAATTCACATTTCCTCTACTCTCCTCCCATCCTACTGTCTCCTTTCTCCCCTTTCCATCTGGATATGGACATGATTCCCCAGGCTCCACCTTCTGGTCCAGATCGCCTCATCCCTCTCCCCTTCAGGATCTATGAATTTGAGACTCCTTTCCCAAATCATTTGGTTGGAAAGAAATGGCTTCTTGCAGCATTCACATTAAAATTTGAAGATGAGGAAGAAAAAGAGAGGGAAAAAAAGTAGCTAAATTAGCAATGTTCACTCAGCGTGATTTTGCTTTAATCCAGACTTGTGAGCTTGACAGGGCTCAGAATAAACGAAAGCAGATGTGTCCATCACACCAGTAGATATATTACTACTAATCCCAGACAAGACAGCAGAAACACATCACGCCTGGCCCCCACCCTGTCTCCCTCTTAATCCGCTTCTAATTGCACTGGGCATGCTGCCTGCACACCTCTGTCCCCCCAGGCAGTGCCAGTGCGCCTCTGGTTTCCACTCTCTCCCCGGAAGAGGCCAGTGTCGTGTCAAAGTGGCTCTTTTTGCAGAGTTAGAGCAGCCACAGAAATCTGGGGTTTGCCTGTGGTTGAAGAAGATGTAATAATCAGCTGAGGGCCTGGAAGTGGAATCCTGGGGTCAGTTCTCACAATCAGCTGTTAGAGAGGGTTAGAGGAGATAGTTTATGTGCAAGTTATTTATCCTGACACATAGTAAGCTGGGTAAAAGTTACCCTCTTTAAATAGTAGCTATCATTTATTGACTGCCTACCCTGTGTGATATAGGCTTCCCGGGTGGCTCAGTGGTAAAGAATCCACCTGGCAATGCAGGAGACGAGGATTCAATCCTTGGGACCAAAAGATCCCCCAGAGAAGAAAATGTCAACCCACTCCAGTATTCTTGCCTAGGAATTCCCGTGGACAGAGGAGCCTGGCTGGCAAAAAAGTCAGGCGCAACTTAGCAACTAAACCAACACCACCACTCTATGTCAGGCACACACTAATCAAAAAAAAGTACATCTAAATAATGCTTATGAGTAAGTGAAAGTCACTCAGTCGTGTCTGACTCTTTGTGACCCTGTGGACTATACAGTCCATGGAATTCTCCAGGCCAGAATAGTGGAGTGGATAGCCTTTCCCTTTTCCAGGGGATCTTCCTAAGCCAGGGATCAAACCCAGGTCTCCCACATTGCAGGTGGATTCTTTACAAGCTGAGCCACAGGTAGCTATTAAAAAAGAAAATATCTGACAGTACAGAAATTCATTATTAAAAAGTAAAGATATCCTGTCTTGGCATACCTCCCCTCAAATACCTCTCCTCAGGAGTCAACATGGTTCAAAGCTTGTGTATGTGTGTGTACATATAAAGACATGAATACACATCTATATATGTTTTTACATGGTTGGTATCCTAGTATATTATACCATTATGCAAATTTTTCAAAATTTAATATCTTGTCAACATCTTTCCTATAAGAGTACCTACAGATATATTTTACTCTTTAAACTACTGTATAGAATTCCCTTTTGTCAGTGTATCATAACCTATCATTTTTAATTAGAGATCTATATAGGGTTTGAATTTTATAGCCACAGAATGGATTACTCAAAAAACAGTGACTACTATTTTTTGTGACTCTAAGTAATCTGTATTTCAGTTCCTCATTTTGTGTGGCAACTGGGAAGATAACCTTGCCAAATCTAGTAATCTCATTTTAGGGTTCACTCAGTAATTCAGGTTTGAGGTCTGTAACTCTAGATTTCTTCCTTTTGAACCCTTCTCCCACAACACTGTCTACATTCCAGGACTCACAGGACAATCATGGTAGGCACAGGGCCTCTGGTCTGTGGCCAGCCGTGGCGCTACCCTCTGAAGTGTACTTATTTACCTGCTAGGTTGTTGATTATAATCTCTCCCACTGACAGCTGGTTGTATGTTCATCTACCTCTTCCTAGTTCTGTCAACTTTGGCTTTGTATAGTGAGTTTACCAAAAAGTTCATCCTGGCAGTGGTGGGAGGGAGGTTTACGAGAGAGGGGATATATGTATACCTACGGGTGATTCATATTGATGATGGCAGAAACCAACACAATATTGGAAAGCAATTATCCTTCAATTAAAAATAAATAACTTTTAAAAATTAATTTATTTAATTGGAGGCTAATCACTTTAAAATATTGTGGTTTTTGCCACACATTGACCTGAATCAGCCATGGGTACACATGTGTCCCCCATCCTGAACCCCCCTCCTACCTCCCTCCCCATCTCATTCCTCTGGGTTCCCAGTGCACCGGCTTTGAGTGCCCTGTTTCGTGCCTCTAACTTGGACTGGCGATCTGTTTCACATATGGTAACATACATATTCCAATGCTGTTCTCTCAAATCATCCCACCCTCACCTTCTCCCGCAGAGTCCAAAAGTCTGTTCTTTACATCTGTGTCTCCTTTGCTGTCTCACATATAGGGTCATCCTTACCATCCTTCTAAATTCTATATATATGCATTAATATACTTTATTGGTGTTTTTCTTTCTGACTTACTTCACTCTGTATAATAGGCTCCAGTTTCATCCACCTCATTAGAACTGAGTCAAATGCATTATTTTTAACAGCTGAGTAATACTCCATTGTGTGTATGTACCACAGCTTTCTTATCCATTCGTCTGCTGATGGACATCTGGGTTGCTTCCATGTCCTGGCTATTATAAACAGTGCTGCGATGAACATTGGGGTACACGTGTCTCTTTCAATTCTGGTTTCTTCAGTGCGTATGCCCAGCAGTGGGATTGCTGGGTCATATGTTCTATTCCAGTTCTATTTCCAGTTTTTAAAGGAATTTCCACACAGTTCTCCATAGTGGCTGCACTAGTTTGCATTCCCACCAACAGTGCAAGAGGGTTCCCTTTTCTCCACATCCTCTCCAGCATTTATTGTTTGTAGACTTTTTGATAGCAGCTGTTCTGACCAGCGTGAGATGGTACCTCATTGTGGTTTTGATTTGCATTTTTCTGATAGTGAGTGATGTTGAGCATTTTTTCATATTTGTTAGCCATCTGTAGGTTTTCTTTGGAGAAATGTCTGTTTAGTTCTTTGGCCCACTTTTTGATGGTATTGTTTATTTTTCTGGTGTTGAGCTGGATGAGCTGTTTGTATATTTTTGAGATGAATTCATTGTCAATTGCTTCATTTGGTATTATTTTCTCCCACTCTGAAGGCTGTCTTTTCACCTTGCTTATAGTTTCCTTCGTTGTGCAAAAGATTTTAAGTTAGGTCCCATTTGTTTATTTTTGTTTTTATTTCCGTTATTCTGGGAGGTGGGTCATAGAGGATCTTGCTCTGGTTTATATCAGAGTGTTTTGCCTATATTTTCCTCTAGGAATTTTATAGTTTCTGGTCTTACATTTAGATCCAGTAATTTTTTTTTTTAATTTGGGTGTTGTGGAAGAACTCAAATAAAGTGTTTGGCCAACCCAATATTTTGAAACTGTTATTCAGTTCAGTTCAGTTCAATTCAGTCACTTAGTCGTGTCTGACTCTTTGCGACCCCATGAATCGCAGCACACCAGGTCTGCCTGTCCATCACCAACTCCCAGAGTTCACTCAGACTCACGTCCATAGAGTCAGTGATGCCATCCAGCCATCTCATCCTCTGTCATCTCCTTCTCCTCCTGCCCCCAATCCCTCCCAGCATCAGAGTCTTTTCCAATGAGTCAACTCTTTGCTTGAGGTGGCCAGAGTACTGGAGTTTCAGCTTTAGCATCATACCTTCCAAAGAAATCCCAGGGCTGATCTCCTTCAGAATGGACTGGTTGGATCTCCTTGCAGTCCAAGGGACTCTCAAGAGTCTTCTCCAACACCACAGTTCAAAAGCATCAATTCTTCAGTGCTCAGCTTTCTTCACAGTCCAACTCTCACATCCATACATGACCGCTGGAAAAACCATAGCCTTGACTAGACGGACCTTAGTCGGCAAAGTAATGTCTCTGCTTTTGAATATGCTATCTAGGTTGGTAATAACTTTCCTTCCAAGGAATAAGTGTCTTTTAATATTCATGGCTGCAATCACCATCTGCAGTGATTTTGGAGCCCCCCAAAATAAAGTCTGACACTGTTTCCACTGTTTCCCCATCTATTTCCCATGAAGTGATGGGACCAAATGCCATGATCTTAGTTTTCTGAATGTTGAGCTTTAAGCCAACTTCTTCACTCTCCTCTTTCACTTTCATCAAGAGGCTTTTTAGTTCCTCTTTGCTTTCTGCCATAAGGGTGGTGTCATCGGCATATCTGAGGTGATTGATATTTCTCCTGGCAATCTTGATTCCAGCTTGTGCTTCTTCCAGCCCAGTGTTTCTCATGATGTACTCTGCATATAAGTTAAATAAGCAGGGTGACAATATACAGCCTTGACGTACTCCTTTTCCTGTCTGAAACCAGTCTGTTGTTCCATGTCCAGTTCTAACTGTTGCTTCCTGACCTGCATATAGGTTTCTCAAGAGGCAGGTCAGGTGGTCTGGTATTCCCATCTCTTTCAGAATTTTCCACAGTTTATTGTGATCTACACAGTCAAAGGCTTTGGCATAGTCAATAAAGCAGAAATAGATGTTTTTCAGGAATTCTCTTGCTTTTTTGATGATCCAGTGGATGTTGACAATTTGATCTGTGGTTCCTCTGCCTTTTCTAAAACCAGCGTGAACATCTGGAAGTTCACGGTTCATGTATTGCTGAAGCCTGGCTTGGAGAATTTTGAGCATTACTTTACTAGCGTGTGAGATGAGTGCAATTGTGCGGTAGTTTGACCATTCTTTTGCATTGCCTTTCTTTGGGATTGGAATGAAAACTGACCTTTTCCAGTCCTGTGGCCCCTGCTGAGTTTTCCAAATTTGCTGGCATATTGAGTGCAGCAATTTCACAGCATCATCTTTCAAGATTTGAAATAGCTCAACTGGAATTCCATCACCTCCACTAGCTTTGTTCGTAGTGATGCTTTCTAAGGCCCACCTGACTTCACATTCCAGGATGTCTGGCTCTAGGTGAGTGATCACACCATCTTGATTATCTGGGTCGTGAAGATCTTTTCTGTACAGTTCTTCTGTGTATTCTTGCCACCTCTTTTTAATATCTTCTGCTTCTGTTAGGTCCATACCATTTCTGTCCTTTATCGAGCCCATCTTTGCATGAAATGTTCCCTTGGTATCTCTAATTTTTTTGAAGAGATTTCTAGTCTTTCCCATTCTGTTGTTTTCCTCTATTTCTTTGCATTGATTGCTGAGGAAGGCCTTCTTATCTCTTCTTGCTATTCTCTGGAACTCTGCATTCAGATGCTTATATCTTTCCTTTTCTCCTTTGCTTTTTGCCTCTCTTCTTTTCACAGCTATTTGTAAGGCCTCCCCAGACAGCCATTTTGCTTTTTTGCATTTCTTTTCCATGGGGATGGTCTTGATCCCTGTCTCCTGTACAATGTCACGAACCTCCATCCATAGTTCATCAGGCACTCTATCTGTCAGATCTAGTCCCTTAAATCTATTTCTCACTTCCACTGTATAATCATAAGGGATTTGATTTAGGTCATACCTGAATGATCTAGTGGTTTTCTTACTTTCTTCAATTTCAGTCTGAATTTGGCAATAAGGAGTTCATGATCTGAGCCACAGTCAGCTCCTGGTCTTGTTTTTGTTGACTGTCTTCTCCATCTTTGGCGCTTCTCCATCTTTGGCTGCAAAGAATATAATCAATCTGATTTTAGTGTCAACCATCTGGTGATGTCCATGTGTAGAGTCTTCTCTTGTGTTGTTGGAAGAGGGTGTTTGCTATGACCAGTGCGTTTTCTTTGCAAAACTCTTTGCCCTGCTTCATTCCGCATTCCAAGGCCAAATTTGCCTGTTACTCAAGGTGTTTCTTGACTTCCTACTTCTGCATTCCAGTGCCCTATAATGAAAAGGACATCTTTTTTGTGTGTTAGTTCCAAAAGGTCTTGTAGGTCTTTATAGAACCGTTCACCTTCAGCTTCTTCATGTTACTGGTTGGGGCATAGACTTGGATTACTGTGATATTGAATGATTTGCCTTGGAAATGAACAGAGATCATTCTGTCATTTTTGAGATTGCATCCAAGTACTGCATTTCGGACTCTTTCATTGACCATGATGGCTACTCCATTTCTTCTAAGGGATTCCTGCCCGCAGTAGTAGATATAATGGTCATCTGAGTTAAGTTCACCCATTCCAGTCCATTTAGTTCACTGATTCCTAGAATGTCGACATTCACTCTTGCCATCTCCTGTTTGACCAATTCCAATTTGCCTTGATTCATGGACCTAACATTCCAGGTTCCTATGCAATATTGCTCTTTACAGCATTGGACCTTGCTTCTATCACTAGTCACAGCCACAACTGGGTATTGTTTTTGCTTTGGCTCCATCCCTTCATTCTTTCTGGAGTTATTTCTCCACTGATCTCCAGTAGGATATTGGGCACCTACTAACCTGAGGAGTTCCTCTTTTGGTATCCTATCATTTTGCCTTTTCATACTGTTCATGGGGTTCTCAAGGCAAGAATACTGAAGTTATTCTTCAGTATTCAGAAAACTGTTATTGATTGTAATTATGCAATATTTTACCATCTTTTTTTGATGTGAACTTTTTACTATTACAAAATGAAATGACATTAATTATATATACTACATACTCCAGTATTCTTGCCTGGAAAATCCCATGGACAGAGGAGCCTGATGAGCTAGAGTCCATGGGGTCACAAGAGTCAGAGATGACTTCGCAACTAAACCACCACCGCTACATATTATATTACATATTTTATAATGTAATATCTTGCCTTAAAGTCTACTTTACTTGATATTTATATAGTTAACTATACCAGCTTTCTTTGAGTTAGTGATTACTTAGAATATCCTTTTCTATATTTCTATTTTTAATTTTCAGTTGCTTTTAATGAAGAATACCATTTATAAATAGCATGTAGCTGAAGTTTATTTGTTTATCCATTTTTACATGCTCAGTTTTAATTATACTACTTAATAATTTCATTTATAAAGTAACTCTTTAAATTATTTATCCCTAATATTTCTTTGGAGGGAATGATGCTGAAGCTGAAACTCCAGTACTTTGGCCACCTCATGCGAAGAGTTGACTCTTTGGAAAAGACTCTGATGCTGAGAGGGATTGGGGGCAGGAGAAGGGGATGACAGAGAATGAGATGGCTGGATGGCATCACTGACTCAATGGATGTGAGTGAACTCTGGGAGTTGGTGGTGGACAGGGAGGCCTGGCGTGCTGCGATTCATGGGGTCGCAAAGAGTCAGACATGACTGAGCAACTGAACTGAGCTGAACTGAATATAGCTTACCAGTCTAGTCAGTACTGTCTTTCATTTTGTTTTTTTTGTGTTCTGTTTCATGTTTTTATTTGTTTTTCATTCTTAATTTCTTGCTCCCTTCTAAATCAATCAAGTTTATTCATATTTCAATTTTTCTCCCTTTTTGTTCTTTTATTTGTATATTCTTTTATTGTTCTTTTATACAGAGATTAAAAATGATCTTATATTCTTTTAAATACTGAATACTTCAGTATTCATCCTTAATTTATTACAGTGTATTTAAATTAATGCTTATGTTAATTTTTTATCAATGCAGTACCCTGACAACAGTTTAATTCAATGAGTTCCCCTTCATTCTCTTTGTGCTACTGTTGTCCAATAGTTTAGTTCTATATGTTTTAAATCTGACATGTGTTTTAAATTTGCCTTTCAATGCAGAGGGTGCGGGTACAATCCCTGGCATGGGAGCCAAGATCCCACATGTCTTGCAGCCAAAAAACTGAAACATAGAATAGAACCAGTATTGTAACAAATTCAATAAAGGCTTTAAAAATGGTCCTCATAAAAAAAAATTCTTAAAAAAAATTAATATGACTATATTTAACTACCTTCCTGCAAAATTCAGACTTAAATTGAAGAAAGTAGTAGACCATTCAGGTATGACTTAAATCAAATCCCTTATGATTATACAGTGGAAGTGACAAACAGATTCAAGGGATTAGATCTGATAGACAGAATGCCTGACAAACTATGGATGAAGGTTTGTAACATTACACAGAAGGTAGTGATCAAAACCATCCCCAAGATGAAGAAATGCAAAAAGGTTGTCTGAGGAGGCCTAACAAATAACTGAGAAAAGAAGAGAACCAAAAGGCAAAGGAGAAAAGGAAAGATAGTGAAGTCGCTCAGTTGTGTCCGACTCTTTGCGACACCATTGATTGTAGCCTACCAGGCTCCTCCATCCATGGGATTTTCCAGGCAAGAGTACTGGAGTGGGTTGCTGTTTCCTTCTCCAGAGCATCTTCCCGACCCAGGGATCAAACCAGGGTCTCCTGCATTGTAGGCAGATGCTTTACAGCCTGAGCCACAGGAAAGCCAAAAGGCAAGATATACCCATCCAAATGCAGAGTTTCAAAGAATAGCAAGTAGAGATAAGAAAGACTTCCTCAGTGATCAATGCAAAGAAATAGAAGAAAACAATAGAAGGAGAAAGACTAGCGATCTCTTCAAGAAAATCAGAGATACCAAGGGAACATTTCAGACAAAGATGGGCACAATAAAGGACAGAACAGTATGGATCTAACAGAAGCAGAAGATATTAAAGAGAGGTGGCAAGAATACATGGACCTATACCAGAAAAGATCTTCATGACCCAGATAACCACGATGGTGTGATCACTCACCTAGAGCCAGACATCCGGGACTGCAAAGTCAAGTGGGCCTTAGGACACATCACTACAAACAAAGCTATTGGACATGATGGAATTCCAACTGAGCTGTTTCAAATCCTAAAAGATGATGCTGTTAAAGTGCTGCACTCAATATGCCAGCAAATTTGGAAAATTCAGCAGGGGCCACAGGACTGGAAAAGGTCAGTTTTCATTCCAATACCAAAGAAAGGCAATGCCAAAGAATGTTCAAGCTACTGCACAAATGCACTCATCTCACATGCTAGCAAAATAATGCTCAAAATTCTCCAAGCTAGGCTTCAGCAGTACATGAACCATGAACTTCCAGATGTTCAAGCTGGATTTAGAAAAGGCAGAGAAACCAGAGTTCAAACTGTCAACATCCTTTGGATCATAGAAAAAGCAAAAGAATTCCAGGAAAACATCTAATTCTGCTTCGCTGACTACACTAAAGCCTTTGACTGTGTGAGTGAAAGTTTCTCAGTCATGTGTGACTCTTCACGACTCCATGGACTATACAGTCTATGAGACTCTCCAGGCCAGAATACTGGAGTGAATAGCCATTCCCTTTTCCAGGGAATCTTCCCAACCCAGGGTTCGAACCCAGGTTTCCTGCATTGCCAGCGAATTCTTTACCTACCACCAGGGAAGCCCTTTGATTGTGTGGATGACAACAAAATGTGGAAAATTCTTCTAGACATGAGAATACCAGACCACCTTATCTGCCTCCTGAGAAATCTGTATGCAGGTCAAGAAGCAACAGTTAGAACCAGGCATGGAACCAGAACATGGTTCCTAATCGGGAAAGGAGCATGTTAAGGCTGTATATTGTCACCCTGCTTATTTAACTTGTATGCAGAGTACATCATGCAAAATGCCAGGTGGGATGAAGCACAAGCTGGAATCAAGAGAGCCGGGAGAAATATCAATAATGTCAGATATGCAGATGACCCCATCCTTATGGCAGAAAGCAAAGAGGAGCTAAAGAGCTTCTCGATGAAAATGAAAGAGGAGACTGAAAAAGCTGGCTTAAAACTCAGCTTTCAAAAATGAAAGTCATGGCATCCAGTCCCATTGCTTCATGGCAGACAGATGGGGAAACGATGGAAACAGTGAACGATTTTATTTTCTTGGGCTCCAAAATCTCTGCAGATGGTGACTGCAGCCATGAAATTAAAAGACACTTGTCCTTGGAAGAAAAGCTATGACCAATCTAGACAACATATTAAAAGGCAGAGACATTACTTTACCAACAAAGGTCCATATAGTCAAAGCTATAGTTTTTCCAGTAGTCATGTATGGATGTGAGAGATGGACCATAAAGAATGCTGAGTGCCAAAGAATTGATGCTTTTGAACTGTGGTGTTGGAGAAAACTCTTGAGAGTCTCTTGAACAGCAAGGAGATCCAACCAGTCCATCCTAAAGGAAATCAGTCCTGAATATTCATTGGAAGGACTCATGCTAAAACTGAAACTCCAAAACTTTGGCCACTTGATGTGAAGAACTGACTCCATGGAAAAGACCCTGATGCTGGGAAAGATTGAAGGAGGGAGGAGAATGGGATGACTGAAGATGAGTTGGTTGGATGGTATCACTGACTCGATAGGCATGAGTTTGAGCAAGCTCTGGGAGTTGGTAATGGACAGGGAAGCCTGGCATGCTCCAGTCCATGGGGTTGCAAAGGGTCGGAAACGACTGAGTGACTGAACTGAACTGAGCTACCTATTTAGTCTTTTAATATTCTTTATTCCTTCTTTATGTTTTGGACTTTCATCTCTATCATTTTCCTGTAGGTTTTATAGTATGAATGTGATAAAAATTAATATTTTGGTATCTTATTTTATATTAAAGCTTATTTTGTCCATATTTTTAAAGGATGTTTTTCATGGAGTATATGATTCTAAGTTGGCAGTTCTATTTATTTTAGCACTTTAAATATGTCACTCTAGTGCCTTCTGGCTTTTACAGTATATGTTGAAAAATTATCAGTTTATTGTTGTTTTTGCTTGTTTTTTTTTTTCTCTGAATATTTTAAGATATTCTTCTCATTTTTGGTTTTCAGCATTTTAACTAGTACATGCTTAGATGAAGCCTTTTTAAAATTATATTCTGAGTTTTTTTGAATCTATAGGTTGATGACTTTCATCAGATTTGGAAATTTCTCAGTGCTATTTTCTTCAAATATTGCCTCATTTCATTATATATCCTCACTTCTGATGAATCAAGTACATACATGACTTTAGACACCTTCATGTCTCTTAAGCTCTATTCACTCTAGCCTTCTTCGAGGAAGAGGCTTCTAGACTTTTTCAAAAGAAAAGAACCTTAAGCAGACAAAAGGGGTTTTGCTGACACCAGAAGACATCAGCACGATTTGTCGGAGAATAATGTGACTGGCATTTGCAGGGCACAGTAGTGTAGAGGAGAGAACTATGCAGATGGAGAGCTTCAGAAATCTGCCTAGGAGTATTCTTGATTTCTTAGCTGAGTATTTATTACGTATCATCAAGTGAAATTCCTTGATGCTGCAAAAATTACAATCTTTAGTTTGCTACAAGTTAAAAAAAAAAACAACTTTAGAATTCACATAAAAGTGGGAGACATCTATATTCTAGCCAATCACAGTAGAGAGAATTTATTGAATACCCAGGATATTAAATAGAGATCCCAATAGAATCATTTGTTAGGTAAATTAATGGTGTGTACATGCAAAAGTCTTTGAAACATCTCAAAAGGATCAAGCTGAACAACAAATAATTTAGCTACTTCCACCTTCCTCCCACCCCAAATAAATGCTCTTTAAGGATATTAACAAAATCCAGTCATTCAACAGTGTAACATTCACAATGTCTAGTTTACAATCATAATTTAATAGACATAAAGAAGTAGGAGAATACAACTCATAATCAGGAGAAAATCAGTTAACAAAGCATAGTCAGGAATAAGAAAAATGATATAACTAGCAAACAATTTAAAACACTTTTTTATTTAAAAAGCTCAAGAATTTATAGAAACTGTAACAGTAATATAATTAATAATTATATTAATTGAAATTCTAAAATATAAACTAATGGAACATCAAAAGTTCACTGGGGAAAAAATGTACATATTCAATTGATTTTCAACAAGGTAATTCAATCAGGAAATGGTGTTGAAACAACCGGGTATCTGTTTGGATAAAAATAAACTTCATTTCTTAAGTCACAACATGAACAAGTGTTTATTCAAAATGGATCACGAATCTCTGTCAGTTCAGCTCAGTTCAGTTCAGTTCAGTTGCTCAGTCATATACGACTCTTTGCGACTCTCATCCTCTGTCGTTCCATTCTTCTCCTCCTGCCCTCAATCTTACCCAGCATCAGGGTCTTTTCCAGTGAGTCAACTCTTCACATCAGGTGGCCAAAGGATTCAAGTTTCAGCTTCAGCATCAGTTCTTCCAATGAAGACCCAGGACTGATCTCCTTTAGGATGGACAGGTGGGATCTCCTTGCAGTCCAAGGGACTCTCAAGAGTCTTCTCCAACACCACAGTTCAAAAGCATCAATTCTTCAGTGCTCAGCTTTCTTTATAGTCCCACTCTCACATCCATACATGAACCTCTGTAAAAGATACAATTATAGACCTCTGAAACAAAAGAGGAGAAAATGTTTGTGAACTGAGTATAGGCAAAAGTTTCTTAGATAGAACACAAACAAATGAGAAAATAAAAAATTATAAATATAACTTCATCAAAATTTTAAACTTCTACTTTTCAAAAGATTCCAGTAAGAAAGTTAAAAGACAAGCTATACACTCAGAGAAGATATTTTATGTGTATATATATATATATATATATATATACACATATATACACATATATATATCTACATATATATAGGCAATGCAGGAGACCCTGGTTCAATTCCTGAGGCAGGAAGATCCCCTGGGGAAGGGATAGACTATCCACTCCAGTATTCTTAGGCTTCCCTGGTGGCTCAGATGGTAAAGAATCTGCCTGCAATGTGGGAGACCTGGGTTCAATTCTGGGTAGGGAAGATCCCCTGGAGGAGGGCATGGCAACTCACTCCAGTATTCTCATCTGGAGAATCCCTATGGACAGAGGAGCCTGGAGGTCACAAAGAGTCAGACACGACTGAGCGACTAAACACACAACACACACACACACACACACACACTATATATATATATATATATATATATATATATATATATATATATATATATGATAAAGAACTTGCATCAAAGACATATAAAGAAGCATTATAGCTCAATAATAAAAGCACAAATAGCTACATTTTAAAACATGGGCAAAATATTTGAACAGAGCTTCACAAAGGAAGATATGCAGTAACCAATACTATCTGAAACATACTTAATATTATTAGTCACCAGGGAAATGCAAATTAAAAAGCAAATAGAAAAGCATTACATACCCATTCAGTTCAGCTCAGTTCAGTCACTCAGTTGACTGAACACAAAGAGTTGTGTCCCACTCTTTGAGACCTCATGGACTGCAGCATGACAGGCCTCCCTGTCCATCACCGATTCCTGGAGTTTACTCAAACTCATGTCCATCGAGTCGGTGATGCCATCCAACCATCTCATCCTCTGTCATCCCCTTCTCCTCCCTCCTTCAATCTTTCCCAGCCTCAGAGTCTTTTCCAATGAGTCAGTTCTTCGCATCAGGTGGCCAAAGTATTGGAGTTTCAGCTTCAGCATCAGTTCTTCCAATGAATATTTAGGACTGATTTCCTTTAGGACAGATTGGTTGGATCTCCTTGCTGTCCAAGGGATTCTCAAGAGTCTTCTCCAACACCACAGTTCAAAAGCATCAATTCTTGGTGCTCAGCATTCTTTATAGACTACTGGAAAAACCATAGCTTTGACTAGACGGACCTTTGTTGGCAAAGTAATGTCTCTGCTTCTTAATAAGCTGTGTAGGTTGGTCATAGCTTTTCTTCCAAGGAGCAAGTGTCTTTTAATTTCATGGCTACTAGAGTGGCTAAAATTTAAAACTCTGACAATGTTAAGAGTTGACAAAGATGTAAGACAACTGGAATTCTAACATTCCAAATGGGAGTGTAAAATGACACCATTTTCATAAACATTCAACATTTTCTTGTTTAGTTAAATCTGCACCTACTGTATAACTAAGGAACTGTTCTACTAAATATATGAAAGAAATGAAAAGATATGCTCACAAGAAAGTTCAGTTCAGTTCAGTTCATTTGCTTAGTCTTATCCAACTGTTTGTGACCCCATGGACTGCGCAGCATGCCAGGTTTCCCTGTCCATCACCAACTCCTGGAGCTAGCCCAAACTAATGTCCATTGAGTTGGTGATGCCACCCAACCATCTCATCCTCTGTCATCCCCTTCTCCTCCTGCCCTCAATCTTTCCCAGGATCAGGGTCTTTTCAAATGAGTCAGTTCTTCACATCAGGTGGCCAAAGTATTGGAGTTTCAGCTTCAGCATCAGTCCTTCCAAAGAATATTCAGGACTGATTTCCTTTAGAATTGACTGGTTGGATCTCCTTTCAGGCCAAGGGACTCAAGAGTCTTTTCCAACAATCACAGTTCAAAAGCATCAATTCTTTGGCACTCAGCTTTCTTTATAGTCCACCTCTCACATCCATACATGGCTACTGGAAAAACCATAGCTTTGACTAGTATGAAAAGGCTCATAAGAAAAGTTTATGCATAAATGTTTATAGCTGCTTTATTTACTATAGCAAAAAATGAAAATAACCTAAATGCCTACCAATAAGTAAATTTTTGTAGTATATTATACAAAATACATATATATATATTTTATAGTATATTATACACTATTCAGAAAGAAAAAGGACCAAAATTCTAATACACACAACAATATGTATGATTTCAAAACATTATGCTGAGTCAAATAAACCAGACACAAAAGGCTGTTCTTTTTTAAAAGGCAAACTTTATATACTAATAAAAAAAATATTAGTAGTTTTCTAGAGGAATCTAGAGGAAATAGAGGGGTCATTGTCTGCAAAAAGTCACAAAGAAAATTTAGGGTGATACAAATGTCATTATTTCATTCTTTTTGATGCCATTTACAGCAAGATGGACGGACCTAGAGATTATCGTTAAGTCAGAAAGAGAAAGACAAATGCATATGATATCACTTATATGTGGAATCTAAAATATAATACAAACCACTGAAGCAATATCTATGAAACCAAAACAGACTCACGGATATAGAGAACAGATTTGTGGTTGCCAAGGGGAAGCAGCGGTAGGAGAGGGAAGCATTAGAAGTTTTGGATTAGTAGACGCAAACTATTCTATATAGGATGAATAAACAATAAGTTCCTATTGTATAATGCAGGGAATTATATTCAATATCCCATGATGACCCATAATGGAAAGGAATATGAACAGGAATATATATATATTAAATATATATGTATAACCAAAAGACTGCTAAACAGAAGAAATTAACACAACATTGTAAATCAACTATATATCAATAAAAAAATTTTTTTTAAGAAAACTGAGGTGATAGAAAACATCTATATCTTTTTTGGAGTAGTGATTATATGGATGTAAGCATTTGTCATGAATCTTTACAATTCAAACCAGTTGCTAAAATGTGTTATTGTATGTAAATTAAACGCCAGTAAAATTATTTTAAACATAAAAGAGAAAAATTTACTGGAAGATCACTTTTATCCTTTAGAGGCCTTTTAGGATTTGTCAAGTAGGTTTACTTCAGTTTTGTACTACTCTGAAGATATAGCTAGGACTCCTAACATTTGTCACTTACTAGGATATGACCTTTCTTAGCTCTTGACTGAAAGTCTATAGGGTTCACCAAGATATTTCCATTCTATTTATGTCAAAATTGTAATCTTTACCTCCCAAATTGTGGCTCTTTTTCCAGAGGTTCTCCTTATGCACAAATAATTTAGAAATTATTCAAAGAACTAGAAGAATATAGATTTGGGGGACTCAACTGCAGGTCTCTCCTTTACTGTTATAATCTTCCAGTTAAAGTTCTCTCGGCAGATCTAAACAATAAATGTCTCTTCTGCTTGAATAAACCACCACTCTCTGTGTGGGTTCTCTGCACCTGTTTAGAAAATGCCTTTGGGGACAAAGTGAGTATAAATGAAGTGTTCACCTCCTATACTATACTTCTGCTATAATTGTTCTCTAATGCCTAGAAACAAAAGTTTTTATTTTTTTGTTTAGCTTTTAAAGTTGTTTATGGAATGTACTGCAACCTGATTGGAACCAGAGGTTCAGGTGTAGTCTTTTAAAATCAATTTTTCTCACACTTACAAAGTAAACAGAACAAACCACAGAAGAAACATAATTAAAGGGACAGAAAATAAGAATGAGATACATTCACAATAAAGAAAAAAGAAAACACGGAAAAATCAAAATTATTGCTAGTGTATGTCTTTGTTTGGCTCTGGAAACTATTTTTCTGTTTATCTTTGACATTTTCTCCGCTCTTTTTTTTCCCCAGAAATTCTTCTATTCAGAATACAATTCTATCACCAAGTCTCAACTTTCCTGTAATGTAATATAATCCATTTATTATATTATCATTGGCTTTCTCAATTTTTATCTATAAGTACCCAACTTACTTTGTCCATTTTACTATTTACTGGTTCGTTGATTTCCCCTTCATAGCTAACACTAATAACAGATTTGCTAACTCTTTTTTGCTTTTTGATTGCATCCTTTTATGGCTGCAATGACCTCTCAAGTATATATCAAGTTCTCTTCTGCTTCATTATCATCTCTCTCTCATCTATGGTCAGCTCTGCTTGTTCACCTTGCACATTTATTTCCTATCATAGGTTTTAGTCATATATCTAGTGGTTGTTTATTAATACTTATGAATGAAGAACCCCATCCATTTGTTTAGTAAGCTGATGTAGGTTTCATGAGTCTAATCCTTATGTTTGCAACTGCACATGGGGAAGATTTACTACAAATGATAGGCAGTTATCTACAGGCTTTCTGGGTAAAGAGTAGGCAAGCAGGCAGGCTGCTGCTGCTGCTGCTGCTGCTAAGTCACTTCAGTCGTGTCCGAATCTGTGCGACCCCATAGACGGCAGCCCGCCAGGCTCCCCCGTCCCTTGGATTCTCCAGGCAAGCACACTGGAGTGGGTTGCTATTTCCTTCTCCAATGCATGAAAGTGAAAAATGAAAGTGAAGTCACTCAGTCGTGTCCAACCCTTAGCAACCCCATGGACTGCAGCCCACCAGGCTCCTCTGTCCATGAGATTTTCCAGGCAAGAGTACTGGAGTGGGTTGCCATTGCCTTCTCTGAAGCAGGCAGGCTAGGAATAGTGAAATTTTCCAAAATAACAGGGCAGCACTCTGGAGATGGAGTAGTTTGGGAAGCACTTTTCTTTTGAATGGAGCTACATTCTTTCTTGTCTCTCACTCCTCATTTTCTTTTTATGTCTACTACAGCTTCACCTATCAAGTTTATGTCTTCTTGTTTCCTTTTACAGTATTTCCTGGGAAATTGGGGTTGAGCAAAGAAAGTGTAAGGGACCTACCTATTTTGATAAATTGGACTGCTTAGGGCTGTTTCTACCATACCAAATTTTATTTGAAAGTCTGATGGGCTCAGTTCAGTGGTTTGGGGCTCGGTCTGGGACTACTGAGATTGTGGGTAACCAGTTCTACAAAGGAATGTGAGAAACAGCCCCAAGCTCAGAATAGACTAGGGTGTGTCTTGGGTTTGCAAATTTTGGGGGAAGACAATAGCCTCCTACTAAATGGTCTGAGCCTAGAATTTGAATCTAGCTTGCTGTGTTTCAGAGATGGGGTAAGGGAGAGCTGGTTTACTTCTTTTCAGTGAAGTCTATGCAGTGGAGCTAGGAGAGATTTGGAGAGTGGGAAGGCTGAGCAATATCTGTTCCTTGGTTTCTTGGTTTTCAGACACAAATGAGATTGTAGGGTACCGATCCTTTTAGATCTTTACAAATCTCAATGATCAGTTAGTATTTTGATGTCGGTTAAGCAACCCCTTTACGATTTGTAAGATTTCCTCATTGTATTCAGTCTCATTGTGAAGCTGAGCTTCATCTCTTTCCCACTAAGGAAGCCAAAAACTTTCAGTCCTCCTTTTGTTCATTCTTTGGCAGCCACAATACAGGCAGGTGAATAAGCTCAGCACATCAGAGGCTTCTGCCCTGAAGTTTGGCACTCGAGTGAGTGGCAATACGATGATGGAGTGATTAGAACTCTGTCATGAAGTTAGCAGTGATGGCAGATGTAGTGAAAAGAGCGGTGTCCTGGCCAGACTGTTTTCTTAGCAGAATAGTTACTGCCTTCCTTTTCTTTGGCCCACTATAGAGACCTCAGCTCCATCTTGTTTATTACCCAAGGCTGCTCTTGCAGTCTTTTCTGTCAATTCTGACGACATTCCAATAAAACATCATTTTGTTAAGATAGCAAAAATTAGTTTCTATTTCTCACAAGATGACAGCAAACTAACTGATAAGGATGCACTTTCAAATTGAGAAGCAGCAAAGCACCTGGAGGAGCCAGACTGCCTGCATTTAAGTCTTCAGCTTTGCCGCTTACAAGCTCTGCGGACTAGCCTGTAGACGTATCAGTGTCTCATTTTTAAGTGTGGATAATCAGTGCCAATCTCACTGGCTTGTTTTAATGCTTAAAGAGTTAATATGTGAGAATGACTCGGAACAGCGCCTGGCACAAAGTAAGCACATTGTAGTTAACACGTCTCCAATAAAGTATAGAAAAGCTGAGATTGGGTATCTAGCCTAGATACAGCAGAAAGCAGTGAACATCCTATTACATTTCCAGGATGGAATTCTAGTTTATGGCACACAGCAGCAAAATAGTTAAAGATTACCCAGAGTTATCGGAATAAAATGTTCATGGAGGGCAAAGTTTGGGCGATTGTTGTTGCTAAAGCAAAGACTACAGGGTAAAGGAATTATCTTGGCATTTGATGATTTTTTTAAAAGGAAACGAAGCATTTAAATTTCTAAATTCTCAGGCTTTCTACAAACACTGTGAAAGAATAAATTTTTAGTTGCGTCTTTAGGACTGAGATAAGTGAATACCAAATTTATCAGAGATTATTTTTTTCCCCTGTGGACTGCCAAGTTGTGACATCTGTTGAATTAACCAGCTTGTAATGTCTCTTCAGTAGGGCCATGTATCAGGAAAAAAGAGAATACTGAGACATTGGATTAGATGTATGTCGCAGGATTAGGAGATGTCTTGGTATATAGGATCCTTACCCATCACTGAACTTCCCATGTTCTTGGAGATAATCTTCCTGTGCCCATGAATGAGAGAGTTACCCTACAACAACAAACCATTTTATCTTTCAATCTACCCTCTTTAACCCCTCACACACCCTTCTTTTCTCCAATTAAATTAGACCACGGCATACCCTAAGGAGAAAATGATAAATAAAATCAAAGAGAGGAATCTATTCCAAATAATTGCAGGATTTTCATTTTATTTGCAAAGGTCTTTGGAATGTGTGTAGGAATGAATTTAGAGGATTCTCACCAAACTGGAAGGAGGCTTCCCAGATGGTGCAGTGGTTAAGAATCTGTCTGCCAGTGTAGGCAAAGCAAAAGATGCAGGTTCTATCCCAGAGTTGGGAAGATCCCCTGGAGTAGGAAATGGCAATCCCCTCCAGTATTCTTGCCTGGAAAGTTCCATGGACAGAGAAGTCTGGCTGCCTACAGTCCAGGGAGTTGTCAAGAGTTTAACATGACTGAGCAACTGAACACACACACACACCAAATTGGAAGAAACATAGCTTTAGATTGGACAAGTTATCAATATGAATTGACTTACTAGACAGACTAGTTTTTGTGTTCTTGCTGGTATGTATTGTAATAATTTGTATATCTGGTTAATGAACATTTGTATCCATGTTCTTATCTAACTCACACTAAATAAAATTCAAATACCAAAAATATTTTGATCTAATGTATATAAAGGAACTTTAATTTGGAAGGATATAGGAAGTCTGAAATTAATCACAATGCAACCACCCACTTCCTAAGTCCCCAGGGAGGCCCCAGAAAAAAAAAAAATCTCTCCTCAATGAAACCTTGTGATCAATATTGGTAAAAGAAGTATGAGCACCTTTGAGAAACACGCTGATGGCTGATCTGTGTAGTCCAAAGATGGTGAGGAAGATGCTACAGTTGTGTCCACTTTCACCGCTACTATTCAACATAGTTCTGGAAGTTTTGGCCACAGCAATCAGAGCAGAAAAAGAAATAAAAGGAATCCAAATTGGAAAAGAAGAAGTAAAACTATCACTGTTTGCAGATGACATGATCCTCTACATGGAAAACCCTAAAGACTCCACCAGAAAATTACTAGAGATCATCAATGAATATAGTAAAGTTGCAGGATATAAAATCAACACACAGAAATCCCTTGCATTCCTATACACGAATAATGAGAAAGTAGAAAAAGAAATTAAGAAAACAATTCCATTTACCATTGCAACGAAAAGAATAAAATACTTAGGAATATATCTACCTAAAGAAACTAAAGACCTATATATAGAAAACTATAAAACACTGATGAAAGAAATCAAAGAGGACACTAATAGATGGAGAAATATACCATGTTCATGGATCGGAAGAATCAATATAGTGAAAATGAGTATACTACCCAAAGCAATTTACAAATTCAATGCAATCCCTGTCAAGCTACCAGCCACATTTTTCACAGAACTAGAACAAATAATTTCAAGATTTGTATGGAAATACAAAAAGCCTCGAATAGCCAAAGCAATCTTGAGAAAGAAGAATGGAACGGGAGGAATCAACTTGCCTGACTTCAGGCTCTACTACAAAGCCACAGTCATCAAGACAGTATGGTACTGGCACAAAGACAGACATATAGATCAATGGAACAAAATAGAAAGCCCAGAGATAAATCCACACACATATGGACACCTTATCTTTGACAAAGGAGGCAAGAATATACAATGGAGTAAAGACAATCTCTTTAACAAGTGGTGCTGGGAAAACTGGTCAACCACTTGTAAAAGAATGAAACTAGATCACTTTCTAACACCGTACACAAAAATAAACTCAAAATGGATTAAAGATCTAAATGTAAGATCAGAAACTATAAAACTCCTAGAGGAGAATATAGGCAAAACACTCTCAGAAATAAATCACAGCAGGATCCTCTATGATCCACCTCCCAGAATTCTGGAAATAAAAGCAAAAATAAACAAATGGGATCTAATTAAAATTAAAAGCTTCTGCACAACAAAGGAAAATATAAGCAAGGTGAAAAGACAGCCTTCTGAATGGGAGAAAATAATAGCAAATGAAGCAACTGACAAACAACTAATCTCAAAAATATACAACCAACTTATGCAGCTCAACTCCAGAAAAATAAACGACCCAATCAAAAAATGGGCCAAAGAACTAAATAGACATTTCTCCAAAGAAGACATACGGATGGCTAACAAACACATGAAAAGATGCTCAACATCACTCATTATTAGAGAAATGCAAATCAAAACCACAATGAGGTACCACTTCACACCAGTCAGAATGGCTGCGATCCAAAAATCTGCAAGCAATAAATGCTGGAGAGGGTGTGGAGAAAAGGGAACCCTCCTACACTGTTGGTGGGAATGCAAACTAGTACAGCCACTATGGAGAACAGTGTGGAGATTCCTTAAAAAATTGCAAATAGAACTCCCTTATGACCCAGCAATCCCACTTCTGGGCATACACACCGAGGAAACCAGAATTGAAAGAGACACATGTACCCCAATGTTCATCGCAGCACTGTTTATAATAGCCAGGACATGGAAACAACCTAGATGTCCATCAGCAGATGAATGGATAAGAAAGCTGTGGTACATATACACAATGGAGTATTACTCAGCCGTTAAAAAGAATTCATTTGAATCAGTTCTGATGAGATGGATGAAACTGGAGCCGATTATACAGAGTGAAGTAAGCCAGAAAGAAAAACACCAATACAGTATACTAACACATATATATGGAATTTAGGAAGATGGCAATGACGACCCTGTATGCAAGTCAGGAAAAAAGACACAGATGGGTATAACGGACTTTTGGTCTCAGAGGGAGAGGGAGAGGGTGGGATGATTTGGGAGAATGGGAATTCTAACATGTATACTATCATGTAAGAATTGAATCGCCAGTCCATGTCTGACGTAGGGTGCAGCATGCTTGGGGCTGGTACATGGGGATGACCCAGAGAGATGTTGTGGGGAGGGAGGTGGGAGGGGGGGTCATGTTTGGGAACGCATGTAAGAATTAAAGATTTTAAAATTTAAAAAAAAAAAATAAAATTAAAAAAAAAAATAAAATAGGCCTCCTGGTTTCAGTGTGATGCAAGAATTTCAGAATGAAAAAAAAAAAAAGTAGAGACACTTAACTGGCAGAGGCAGAATGAGCTTGATTATCATAACAGAAGGAAGTATCATTATGGTAAATGAAATGGTCTAAACCACAAGATCATTGATGATGGTTGATCGCTCATGGGATCCTTTGACTGTAAGGACTGGTTCCCCAATGAATGAGGAAATGCTATGCTAATAAAAATGGCCCGCAGGTGTCAGTGGTTTAGCAGTTAAAAGTTTATTTCTCTTGCACATTAGTCTGCTATAGGTCTGAGTGACTCCGTTGGGCTTTTGATCATACAGTGACTAGAGGCCAAGCTTGTTCCATGTTGTGATCTGATCTCTTAGCTTCCATGGTAGAGGAAGAGACTGCACCAGGAGCTTATGCCTGCTTTTCTAGGCTTCAGCCAGAAGTTTCACATGTCACTTCCACTCACAGCCCATTGAGCAAAGCTAATCACATGGCAGCATTTAACTGCAAGGGGACGGGGAAATGGATAGACCATAAAGAACACTTGTGAGCATTACTTTTTCTGCCATGCTTACTGAAGTCCTACATTATGGATATTACTGAATAATTGGAGGCCTGACTTCAACTGTCACCTGACGTCACCTGATCGTGACAATCCTGAGCCTTCATGCAATTCCTAAACTCAAGTTCAAAGAAACAGAAACTTGCAAATGAAGACTGGGTACACTTGAGGGGATATCCTGCAAAAATATCCCAGTGTTCACTTAGAATCTTCCCCTTATTCTTCTCCAAAGGTAGATATGGATATTTGTCCTCAGAAAAAGATAGGTATCTAAACTTTTTATTTACATTACCCATCAGGTCTAAACTGACACTACTGCTTATGTTCTCAGAAAACCACAGTGATCTAATACCCAGAATGGAAGCTTACATAAGACAGGTGATAAGCGGAGTTTTGAACTAAATCATGGTAGTGGGCCAATGGCAATCAAAACATATGTCAGTAAATGAAATAAATATACCCAGCAAGGATCCTCTATCAGTACCCTTTACCAGTGGAGGGAGAGAGATCATGACAGAAAGAGACAAGAAGAAGCCTCTACACTTTGTGCTTCCTGCCAAAACAATAAGCCAAAACATAAACCACATCCTTAGGAGAATCATGGAAATCAGTGTCACCATAAAATACTTGAAAAGCACTCCAGTTCACAGGCCCATTTGGTTCTTTGGTTTATCCTGCCAAGGGTAGATGAACCTTGGAGAATGGCAGTGGATTATTGTCAGTTTAATAATGTATGACTCTAACTGCAGGTACTTTTCCTTTCATGGGCTCCTTATTAGAACAAATCAGTACAGCCCTTGATATTGAGTATGAAGTTATTAATCTGACAAATGCTTTTTTTCTCCTCAATTTCCAACAAATGGAGGACACTAGAAGCAATTTTCTTTCACTTGATGGGACAAATGTACACCTTTATGACTTTCTCAGAGATGTCTCAACTCTCCTTGACTAGGACATCTCTTTTTCCACTTTGCCTGGAAAGAGTGAGAAACTGAGTTAAGGAACTAGGAGTTTGCTAATGGTGTAGCCAAATTATTTATAAGTTAGAAGGATCAACATTTGGGGATTGAAAGGATGATATTATGTCTCTTGTGAATAATCATCGGTTTCCTACTGCAGAGAGTCAGATGATGTTAGCTTTCTTCTACAATGCTGGCTTGTGGTAGACAAAATAATAGCTCTTCAGAGATGGTCATACCCTGATCCTTGGACCCTATTATGTTTTGCTACTTGGCAAAAGGAATTTTTCAGATACGGTTAAGACCTTGGATCTTGAGCCTGGAAGATTATCCTGTAGTATCCTGGTGGACCCAATCAAATAATTTAAGTCCTTAAAAGTGGAGAACATTTCCTGAAAGAAGAGTATGAGGGATGTAACAAAAGAGACAAGAGAGATTCAAAGTGTGAAAGGAATTCAATTCACAATTACTAGATCTGAAGATGGATAGAGGAGGAAATACAGGGGCCTCTAAATGCTGAGAACAGTCTTCAACTGACAACCAGCAAGGAAGTAGGGGCCTCAGTCCTACAACCTCAAGGAACTGAATTCTATTGACTCCTTGAATGAGCATTAAGACAGATTTTTCTTAGAGCCTCTAGAAAGAAAAACAGACTTGCTGACACTTTGATTTTAGACACCTGAGACGCATGTCAGAGTTATGACCTACAGAACTGTGAGATTAAAAATGTGTGTTGTTTCAAGCCATTAAATTTGTGGTAATTTTTATGACAGCATTAGAAAATTAAACATTGCGTATTATTTTTATGAACAAAGCAAAGTTGTTTTTGGGATTCTGCAGAGTACATTCTGATGATCTGAATAAGTGGACAATATAGAGTGCTGTTTCACACATGGAACACCAGATCCACACAAGCATGGGACCAAGAGCTGACAGGAACACAGACTAAGAATAAGGATGTATCCTCTACAGTTTGCAGAGCAGCAATCAACATCCCAATCCCTTAATACGGTATATCAAAGGGACCAGCTAGCTTCCTGTTGGCAGGCTGATTACAGTAAACACTTATGTTATGAAGGCAGCCATGATTTACCCCTTTGAAAGAGAAAGTTATTTTGGATTAAGATTTTCTTTGTCATCTATGATCTTATTGTTGCCTTATACATCATAATGACAGTCACACATTACTATTTCTTATCAAATAATTCAAATATTAGTATTAATAATTGATATTTGTACAGAAAAGAATTGACACTGGATCGATACCCATGGGATTCATTGATCACGACATATGCACATCACCCAGAAATAGGTGACCTTATGGAACAAGAATATCAATCTTTATAAAAATCAGTGCCAGTTGTGGGGGAATCTTGGGAGATTAGAGCACATGGTATAGGGTAAATTGGGTGCTTTGAGTAGGCAACAGATGTATGGTGCTATTTCTACTATTAATGAAGAAATGAAGATGTGAAAATGTATGTATATAGAGTAGTGAGGGGCTGTTCAAGGTTCACAGTTAGACCCATAATCTTGATTTTGTTTGTTTCCCTTCCTTGTAACTGTACTCTGGGTGTTTAGCACCTCGGTGGTAACAGTTTATATTTTAACAGTGCCCATGCGATGGGCACTGTTCTTTGTGACTTACATGGAACATCTCATTTAGTCATCATAACGACTCCATTGAAGTACTATATTGTCCACATTTTGCACATTAGGAAATTGAATGCAGTGAAGTGGTAAATGGTGGAGCCGGAATTTGAGTGCTCAGGCCCTTAACCACTATGCTACAATACCTCTCAATGGAGGAACGTTTCCATGAAGAAATACAACAATTATTTAACCAAGTTGTAAGTTGTAAGTGTCTCCTGGATGTTTTGGGTTTCTCATGTTCCTGAGACAACATGCAAACAATAATAATCTTGTAGTGTTAGATAGGATGGTTAATTCTCAGTATCAAGATGAAATAAATAAGGTTTCTGCTATAAGAGGGCTAGAGACAGGAATGGCAACCCACTCCAGTATTCTTGCCTGGAGAGTTCCATGGACAGAGGAACCTGGAAGGCTACAGTCCATGGTACGGCAGAGAGTTGGCCATGACTGAGTGACTTATAGAAGGGGAGGAAGAAAGAGAAAGGAGTAAATTCAGAGGCTCTTCTAGTACTCCTCCCAGTGGCATTGTTTGCAATGGTGAAAATTCACAGAAGGCTCTACGCACAGGATTATCAAGAGCTCACACCCTCTGAAATGAATGTCATATGCACCGCCTCACTCAGGAAGGAATTCCAACTAGTTAAGGTGCTAATTAAAGTCCATGGAAACAAGAATTGGGAACAGAGAAAGGAAGTCATAAAAATTAACTATAGTGTCATAATCAGCTTTGGAAAAAACAGACATAGCCTTTATCTTTATTTCTGTATTTGTGGTAAAATATATTTCACTTTCTTTTTTTTTTCTTTTTTTCATGATTTGGTATAGTGTGCATTGGTGGTGGTGAACTTCACAACCTGGTGAGCCAACACTAAGACAGCATCACCAAAATCCTGTACCCAAAACTGGAGCAAGAACTGCAAGATCGTAGTCTGTCTATCTTTGATCAAAGGTAGACATTTCATTTGTATAAAAGATAGGTGTGTTTTATTGCTTGTCTTTCTTTATTTTTTTCCTCCCTTGTTTATTTTTATTGTTCCTGACAAAATTTTAAGATTTAAGGAACAGTAAATGGATTTTCACCAACCAAAAAGATGGACTGCAATAGAGATTTAGCTTTTCCTGCTGCTTTCCAACATCAAACTCCTTTCTCATTGTAAAGGAATCACCTATTCTGCAGTCTTAACCTCTCATGCTACCGGCACCAAAATGTCATCAGTTTCATCCTCTATTCCCTAGCAAGGAAATCACAGGAACGAGCCTAGACTTTGCCAGTAAGGTGCACCTAAACTCCCCACCCGATTTTAACTCTTGAGTAAGTGACAAGAAAATGAAAGATAGTTAGAATTCATCTATACCACCAATGACAAAGCCCAGCTTCTGTTCTTAGTAATGCCACAGGAAGCACCTACAATTTTTTCAAGAGCATCAGAAGTGGCATCTGTTTCCACAGGAAAAGAGCAATGAGTAGAAAGAGGCTGCGTTGGGCCCAACTAAGGAAACTTTGGGTGGACCCAAGCCAAAACTGTCAGCTTAGTGAGAGTGCTGGCTTATTGCTGAAGAGATCCCTGCAAATCCATCATTCTTCATGACATCAAGACTTTACTAAGACCCTTTTTTTCTAACAAAAGTAAGGGTGAATTCAGAGTCATCAGTGATTTTTATTTATTCATTTAATATTTTTAAAAGAAGATGCTGACAAAATTGGAATGATCTTCATTTTTTCCATTAATTTTCCCATTTAAAAAAATGACGTAGCAACTGGGATTTCAAAATCAAAGAATCATGGAAAACATCTACAATAAAAGGAGAAATCATGAAATCCTGATATATACCCAGTAAGTAGGAACAAACCATCAAAGAATAGTCTAATATCAACAGAACAAGTGATATTAGCATCTGTGCTAAAGGAAAAAAGGAAAGCCAGTTGAGCTCTCATGGCCCCAAGAATATGAGAACTTTAAGATGCCAAAAGTATTCGCTGGAATTCTGGAGGCCCAGTCTGAGCACAGAGGCCAAAAATGGGGAGGAATTCTATAGGAGCCAATTTGTGGGTGAGTGCAAAGAGACAATGCAATATTGGCTGTGCAACGTGGGTGAGTACAGTCACGACAGATGGTGCTGAACCAGTCTGGACCCTAAAACCTGGAGCTAACCAACTAAATCTTGCTTCTGAGGCAAAGCATTACGCCAAGAAGAAACTTCTGGGGGTAAAAATCCAAACTGTGCAAGAAAAGGACTACAGGGGCATAAGAAGAGGAAGCTTCAAATAAAAGTAAGGGTGGACTTGGGAGGGGAGAAGAGAAGAAAGCAGGATGAACTGGGAGACTGGAATTGACTCCCAGTCAATTACTTCCAGACTGGGTAACAGATACATTACTGAGTATAAAATAGATAGCTGGGGGGAAGCTGCTGTAGAGCACAGGGGGTTCAGCTTGGTGCCCTGTGACAACCTAAATGGGGGGCAGCAGTCTAGGCAATGCTGGAGAGAGGCTCAAGAGGGAGGGGATGTATATATATGCACATATACACGTAAAGCTGATTCATTTTGTTATACAGCAGAAACTGACACAACACTGTAAAGCAAATATATCCCCAATTTTTTAAAAGAAAAGCAAGGGAGGGGTTGAAACAGTCATATTTTGAAAAGTATAAAATCAAAACAAAAACCGTGTTTTTTATGACTTTGCAAAAGAGCAGAGGAGAGACTACTAGTGCCCAGAAGCTGGAAAAGCTATCCAAGCCACCTTCCCCTAATAAACTCTGTTTTACATTTGTACTCCCCTAGCCTCCTGGGCACAGAAGAAAGCCTATGGCCATGCTAAGGAGTACAGCTTCAGGCTATTAAGAGGCAAAAGAGTGGTTTTAAAGAGGGAAATAGCAGGACAGTATTTGCAATGTTTAAAGATAGCAATTTGTTAATGATCATTCTGACCAGTGTGAGATGATACCTCATTGCAGTTTTGATTAGCATTTCTCTAATAATGAGCAACATTGGGCATCTTTTCATGTGTCTATTTGTCATCTGTGTGTCTTCTTTGGAGAAATGTCTCTTTAGATCTGCTCACTTTTGATTGTGTTGTTTGTTTTTCTGCTGTTGAGCTGCTTGTATATTTTGGAAATTAATCCTTTGTCAGTTCTTTTGTATGCTATTATTTTCTCCCATTCTGAGGACTGTCTTTTCACCTTGTTTATAGTTTCCTTCACTGTGCAAAATCTTTTAAGTTTACATTTTAAAAAATCTATAAATAATAAATGCTGGAGAGAATGCAGAGAGAGGGAATCCTCTTGCATTGTTGGTGGGAATGTAAATTGATACAGCCAGTATGGAGAACAGTATGGAGATTTCTTAAAAGAAAAAAAAAAAAAAAAAACTAGTGATAAAACCACCGTATGACCCAACAATTCCACTACTGGGCATATACCCTGAGGAAACCATAATGAAAAAGACACACATGCCCCAATATTCATCATAGCACTATTTACAATAGCTAGGACATGGAAGCAACCTAGATGCCCTTTGACAGATGAATAGATAAAGAAGTTGTGGTACACATATACAATGGAATATTACTCAGCCATAAAAAGGAGCACATTTAACTTAGTTCTAATAAGATGGATGAACCTAGAGCCTATTATAGAGTGAAATAAGTCAGAAAGAGAAAAACAAATATCATATATTAATGGATATATATGGACTCCAGACGGAGAAGGCAATGGCACCCCACTCCAGTACTCTTGCCTGGAATATCCCATGGGCAGAGGAACCTGGTAGGCTGCAGTCCATGAGGTCGCTAAGAGGGGACACGACTGAGCGACTTCACTTTCATGCATTGGAGAAGGAAATGGCAACCCACTCCAGTGTTCTTGCCTGGAGGATCCCAGGGATGGGGGAGCCTGGTGGGCTGCCATCTACGGGGTCACACAGAGTCGGACATGACTGAAGCGACTTAGCAGCAGCAGCAGCAGCAGCATGGACTCTAGAAAGATGGTACTGATGAATCTATTTGCAGGGCAGCAATGGGAGATGTAGACATAGATAACAAACTTATAGACACAGTGGGAGAAGAAGAGGGTAGGATGATTTGAGAGAGAAAATTGGAAACATATATACTACCATATGTAAAATTAGATACCCAGTGAAAATTTACTGTATAATGCAGGGAGCTCAGATCTGGGGCTCTGTGATAACCTAGAGGGGTGGGATGTGATGGGAGGAGGGAGAGAGGTTCAAGAAGGAGGGGTCATACATGTATGTATAACTGATTCATGTTGATACGTGGCAGAAACCAACTTAACATTGTAAAGCAACTATCCTCCAATTTAAAATTAATTAAAAAAAAAAAAGAGAGAGATAGCAGTTTGTGATGCCTATGGCAAACATGGCAGACTGTCCATACCCATTCTGATGTAGGAGATAGATGGGCTCCAGGTCAGACATTTACAGCTGGCCTCCTGTTTGCATTTCATGGGGCTTGAAGAAGTGGGCTTCAGGCTGGATACTTATAACCATTAGCACTTCCTGAGACAAAAGATAGATGGGCTCCTGTTAAGACATTTACAATCAGCCTCCTGTTTGCCCTCCAAAATGGAAGTAACAACAGAAACAGGGTAAATAGCCAGTGTTTGTCTCTAAGGTAATAGTCATGGCTAGGACAAAGAGGGGCAAAACCCTGTTTGAGTAACGGATTAAGGAATCTTTGCTCTCCTCTCTTTTGGGGACAAGGGAGACACTACACATGCACAGATCCTTGCGGGTCAAAAGCGAGGGGATAATTCCAGGCTGTAATGAGCCTTGTTCCTCCCAGAAGCCTTCACTTCAAGATTTATATCGGCTGAGGGGTATGTGTACACCCAGGGGAGGTCCCAGGGGAGGTCAGGTGTAGAAAAAGAAACCAGATATTATGCCTGAAGGAAGACAAAGACCCAGAAGAACTGCCTTATATACATGACTTAACAGCCTCTTGCCTGCCCTCCTCCTCACTAGGGGGGACACCCACACCATTTCTCTCCACATATGCATCTCTGTCTTGTTTCTATCTCATCTAAACAAACTGTTTCTCTATGCGCTCTCCCACTTGTTTGTGCTTTGTCTCTAATAATAAACTTTGTACCTGCATTTACAGTTTCTGCTTCCATGATAAATATTTTTTTTTTTTTTTACTGGGGGCAAAGATCCAGGAAAAAATAGCTTCTAGCCAGTAGCCTTGCTGGTCTGGTGGCTAGGATTCCTGGTTCTCATCCAGGCTACCCAGGTTCAATTCGTGGGCAGGGAATTAAGATCTTGCTTCACACCACCACTCCCTGCTGCCTCACCAAGATCAATCCCACTCTCTTTCTAGTGTACCTTTCTGTATTGTAGATGGTAGAATGCCAGGAACTGCATTCCCTAGGCTTTTTCAGCTGGATTTCAAGATTCAGCTTGAGGCAATCACATCTACTCAGGCAAGATCTAGAAGGTAGAGGTGGGCATCCTTTCAGGCATCCGCTGTCTTCTGCTGGCAAGCATGACCATGAAGTAGGGCATTTGTGCACCGCGTTCCATCATCCAGTCATTTGATGCTCAGATGCCAAAATGTTGGGCATAAGGCATCCTTTTTCCCAGTGTACTCTGGCAGGACTAATGTGGCTCTTAACAGTTACAATACTGGCAATGTTCTGATTCCTGGATTTTACCTAAAATAGTATGTCCCTAAAACCAAGTGTTCTAGGGTTTTTATTCCAAATCCCTAACATTTCCTCTTGGATCTAGGAGGCAGCATCCCAAGTGGATGAATTCTTGATATTCTTTGCTGCTACTGCTAAGTCACATTAGTCATGTCCGACTCTGTGTGACCCCATAGACAGCAGCCCACCAGGCTCCCGTCCCTGGGATTCTCCAGGCAAGAACACTGGAGTGGGTTGCCATTTCCTTCTCCAATGCATGAAAGTGAAAAGTGAAAGTGAAGTCGCTCAGTCATGTCCAATTCTTCGCGACCCCTTGGACTGCGGCCTCCCAGGCTCCTCTGTCCATGGGATTTCCCAGGCAAGAGTACTGATATTCTTTAAGTCTTTCTAAAAGCACAGCCTAGAGCACGCTCCTCCAAACTTTCCAGTGCTACCCAATTCTCTGTAATTCATTGTTGGTTTTTTTGTTTTGTTTTGTTTTTTCGCTTTAAGAAAGATATCATGGTTTCTGCAGCTCACCCCAGGTTTCTATTGGATCAAGAACTGCAGTTGTCAGGGGAGAGGGGTCAGGGCAATGAGGGAAGACTCCACAGTCTACAAAGGACTTATAACACATCTTGAAAGACAGAAATTAAATAGGAGAGTGGACATTTCAGACTTAAATGGAAGGTTTAAGCAAATGCTCAGAGACAAAATCATCAATATTTTTCCACTTGTGACAATAAGGAAGCCAGGCTAACCAGAAAGAAGGGTATGCATAAAGGACCTTAGGAGGATGATAGCCATAGAATGGGTGGAAGGAGATCATAAGAACCCTTAAAGCCAGAGAATTTCATGCTAGATAGAACAGCAGCTGGATGAGCAGTGGGCTCTTGAGAAAAATGCAAAGATGAGAAAGATAAGCACATTCAAAGTGGAGAGTTGAAGAGTGGGGAGTTCCCATCCAGGCTGGGAAATGTTGAATTTATCCAAATAAAGCTGACAGTTTTTGCTTCTGTGGAAGAGTCAGGCAATATGAGGCTCTAAAGCCACCCCCACCCCTGTGCCCACGACCCACTCCAACAGCAGACAATTTATATCAAACATGACCCTCTTTCTTGAGGTAACCAGACTCAGACTCAGAACACTTCGCACAGAGCTCCAAGCAGTCATTAGTAATCAATAGGACCTAGTATGAGAAACAAAATCTACTAGTTGTACCCAATATATTAAATACTATTCTAGCAAATCCTAAGTTACAATAAAATATTAACAGACTTTGTTTATTTATTCACATCTTTCATTGTAAACACAATTAACAATCTCATTCTTCTTAGACACGAGAATAATTTTAGCCATTGAACTCTTAAAAGAGTTACATAAAGTTGTCCGTGACTAAATATAGGTTTCAGAAAGCAGAAGCAGATTGTGTCAACAGTCTGTCCCCGTGACAGAATCTGAAGTCCCTCTAACTCCTGTTAACATTTCCATGCACCGTATTAAGTTTGGAATCAGTGACATGTGTTTAGCATTACATGTAGTCCAAATTCTAAGATTAATTTTTAAAAGACCAAATAAATGAACACTCAGAGATGCATGCAATTCTTACAAACATTCATCTCATTCTTATCATCTGTCACTGTCAACATTTAGAACTGAACCAAGTAGAGGCTTACAGATTCCTTGGCTGTAGTGATCCCACAAGAACTAACCCAACATTTGGGAACATAAACCCCAACCCTTGCAAAATGACAAAATTGTCATCCTAGACTGGACATCAATTCTTGGGAATATTCGGTGACAGAATGGGCTTCCCCAGTGGCTCAGTGGCAAAGAATCCGCCTGCAGTGCAGGAGACACGGAGATGAGGGTTGATTCTCTGGGTGGGGAAGATCCCCTGGAGGAGGAAATGGCAACTCACTCAGATATTCTTGCCTGGAAAATCCCATGACTAGAGGAGCCTGGTGGGCTACAGTCCACAGGTTCGCAGTGAGTCAGACATGACTGACTGAGCACATGCACACGTGCATGGATGTCAAATATTTTTAATGGGTTTTGGAGACAGAGTAACCTAATTCATAGGTATGACAGGACCTCAGTCCTAGGGGTTAATAAAGCCCAGAAATGATTTTATTTTTAATTCTTTGGGAATTTATCAGTGTAAACACATGTACTACAGATACCAAAACATGAGGAGTAGTTACACTAAGTGTAGGCTTGGTGATATTTCCTTTAAAATATCCTAAAATGAGTTAAATATAGGGGATAGAGAGCTCTGCAAGGTGCCCAGGAATACACAGATCTGAGCATCTTCTTATGCAAATTACATGTGAAACCTTGTAACCAAACTCAAAAGAAAATAACTCAAGGAAAAATGATCCTTGAGGAATCAGTGATGATAATCCCCTCTCCATCTTCACCACTATGACTTTAGAACAAGCCACTATGAACTCTCCCATAGAGCTTTGCAGTAGTCTCCTTGCTGGCCTCTTTGTGTCCACTCCTGTGAAATATTTTCAACATAGAAACCAGAAGGTAAATCAGACCACCCCAGTCTTCTGCTCAAGGCTCTCAGATGGTTTCCATATGATTTAGAGCAGTGTTTCTCAAACTCTAGTGTGCATCAGAATCACCCTCTAATAATTAGTCATGTTGAGAATCTTTTCAAGCGCCTTTTCAACATTCATATATCTTCTTTGGTGAAATCTCTGTTTAGATCTGCCCATTTTTTGATTGGTTTGTTGTTGTTGTTGTTGTTGTTGTTGTTTATATTAAGCTGCATGAATTAAAACTACAATGAGGTATCACCTCACACTGGTCAGAATGGCCATCATTAAAGACTTTACAAACAATAAATGCTGGAGAGGGTGCAGAGAAAAGGGAACCCTCCTACAGTGTTGGTGGGAATGTAAATTGTACAGTCACTATGGAGAACAATATCAGTCAGTCACTTCAGTTGCTCAGTTGTGTCTGATTCTTTGCAACCCCATGGACTTCAGCACACCAGGCATTCCTGCCCATCACCAGCTCCCAGAGCTTACTCAAACTCATGTCCACTGAGTTGGTAATGCCATCCAACCATCTCAGCCTCTGTTGTCCCCTTCTCCTCCTGACTTCAGTCTTTCCTAGCATCAGGAACTTTTCCAATGAGTCATCAGGTAGCCAAAGTATTGGAGTTTCAGCTTCAGCATCAGTCCTTCCAATGAATACTCAGGATTGACTTCCTTTAGGATGGAGTGGTTGGATCTCCTTGCAGTCCAAAGGACTCTCAAGAGTCTTCTCCAACACCACAGTTCAAAAGCATCAGCTCTTCAGTGCTCAGCTTTCTTTATAGTCCAACTCTCACATCCATACATGGCTACTGGAAAAACCATAGCTTTGACTCGACAGACCTTTGTTGGCAAAGTAATGTCTCTGATTTTTAATATGCCATCTAGGTTGGAGAACAGTATGCTGCTGCTGCTGCTGCTGCTGCTGCTGCTGCTAAGTCGCTTCAGTCATGTCTGACTCTGTGTGACCCCATAGACAGCAGCCCACCAGGCTCCTCCGTCCATGGGATTTTCCAGGCAAGAATACTGGAGTGGGGAGAACAGTATGGAGGTTCCTTAAAACACTAAAAGTAGAGCTACCATATGATCCAGCAATCCCACTCCAAGGCATATACCAAAGAAAACCATAATTTGAAAAGATATATGCACCCCACTGTTCCCAGAAGAACACAATAGCAAAGACATGGAAGCAACCTAAATGTCCATCAATGGATGAATGAATAAATAAAATGTGATACATGTATACAACGGTGCATTGCTGGTAAGTCACTTCAGTCGTGTCCGACTCTGTGCAACCCCATAGACGGCAGCCGGCCAGGCTCCCCTGTCCCTGGGATTCTCCAGGCAAGAATACTGGAGTGGGTTGCCATTTCCTTCTCCAGTGCATGAAAGTGAAAAGGGAAAGTGAAGTCGCTCAGTCATGTCTGACTCTTAGTGACCCCCATGGACCGCAGCCTACCAGCCTCCTCCATCCATGGGATTTTCCAGGCAAGAGTACTGGAGTGGGGTGCCATTGCCTTCTCTCCACTGGTGCATTACTCAACCATTAAAAAAAAAAGAATGAAATAATGTCATTTCCAGTGACATGGTTGGACCTAGAGATTGTCATACTAATGAAGTCAGACAGAGAAAGACAAATATCATATGACATTCATATATGTGGAATCTAAAAAAATAAGGTATAAATGAACTTATTTACAAAACAGAAGTAGAATCACAAATGTAGAAAACAAATTTATGGTTACCAAGGAGGAAGGGGGAAAAGATAAATCTGGAGATTAGAATTGACATATACCATAAAAAATGTATAAGAAGAAGCTATTTATAGCATAGAGAACTCTACTCCGTGCTCTGTAATGACCTATATGGGAAAAGAATCTTAAAAGGGGTGGATATAGATATAGATATATAGGTATATATGTATATGTGTAACTGACTTTTTATGAATATATATTTATATATATAACCGATTCACTTTGCTATACAGCAGAAACTAACACTGTCAGCCAAGTATACTTCAATCAAAATTAATTTTAAAAAATAAGTTTAAAGAAAATCACCATGGGGGCTCAGAAAATCACCCAACAGGCTGTTACGACACAGATTGCTGGCCCCATTTCTAGAGTTTCTAATTTATCAGATAGTGGGAAAAGCCCGGGAATATGTGTTTTTCTTTTTAATTGAAATATATTGATTTATAATGTGTTAGTTTTAAGTGTACAGCAAAGAGATTCAATTATTTACATATTATTTAATATATTCTATATATATATTATTATATTATGTGTATGTGTGTGCTCAGTCATGGCCCACTCTTTGCGACCGCATGGACTATACCCCATCAGACTCCTCCGTCCATGGAATTTTCCAGGCAAGAATACTGGAGTGAGTTCCCATTTCCTTCTCCATATTATATATATATATATATATATATATATATGCTTTTCCAAGTTATTTTCCTTTATAGGTTATTACAAAATATTAAGAATAGTTCTCAGTGCTATATAGTGGGTTCTTGTTATTTGTTATATATACTGGTATATATGTATTAATCTCAAACTCACATTTATCCTTCACCCCCTTTCTCATTTGGTAATGGAAACTTTGTTTTCTATACCCATATATCCATTTCTGTTTTTTGTTTATAAGTTGATCTGTGTCACTTTTTCTTTTTTTAATAAAAAAATTTCTGACCACGCTATGTCAACTGCAGGGCGGTGGTCTCCTGCCCCGGGTGCCCCGGCGGTCTCCCCGGGGAGACCAAATTCCAATACTTTGGCCACCTGATTCGAAGAACTGACTCACTGGAAAAGACGCTGATGCTGGGAAAGATTGAAGGCAGGAGGAGAAGGGAACGGCAGAGGATGAGATGGTTGGATGGCATCACCGACTCGATGGACATGAGTTTGAGTGAGCTCCGGGAGTTGGTGATGGACAGGGAAGCCTGGTGCGCTGCAGTTCACGGGGCTGCAGAGTCAGACACGACTGAGCGACTGAACTAAACTGAACTGAACTGGGGCGTCAGTGAGGCTGCTGGTATGCCCACGGACCCTCCCCAGGCCAGACTGGCGGAGGGAGGCCCGGCAGGCCCCAGGGCCCAGGAAGCCACCAACGGGCCAAGCACAGGAGGGCGTCGCCTGGACCAGAGCGAGAGGAAAGTGAACGGCCGGCGTGGGGACGCCTCTGTAGTCGCGGCCCCTGGGAAGCTGGGCGAGCGCCCTCACACACCCCTGCCCGCTCGCGCCCCCTGGAGGCCCTGAGCGGCCGCGCCCTCCGGGCGACTCACCGGCTGGCAGGAATGTAGGCGGCTGTGGCCTGAGCTCCAGGGACGAGCCCCGGCTTCCTCCCCAGGGATGCCTGGCTATGGCACCCTCCACCCAGCTGTGTCATTCTTTTAGATTCTTCATCTTAATGATACCATATTTGGCTTTGTCTGCCTTACTTAACTTATTCTGATCATTTCTAGACCCATCTGTGTTGTTGCAAATGGCCTTATTTCATTCTTTTCATGAATACTATTCGATTGTATCCATGTATCACATCTTTATCACTCCCCTGTCGATGGATATTTAGGTTGTATCCACACTTTGGCTATTGTAAACATTTCTGCAATGATCCTTGGGTTGCACATACCTCTTCAAAATTTTCTCCAGATAGAAGCCCAGGAGTAGGCTTGCTGCTTCATATGGTAGCTCTATTTTTAGTGTTTTAAGGAACCTCCATAGCTTCCTCCATAGTGGCTGCACCAATTTACCTTCCTACCTACAGTGTAGGAGGGTTCCTTTTTCTCCACAGTCTCTAGCATTCATCATTTGTAGACTTTTTTGATGATAGCCATTCTGGCTGGTGTGAGGTGATATCTCATTGTAGCATTGATTTGCATTTCTCTGATAACCAGCGATGTTGAGCATTTCTAACACCATCTTAGGAGATGCTGATGCTGCTGGGTGAGGACCGTGTTTCAAGACCACTGATGCAGAGGGAAAGTAAAGGCCTTACACTGGGATCTGGCCATTGGGATCTGGTGTCATTACCACCCTGACCTCAGCTCTTGTTACTTTTTTCTTTAGTCTGTTCTAGATTCCGTGGCCCCCTTACCCATCCTTGAGCCAAGCATACACCTTCCTGCTCAAACCTCTTTTCTGAACACTTGCCCCCAGGTAGTTTCACAGCACATTCTTCACCTCCTTTAATTCCCTGCTCGGAAGACACCTCCGTGAGGAACTCCCTAATCATCCTATTTAAAACTGCACACTTTATCTCTCCCTAGCATCTCTATTCCCTTTTCATGATTTATAGTTTTTCTGTAACAGTTATCACCAACTGACATACTACTATATTTTACTTATTTATTTATACTTTTTTTTTGTCTTCTCAACCACCAGCTAGCACTAAACTGTAAGCCCCATCAGGATGGGAAGCTTATCTATTTGAAAAACCTCTTTTGTTCACTATTATAGCCTGCTTCCCAGGTGGTGCAGTGGTAAAGAATTCTTTTGCCAATGCAAGAGATGCGGGTTCCATCCCTGGGTCAGGAAGATCCCCTGAAAGAGGAAATGGCAACCTGCTCCAGAATTCTTGCATGGAAAATTCCACGGACAAAGGATCCTGGCGGGCTACTGTCCATGGGGTGGCAAAGAGCTGGACATGACTGAATGAACATAAAACAATTCTTGGCACATGACAGGTGCTCAATAGTCACTTAACAAAGTGAATACATTCTGAGAAGTAAAAGGAAAATTTAGATAAGTTTAAGATCCACAGAAGCCATGCTAGAAAATAATCAAAGCTAGTTTTCAAAGTAAATAATATTGAATAATATAAAGTGCTTCAAGAAGTTTGAGTAAGATTGAAAATTGAGGAAATGTCTTTCGTATGTAGTACATTTTGTATTTTGTTTAAGATATTCTGCCCTACCTTGAGGTGATGAGGTTATTCTGTCGTCTAAAAACAAAATCATTTTTAAAATTTTTATTTTTTATTTTGGAATAATTGTAGAGTCACAAGAAGCGCTAAAAAAATGTATGTGGACACAGAGGGGGAAGAAGAAGAAGGATGAACTGAGAGAGTAGCATTGAAACAAGTGCACTGCAATGTGTAAAATAGAGCAGCTTTCCACCCTAAGCCAGTGGGAGGATGCTGAGTGACACAGGCAGCTCAGCCCCGTGCTCTGTGACGACCTAGAGGGGTGGGATGGGGCGGGAGTGGGGGAGGAAGGCTCCGGAGGGAGGGGACATAGGTATACTCATGGCTGATTCACACTGCTGGGTGGCAGAGGCCAGTGCACCATTGTAATGCACTGATGCTCCAATTAGAAGTAAATTTTAAAAAGCAGCAGGAGCTCAGAAATTACAGGGCATAAAGGGTATTTCTTCCTCTGCCACCAGTTCAAACTTTCAGGAGGAACCTCCCCACCAACCACCTCTGTAAGCAAAAGAGGATCAAAAAGAACATTTTCCCCTTCTACCCCGTAGTCGTGGCCATCCGGTAGATGTTTTTGCCTCTTAAACATGAAAAAGGGTAACGATAAAAACCATTATATTAATAACAAGGTAATACTACTTAGCAACTGAAAAACAACAACAAAGCTAGTGTTTTTTAAAATATATATATATATATGGGGAATCTCCATGCATGCATCCTTCACCCAGTGTCTCCCAATGTTAACACGTTGTAGAGCTGGGGTGAAATACCAGGACCAGGAAACTGACATCACTGCAATCTGCAGAACATATTCAGACTTCACTGTACTCACATATACGCACCTATACATACATGAGTGTGTATTTGTATCACTAGAAGGTGATGGCACCCCACTCCAGTACTGTTGCCTGGAAAATCCCATGGACAGAGGAGCCTGATAGGCTGCAGTCCATGGGGTTGCTAAGAGTGGGACACGACTGAGCGACTTCACTTTCATTTTTCACTTTCATGCATTGGAGAAGGAAATGGCAACCCACTCCAGTGTTATTGCCTGGAGAATCCCAGGGACGGAGGAGCCTGGTGGGCTGCCGTCTATGGGATCGCACAGAGTCGGACACACTGAAGCGACTTAGCAGCAGCAAGCAGTTTTATTACAAGTGTAGCTTCATGGAATCACTGCCACAATCCCTATACATAAGTGTAGAGTTATCACAAGCTCCCTATTGGGGTAGCTACACCCCAATAGCTACCTCCTCCTCTCTCTATCCCTGTCTCTGGGAAAGCATTAATCTGTTCTCCATCTCTGTAATTATGCTATTTCATGAATGCTGTATAAGTGGAATCATGTAGCATGTACACTTTCAGCCATAACTTTTTAAACTCAGCATAATTTCCTCGAGGTTCATCCAAGTTGTTGCAGTTATCAAGTTTATTCCTTTTTACTGCTGAGTAGTAATCCTGAATATAAATGCACCACAGCCTATTTAATCTTTCAGCTAATAAAGGACACTGTTTTGGAGTAATTACACATAAAGCTGGTTATAAATATTTTTATACAAGGTTCTGTGTGAAAATAAGTTTTCAGTTCTCTGGAATAAATGCCTAATTGTATGATTGTTGTGTGAATTTTTAATTGTAAAGGAAATATCAAATTATCTTCTGAAGTGGTGGTACCATTTTACATTGCCACTAGAAATATGTAGGTGAGCCAGTTTCTCCACATCCTTGCTAGTATTTGGTGTGATTTTTTACATCAACTATTCTGATAGATATGTAGTACTGTCTCACTGTAGTTTTAATTTGCATTTCTCTAATGGCTAACGATGTTGGGCATCATGTGCTTATTTGTCATCTGCATATGCTCTTTGATAAAATGTCTGTGCGTGTCTTTTGCCCGCTATCTAATTGGATTTTTTTGTTTTTTTTAATGTTGAATTTTGATAGTTCTCTATGTAGTCTAGATACAAATTCTTCACAACATTGCAAGCACTTTCTTTCAGCATGATTTGTCTTTTTGTCCACTTAAGAGGATCTTTTGAGAGAAAAGCTTTCTAATTTTGATGAGTTCTAATTTTTCCTTTATGGATTGTGTTTTTGATGTCAGGTCTAAGAACTTTCTGCCTAATCTTGGAACCTGAAGGTTTTCTCTTATGCTTTTTTCCCTAAGATTTGGCCCATGATTCATTTTTACTTATTTGCACATAAAATGCGTGGTTTAGAATCAAAGTCCATTTTATGCTTATGGATAGCTCCAGTACCACTTGGTGAAAAAAGTGTCTCTTCTCCTTTAGTTAGTTTAGTTCTTTTATCAAAAATGTGTTGGGTATTTTTGTGTGGATCTATTTCTGAGTTCTCTGTTCGGTGGCACTGATCTATATGTCTATTCCCCTATTAGTATTACATTTAATTGAATTCACTGTGTGCATGCTCAGTCACTTCAGTCGAATCTGACTCTTTGTGACCCTATGGACTGTAGCCCTCTGTCCACGGGATTCTCCAGGCAAGAATATTGGAGTGGTTGCCATGCCCTCCTCCAAGGAATCTTCCCAACCTAAGGATCGAACCTGCCTTGCTTATGTCTCCTGCATTGGCAGGCGAGCTCTTTACCACTCATACCACCTAGGAAGCCCATTGAACACCCTAGCCATATAGTTAAGACTTAACATTGGGAAAAGTTATTTCTAGCACTTAATTCTTCTTTTTCAAAATTGTTTTGGCCATTCTAGAGCTTTTCTCTTTTCATAAATTTAAAAATAAGCTAATTTACAGAACAGAAATAGAGTCACAGGTGTAGAAAACAGACTTATGGTTACCAAGGGGGAAATGGGGGGATAAATTGGGAGATTGGGATTAACAAGGCCACCTGATGTGAAGAACTGACTCCTTAGAAAAGAGGAGTTGGGAAAGACTGAAGGCAGGAGGAGAAGGGGACGACAGAAGATGAGATGATCGGATGGCATCACTGACTCAATGGACATGAGTTTAAGCAAGCTCCGGGAGTTGGTGATGGATAGGGAAACCTGGCATGCTGCAGTCAAGGGGTCACAAAGAATCGGACAGGACTGAGTGACAACTTACTAACTGACTACTATTATAAAACAGGTAACTAATACGAACTCATTATATAGCACAGGGCACTCTACTCAATACTCTGTAATGACTTACATGGAAGAAGAATATAAAAAGAGTGTATGTATGTGTATATATATATGTATATATCTGATTTACTTTGCTGTACAGTAGAAAGTAGCACACATTGTATATTAACTATACGCCAATGAAAATGAATTTTAAAAGATAAAACAAACAAAAAAATAAAGTAAACTTGTTTGTGTCTACAAACAAAAGAAAACAAAACCAAAAAGCCCTGCTATCTGTTTCAGCTGATTCAAGGTTGCCATTTCTTTAAGAACTGAAAAATGTTATGCCATTTCTGTCTGCTTCATGGGTTCAGATAAGACATCCTCTGTCATCCAAATTGGTGGTTTTTAATAATGTGTCATTTATCTCTGGCTGTTTTTAAGATTTTTTTCCCTTCACCGTTAGTCTTCAGAAGTTTGTGATGTTTCTCAGTATATATTTCTTTTGGTTTATCCTATCTGGGATTCACTCAGCTGCTTGGGTCCGTAGGTTTTTGCTTTTCACCAGTTTGGAAAGTTTTCAGCTATTATTTCTTCTGGGACTCCATTGATATGCATGTTAGATATTTGTTGTATAAATCCCTGATACTTTTATTTTTCCTTTAGTCTATTTTCTCTTTATTGTTCAGATTGAATAAATTCTATTGATTTGACTTCAAGTTCATGGATCTAGTGCTCTGTCATATCCACTCTGCTATTGATTCCATTCAGCAAGCTTTTCATATAAGTTATTGTATTTTTTAGTTTATTTCTCTTTGGTTCTTTTTTATGGCTTCTATTTTTTTGCTGAGATTTTCTATATGTTTCATTGTTTCGATAGAAGTTGTAATTGATTATGGGGCATTTTGTCTGAGTTGCTTTAAAAGTCTTGCCAAATAATTCAGCATCTCAGGATTAGTGTCCGTTGATTGTCTTTTCTTTTTCAAGTTGTGGTTCTTCTGTTCTTATGAAGGATGATTTTTTTTATTGCATCCTGGATATTTTGGTTATTAAATTAAGAAATTTTGATCTCATCTAAATCTACTTTTGCAGAAAGTTACCCTTTTTAAGTTTAACAGATAGGTTCTGCCCTACTTTTGTTGTTTTACTTCTAATAAAAGTTCAGTTTTCTGGGTCCTTGCAATGTTGTTTTCACTTGCTTTGTTCTTCTAGTGCAGTTGAAATACTTGCTCAAGGCCTGCTAGCACTGTCTGCAATGGCAGAAGGTATTCCCTTAGGCCACCTGTTACTGAGAAACCTTTGACAGAGAAGAAGAAACTCCCTGGGCCTGGGTCTCCCTATACCTCTAGGCAGAAAGCAGGGAGACACAGATCTTCATGGTTGTTGCCACTGTTGACAGATGGGATAAGCCACCAGTGTTCCAGTTGTTCAGTGGTGGCTTAGACAGCTCAGGGCTTCCCTATTTCCTATGGATCAGGTCACCCACTGGGCCTGGCTTATGGAGCAAGGGCTGGGTGGCCAGGGGACTTCTGCTGCTGCTGTAAGTAGAGTAGACCACCCACCAGCATCCTGGTTGTGGAGCAGAATTGAGGGGGCTGAGTCTACTGCTGCCACTGCTGGTTTCCTAGTGATGGAGCAGGGGGTTGAGATTCCTCACTTGATCTCCTATTGAGCTTGCCTCTTTTTGGTCCTTTGGCAATAGAGAGGTCTTTTTTCTTTCTCTCTGTTTATGCCTGTCAGTGGTTCTGGTTGTAGGCTTTTCCAGTGCCCAGTATAAGGATATATGAGAGACATAAAACAAAACAAACTAAAACAAAAACAAACCAACCCAGCCCCCCCCACCGCCACCCCCACCCCCATCAAGGGAACTCATCACATTGTTACTCCTCAAGTCCTGAGGTCTCTAGCCAGTCTGACCTTTTCTTTCCCGCTTTCAGAGTCCTTTTATCATTGTCTGTTTAAAAATTCCTGGGTATTTAGCTATATTTAGAGAGAGAAGGAGCAAGAAAATGTCAGTCTATAGTATCTTGTTCTGGAACTGAAATTCCAGAAAGCAATATAATTTTGACTTCATAATCAGGTCTTTAATCCATCTGAAATTGATTTTAGTGTATGATGTGAGACAGATATCTAATTTCTTTTTCTCCCATATGGATATCCAATTTTCTTGGCACCATTTTCTAAAAGTCTGTCTTTTATCTAATTCTCTGCAGGATCACCTCTGCACTGTATCAAGAGTCTATTGCTTGGCTTGCCGCTCCATGGCATTGCTGCATTTTGCTATCACTGCATCAGAGCAACACCAACCTAATTAACATATTATTTATAGTAGGGCTTGATATATGGTGGTGTAAATATTCTAACAAATGTTGTTTTTATATTTATTTTGTACCCAACAAACTTGTTAGAATTTTCTTCTTACATTTAAAAATTTATGGAAATTTTTTCAATTTTCTACATGCACAGGTATATTTAACTGATGACTTTTTTTTTTCCTTTTCAATCATTTTCTGGAGGTAGTGAAGGAAGGTGTTTTGTGTGTTGGCCAAAACCTCTAGTACAATATTGAATTGATAGATGTGGGGTTGATAGAATTCCTTGTCTTGTTCTTGCTTTCAAGAGGAAAGCATAGGGAGCTTTACCATTAAGTATGGTACTTGCTATGTTTGCTATGTATGATGTAGATATGTTTTATCAAGACAAAGAAGTTTCCCTTCCATTTCTACTTTGCTAAATGTTTTCTTTATCATGAATGGATAGCAAATTTTATTTTAAAAAATAAGGTAATCAAAAGGAAAAATATTAACACTAGTTAAAAGAAGGCTGGAGTGCTTATATTATAATTAGACAATTAGAATCATAGCAAAGAATACTATAAGAGATAAAGACCTTTAAGTCATAATGATTAATGGGATTGATCTGGGTTGATCTACCACTGTGCATGTGTGCATGTCCAACTCTTTGTGACCCCATGGACTGTAGCCTGCCAGGCTCCTCTGTCCATGGAATTCTCCAGGCAAGAACACTAAAGTGGATAGCCATTCCTTTCTCTGGGGGATCTTCCTGACCCAGGGATCGAGCCCAGGTCTCCTGCATTGCAGGCAGATTCTTTACCATCTGAGCTACGAGGGACACCCTAATCTATCCACAGTATAACAATTCTAAACATTTATGTCTAGAATATAATAATAGAGTTTTGAAATACATAAAACAAAGAAAAATAAACCCGAAGAGAAATAGACAAATCCGCAGGTATAGCTGGGGATCACTCTTGGAAATTTTTCCTCTTTAAATACTTGAAAAAACAATAGGAAACCGACAATGATATAAAAGACTTAAACACACTATCAAACAACTTGACCTAACTGATATCCATAAGATATTCCATCCAACAAGAATAAATTACAGATTGCTTCTAAATGTAAAAGGAACAATTGTCAAAGTAGACCAAATTCAAGCCAAAAGCCAAAAAAGTAAATCTAGATAAATTTAAAGGGATTCAAGCCATATAAAGTATATTCTTGGACCAAAACGGAAGTAAGTGTGAAGGTGTTAGTCATTCAGTCATATCTAACTCTTTGCGACTCCGTAAACTGTAGCCCTCCAGGCTCCTCTGTTCATGGAATTCTCCAGGCAAGAATACTGGAGTGGGTTGCCATTCCCTTCTTCAGGGGATTTTCCCAAACCAGAGATCGAACTTGAGTCTCCTACACTGAGCACATCTGAGCCACCAGGGAAGTGCAATGGAAGTAAATAGAAATCAAAAACAGAAAAATATAAGGAAAATTCTAAAAATTAGGAAACCAAATAACACATTTCTGAATAACCTATGAATCAAGGAAGAAACCAAAAGACAAAATCAAAAACATTTTGAACTGAATGAAAACACAATGATTCAGAATTTGTGGGATTGTTAAAGCAGTACTTAGAAACAAATTTCTATCACTAAATATCTATTTTAGTTTAAAAAAAAAAAAGATCTCAAACACATAACCTCAGCTTTCACCTTCACAAACTGGAAAAAAAAAAAAAAACCTAAAGCAAATAGAAGAAAAGAAATAATACAGATCAGAGGATCACAGTAAAAAAAAAAGATTTAGCAGCAGCTTTTAAAATAAATATATGTATAATGTAGTAATAAACAATAAATATTGTTTAATAATGACAAAACTGATAAACCTCTAACCACACTAATCAAGGGGGAAAAAAGAGAGGACACAAGAGACTAATATCAGATATGAAAAGGGATATCACTACAGATTCTACAGATACTAAAAGGGTCAGAGGGAATTATTATGAGCAATTTTATGCCAATAAATTTATTAACTTAAATGAAATGTAAAATTCCTTGAAAAATCACAAACTATCAAAGTTCTTTCAAGAAGAAATAGCATGAATAGTCTTACATCTATTACAGATATTGAATTTGTAAATAAAAACCTTCCAACAAAGAAAACTCCAGACTCAAGTGACTTCATCTGTGAATTCTGCCAAACACTGAACGAAAACATTAAAATGATTCTACTCAAACTCTTTCAAAAAATTGAAAAAGAGAAATATGCACCTATTCATCTGAAAGTTAGTACAGCTGATACAATGATAACAATGCAAAGACATTACAAAGAAAGAAAAACTACAAAACAATATTTCGCATAAACATAGATACCATAAACAATATTTTAGAAAACCAAATCAATAACATGTCTTGACCAAATAGGATTTATCACATGAATTATTCCATGAATCAGTGTTAAAGTTGTTTTAACTTTTTAAAAGAATTAATATGTCACCATATTACCAAACTGAAAGAGAATAATCACATAATTCATCTCAATAGATGAATAAAAAGCATTTGAGAAAATCCAACTTCCATTTTTTCATTAAAAAAAGAAAACTCTTAGAAAACGTGTTTCCCCCCCTCAGATCAAGAGCAAGATAAGGATATCCAGTCTCACTATTTTTATTCATTATGTAGGAATTTCTAACCAGTGCAATAAGGCGAGAAAAAGAACTAAAAGGCATCCAGACTGATAAGGAAGAAGTAGAAATATTTTCACATACATACACAAATGATTCACATACAGTAAGATTGTACATCTAGAAAATGGGATGCAATCTAAAGAAAAGTTACTGAGACTAATGTGTGAGTTTAGCAGAACTTCAGGTTGCAAGACCAATATACAAAATTCAACTGTATTTCCAAATGTTAACAATGAACAATCATAAATTGAAATATTTTTAAGAGATAATATCACCAAAATATGAAGTGACTAGGTATAAAACTGGCAGAATATATGCAAAATCTGTCACTGAAAACTACAAAAAAAAATAATAATGCCAAAAGAAATGGAAGACCTGGATAAATGGAGAGAAATACCTTGTTTATATGTTCAAATGTTCAGTATTGTTAAAACGTCAGTTGTCCTCAAATAGATTCAAAAGAATCTCTATTGAAAATGCCTTGAGGTGTTTTTTTTTCTTTTTATAGATTTAGACAAGTTGACTCTAAAAGTTATATTGAATTGTAAAGGTAGAATAGCCAAGATAAACTTTAGAAGGAAGTGCAAAATAGAGAACTAATTCTACCTGTTTTTAGAATTAATGTAAAGGTACAGCAGTTAAGGTAGTGTGATGTTGACATCAGATAGACTGACCTAGCAATGGAACAGAATGGAGAATCTAAAAGTTACACACACACACACATACACACACATTGATTTTTGACAAAAGGGCAAGGGGGGCTTCCCAAGCGGCGCTAGCAGTAAAGAACCTGCCTGCCAATGCAGGACACGTGCGCTCAATCCTTGGGTCAGGAAAATCTCCTGGAGAAGAAAATGACAACCTCCTTCAGTATTCTTGTCTGGAAAAATCCCATGGACAGAGGAACTTGGAGGGCTACAGTCCCTGGGGCCTCTAAGAGTTGAACACAACTGAGCAATTGAGCACACACACACATGCCAAAGGCAATTCAGTGGCGAAGCATAGTCTTTTGACATATGGTACTGGAACAATTGGACATCCACAATGGGAAAAAAAAAAAAAAAGATGAATTCCAATCAATATGTAAAAAATAGCTTAAAATAGATAACATATACCTAAATACAGCATACAACATATACATAAATGTAAAAGTAAAAACTATGATGATTCTAGCATAAAACACAGTGGCAAATCTACTTCTTTGGATATTATACACTCTTTTTATGCTTTTGGTGCTGAAAAATGTTTAGTGGTAATCTTTCATTTCTATCTTCTTCTGTGCCTGTCTCTAGATCTCAGGGACTGGAAACCTATAACCTACATTTCTCAAATGCTTTAACACTGGATTTTGAAATGCAATTTATGTTCTGCCAATAAATATATATAATCTGGAGAGCAAGACTAAGGAAAAGACCTTTCTTTCTTTGACAGTGGTGATGGCTGATGTACAGGTTGTAAAAACCTTGAAGTTTGCAGCAGCCGGATATTTTTTCACTGCCATTCTAACTCTTGTTCTCAATCATTCCAATGATTTAATAAACTCCTAATTCCTATTTATATTTTTCCTTATTGAAATATTTTGTTTCTGTTTTTCTGTGCTGAATCATGAACAATATATTCTAAAATGTATAAGATATATGTTTAAGTTATCAAAATCAAATGTGAATAACCTAATCTTCATATCATATAACCCAAAGATCTTACAACACTAACTCCATTAATTTCTTATTTCTAAAATTAAGTTGCAAGATTTTTATACTTATTCTTTTGTATATTCACTGTTCATGTGGATTATCCACTTATTTACAACTTTCTTTTCTCTTGATTCCTTTCTGCATTTCATATCTTCCATCTGGAATAATTTTCTGTTTGTCTGAAAGACATCATTTAGAATTTATTTTACTGAGGGCTTGTTGATAACAGCTCTGTTTAGTTTACCTAAAACGTCTTTATTTTGTCCTCATAATTTTTTTAGTTTATTTTTTTATTGAAGGATAATTGCTTTACAGAATTTTATTGTTTTCTGTCAAACCTCAACATGAATCAGCCATAGGTATACATATATCCCCTCCCTTTTGAAACTTCCTCCCATTTCCCTCCTCATCCCACTCCTCTAGGTTGATACAGAGCCCCTGTTTGAGTTTCCTGAGCCCGCAACAAATTCCCGTTGGCTATCTATTTTACCGATATGGTAATGTAAGTTTCCATGTTACTCTTTCCATACATCTCACTCTCTCCTCCCCTCTTCCCATCTCCATAAGTCTATTTTCTATGTCTGTTTCTCCATTGCTGCCCTGTAATTAAGTTCTTCAGTACCATTTTTCTAGATTTCATATATATGTGTTAGAATACGATATTTATCTTTCTCTTTCTGACTCACTTCACTCTGTATAATAGGTTCTATTTTCATCCACCTCATCAGAACTGACTCAGATGTGTTCCTTTTTATGGCTGAGTAATATTCCATTGTGTATATGTACCACAACTTCTTTATCCATTCATCTGTTGATGAACATCTAGATTGCTTCCATGTTTTAGCTATTGTAAACAGTGCTGCAATGAACAATGGAATACATGTGTCTTTTTCAATTTCGGTTTCCTCAGGGTATATGCCCAGGAGTGGGATTGCTGGGTCATGAGGTGGTTTTATTCCTAGTGTTTTAAGGACTCTCAATATCATCTTCCATAGTGGCTGTATCAATTTACATCCCCACCAACCATGCAAGAGAGTTCCTTTTACTCAGCACCCTCTCCAGAATTTATTGCTTGTAGACTTTTTGATGATGGCCATTCTGATGGAGAAGGCAATGGCAACCCACTCCAGTACTTTTGCCTGGGAAATCCCATGGACGGAGGAGCCTAGTGGGCTACAATCCATGGGGTAGTGAGGAGTCGGACATGACTGAGTGACTTCACTTTCACTTTTCACTTTCATGCACTGGAGAAGGAAATGACAACTCACCCTAGTATTCTTGCCTGGAGAATCCCAGGGACGGGGGAGCCTGGTGGGCTGCCATCTATGGGGTCGCACAGAGTCAGACATGACTGAAGCGACTTAGCAGCAGCAGCAGCAGAGTATTTTTAATTTCAGTAATTGTGTTGTTTGTCTCTGTATGTTTATTCTTTAATTCTTCTAGGTCTTTGTTAATTGATTCTTGCATTTTCTCCATTTTGTTTTCAAGGTTTTTGATCATCTTTACTATCATTATTCTGAATTCTTTTTCAGATAGTTTGCCTATTTCCTCTTCATTTATTTGGACTTCTGTGTTTCTCATTTGTTCCTTCATTTTTGTAGTATTTCTCTTCTTTTTCATTATTTTTTTTTAACTTATTGTGTTTGAGGTCTCCTTTTCCCAGGTTTCAAGGTTGAATTCTTTCTTCCTTTTGGTTTCTGCCCTCCTAAGTTTGGTCCAGTGGTTTGTATAAGCTTGGCATACGGTGATATTTGTGCTGAGTTTTTGGTGCTGTTTGTTTGCCTCTGATGGGCAAGGCTGAGTGAGGTGGTAATCCTGTCTGCTGATGACTGGGTTTGTACTTTTGTGTTGTTTGTTGTTTAGATGAGGCATCCAGCACAGGGTGCTACTGGTGGTTGGATGATGCCGGGTCTTGTATCCAGGTGGCTTCCTTTCTGTGAGTTCTCACTATTTGACGCTCCCTAGGGTTAGTTCTCTGGTAGTCTAGGGTCTTGGAGTCAGTGCTCCCACTCCAAAGGCTCAGGGCTTGATCTGCAATAGTGTGGGTAAAAGGCATCCAAGAGATGGTTGGGCAACTTCTTGGGTCTGGAACAAGGGCACCTTCCTCAGCTGGTCACTCAGCCATCCTGAAAGGTTTGCTTCGTCTCAGGGGTCTCAGAGGACTCAGCTTTACATTTGGGGTCTTTCTAAGACAGGAATGGGAGTCTGCCAAGAAGAGAGATCACCACGAGTGCCTTGGGCTTGGGAGGCAGGGGTGTCCCTTTGCCAAAGAAGTCACATGATTTTAAAGTGTCTCAGATATTTTGAACATGGAACATGCGTGGACCTGTGCAGGAGGCACTGTGGCCATGCCTGGATCCCATCATGATTCTCAAGGAGGTGCTGTCCTCATTATTAAAAGATATTTTACTAAGTGTAAAATTGTTCATAGCTATTAATTTTGTCAACATATTTAAGGTGTTATTTCTGTGCTATCTAGTTTCCTTTATTATTGTTGAGAAGTCAGTACTTAATCTAATTCTGATTCATTTGAAAATAATCTGTATTTCTTTAAATCTTCTATTAAGATTTTCTCTTTGTCTGTGTTGCTCTATGTTGTGTTTAAGTGTTTTGTGGATTTATAAGACTCCATGATTTATGACTGTCATAAATCATACACAGTCAGGTCCTGAAAATCCTCAGCCACTATCTCTTCAAACATGGCTTCTGTCCTATTTTCTCTCTTCTCTCCTGGGATTCTGATTAAATGCATGTGAGCCTCACTTTATCCTGTGTGTCATCTGACTACTTTATTTTCTACCTTTCTGGCTCTTCATGTCAAACATAGGCTACTTTCTTCTGACATATCTTCCAGTTTACTAATTTTTTCTTCAGTTGTGTTGAATCTGTGATTAAGCCCATTTTTTTCATTGTAATGGTTAGAAATTTTACAGTTTTAGAAATTCTATTTAAAAAAACCCTACTCTGTTAATCTTTATAGCTTCCTTCTCATACAAATACATTCACAATTCTTTTTATTTCCTTAAACAGAGCATTATAGATGTTATGCTACACTTCCCTCTCAGGAATAAGAGATTTCTTACCCAGTTGATGAGAATGTTGTTGTCTGACAACCTCATTGGAACTTGCCTTGGTTGAAAAGAGATTCCTTACCTCAGTTAAAAAGAGGTATTTCCTACAGGTAAGCCATATCCAAGGATTGGTTGTAATGGAATTAATAACCTAAATTCCTCCCTCCAATTCAGGGTGTCTCTGAAGAGTCATCCTACCTTCAGAGTTTCTCCTAGTGTTTGCTGAGGTCTAATGAGACTGAATTTCAGTCTAGCTTCTTCCTCTTCTCAATCCTACTTTCTTTTCTTCCCTTACAGACGTTGATCGCTAATAAGCTTTCTAACTTTCATATCCATCTCAGAGTCTACATCCCTGAGAATCCAGGCTGCAATTCAGATTAAATATAGTTGTTTTATAACTTCTGTCTGGTCAAGAGAATGAATTCTTTGTTGAAATGTTTCTATTATTTTGTGTGTTTGTTTGTTTTCTGCTTTTCTACGCTGATTTTATTCTTTGCAATTTGATGATCTTTGACTTTATGATACCCATTACCCTTGAAATAATTACCTGTAATATTTGAGGACAAAAGGAAGTAGTTGCTTTCTTTTGGAGCCAATTTGCATTGCTTCTTTCAAGTGCCATGGATATATGCCGTCCTATGCTGAATCTATGCCCAAAGGCTCCTTGGACCATCTAGGAGATTTGAAACAAGATTGCAGAACTGTAGGTGGGCTGGATTCCTTCTGGTTCACATTTATACCAGCTGGTTGAGCAACATATCACCTATTAAAGTTCAAATCTTGTTCAGATATTGGATTTTCTCTTCTTTCCCCTTCTTTTCATAACGAATTCAAAAGAAAAGTTCAGAATTCACCAGGCTGGCCAATGCTCTTAAGGCAAAAAATGTCTTCTGTGTTGGCTTTACCTCTCACATTTTCCTTTAACTAATTTTCTCAGTAGTTCCATACTAATTTCTTACCTACTTGATATGTTCAAGAGGACTTGTAGTTTTCTCTCCACAGGTAATTAGAACCATATAACCTAGCCCATTATTATAGAGAGTTAAGAGTACCAGTTCCATCCATTTCATGCAGATATTTTGACATGTGATATATTCATGAGTGTCGGGAAAAGAATTGAGAGAGCCAGAATCTAGCAGTGGATACTAGCTCGCTTTGCTCAAAAAGACTTCAAGCTTCATTCTGAGCTCAGAAGAAGAGAGCCAGTATGGATGAGTGATGTCAACCATGGTCACAGGAGGTGGTTAGCCACAGGAAGAGAAATCCTTGAGCCAGATAATTCTGAAAACCTCTTCCAATTCTATGGCCCTCTGGATTTGTTAATATAAAAGCCCATTTTCCCCTAAACTTCAGCTAATCCTCTCATTTTATAAACTGCTCAGCCTGATTTTAAGACTCTCTCCCTGGTCTTGTCCCAACCCATACTGCCAGACTCTCCTGCTGCTACACCATATGCACCACAAGTCTTAGTCAATCAGACTCTTTGTCCTCCCCTAAACATCTTTCAAGCTTTCCATCTCCAGCAACTTGATCCAGAGTTTCACTGGTTGGAACACTTGCTCCCAATTATACACATAGAAATTCTAGACACTTTTCAAACTTAGCTCAAATCTCACCTCCTCTGTTAAGTTCTTCTCGGTCTTCCTACTGGATTGCTCCTTCCTTTGATTTCTCAGAGCTTCAGAAACCTTTCCAGCTAACTTTGCCTTTCTCTTTTTCCCATATTATTTGGCTCTTTCTTTAATCTCTTGTTCTATATTGTGAGGTGCAAGAGATTTAAGCTGGGACTGCCTTATCTTTGGACCTAACATTGCTTGATACCCCAAATATCTCCTTCCAGAAGAGAAATTTCTGAAGAAGAAGAAAAGTCTTATTCTTCAATATTACAGACTTGGGCAATAGAGGCTACTCATATTCTGAAGGGTAACTCTAGATCCCCTGAGTTGTGCTCATTTCTCCCCAGAGTCCTGGGACAGCTGTTTGCAGGGCCCATACTAAAGCATAGATGGTAGGGCAAGGGGCCACATACTTGCATTGGTGCCAGAATCTGAAGCCAGGAGCCGGGCACGCCTGGGTTGCTATCACCCACCAGCAACAGAACTGGCCAGACCAAGCATAGTTGAGCATTTAAAATACATTAAAGGCCTGCTGCCTTTGAAGTTGGAAACTATCTCTATTTAATCAGAAACAACTTTTCAAAAGATTTTCCCCCTCTTTTTTACCTTCAGCTTGCTGGCTTCTCCTGTGGTTAGTAGCATGAATAAAACATGCATATTCCAATTAAATCTTGATTTAATTTCACTTCTTTGCAAAGCTGATGAACTCCAGTGCTTTCATAAAGACACTGAGCATTAGCATTCTTTTGTTATGCACAATCCATTCTGAGGAACAAGGGGCTAAAAATAATCAGCCGCCTCTCTCCTGGCCTTGCCAAGCTCTCAGTGAGTTAGGGAGAAAGGAAAACACACACACGCCCACACATGGACATCTCCAGCCAGGCTAATCCTCCCTGCGGGGACCCCCTGGTAACTGTGGAGAATGAGAGCACATTTGACCACAAGGAATATCCTAGGGTTGGAAGGCAAAAACTTGGATTTGGCTTGGTGCACTATCTGCACCAAAAAATATACCTTCCTATAGACTCTTGGGCACTTTACCTGGAAGAGCCAGTAGCCCTCAGTGATTAGAGAGTCCCTCCTACCCCATACCTTGCTTCCAAGGAGGAACCAACAACAGAAAGTTCTGGACTGAACTGCACCATCCCAGAAGGCTGACTGAGCTTCTTGGTTACCACTAGCTTTTGGGTTTGAAAAATACAAAATTCCCCCACAAGTTTGTCCTCATCATTTCAAAAAATAAATGCATATTGAGGACTGGGAGGAAATGCATGAACATGTTTGTCAGTAGTTATTTCTGGATGTTGGGATGATGGATCATTTTTATATTATTCTGCATGCTTTGCAGTTTCTAGACTCTTTTTAATAAGCAGAAATATATTTTATCATCCAAAAAAGTTAAAAAGATGTGTATATTGAGCCCTTACTATATTCTAGAAGAACAATTATCTCAGAAAGTGTCCTTAACTTCAAGGAATTTTTGCTCTTCCTAGGGTTACTAACAGTAGACAAGGTAACTAAAATCAGGACTAAAGATTGAGTTCTTGGTTCCAAGTGGTCCAGAGAAAGAAATATCTCTGAAGGCCGCAATGGATAAAGAAGATCTTCCAAAAGAAGTGACGCTAGAAAACTTTGTATCTCAGGGTCCAAGGGACCTTGGAAGTCATTGAACTATAGTCATCGAAATATAAGGCTTTGTAAACTGACCCTGTATTTCATCTTCATCAGCCACAAGAAATGATCCCCTGGTGAACACAGTCAGTATCATGAAACCAGAGACTTAATACTGTCCAAGTCAGTCCAATCCATGTTTGGATTTCTGATACTGCCTGCAGGTTCTCTCCTATACTGAGCTGAAGTGAACCTCTGGTGGCTCTGACTTGCCTTCTGAGGTCAAATATACTAGGTCCTCTACCTCTTCTAAGATCTTCCCTGGTGGCTCAGATGGTAAAGCATCTGCCTACAGTGCGGGAGACCTGGGTTCCATCCCTGGGATGGGAAGATCCCCTGGAGAAGGAAATGGCAAACCACTCCAGAACTCTTGCCTGGAAAACGCCATGGACAGAGGAGCCTGGTAGGCTACAGTCCATGAGGTCACAAATAGTCGGACACAACTGAGCAACTTCACTTTCACTACCTCTTCTACCAGACGATATCCTTCCCATATTTTGCATCATTTTCCACACATTTCTCCTGAATTGTCCTCCTTTTCTTGCCAAAACAACTCTAGATTCTTCAGTTGACCTAAAATGGAATGACTCACAACTGCCAAGGGCTTCAAAAACGGGCAAAGCTCACACAAAATGAGAGACAGGGAAATGGACATGCTCAGCAAGGAAAATGGTACAAGCAAGACATAGATTTTGAGAGAGACCAAGTATGTAGACTGGTCTACGAAGAAATCCACCTATCTAGGGCTGAGTTTAACTGGGGAGTTGGCAGGAGGTGCAGGAGGACTGGTAGGCGGCAGGCTCAGAGCCTGAATTGTAGACTCCACATGCCTGACACTGAACAATCTCAGGCAGTCCAAGAGCAGCCTGCTCTGGGATTCAGGGAGTCTTTTTGTAATCAGGTCCTATTGCTTCATGAGAGCCCAGGCCATTGTGGACCCAGTAGGGGGAAGACCACAGAGAAGACAGCCATGGGAAGATGCAGGGTATCTAGTTACTGCAGATGGCTTTGCCTCCAGCTTCCAGCTTTCTCTGTGATCTGACCAGCAAATCATAGGCAACATGTAGCTGGCCTGGGGAGGAAGACCCCCTGAGGTCTCCATGTTCTTGGGGATACGTCTATCAGTTTAGCCAAACTGGACCTGATTAGTAGGGGCAAGTTTCAAAGATCTTATCTCTGAGACACAGGCCAATTTCATGGCTTCTGCAAAGAGGAGCACCGAAGGGTTAGGGTTAGGGTTAGGGTTAGGGTTAGGATTAGGGTAATTGATGCTTTTGAACTGTGGTGTTGGAGAAGACTCTTGAGAGTCCCTTGGACTGCAAGGAGATCCAACCAGTCCATTCTGAAGGAGATCAACCCTGGGATTTCTTTGGAAGGAATGATGCTAAAGCTGAAACTCCAGTACTTTGGCCACGTCATACGAAGAGTTGACTCATTGGAAAAGACTCTGATGCTGGGAGGGATTGGGGGCAGGGGGAGAAGGGGATGACCGAGGATGAGATGGCTGGATGGCATCACTGACTCGATGGACGTTAGTCTGAGTGAACTCCAGGAGATGGTGATGGACAGGGAGGCCTGGCGTGCTGCGATTCATGGGGTCGCAAAGAGTCGGACACGACTGAGTGACTGAACTGAACTGTGAGGAGGATGCTAGAAAAGAGGAGGGACCACAAAGAACATGACAGGCCTGAGCAGGCACTGGAGAGAGATCAGAGGGGGTTGGAGGACAAGTCTGGGGGTAGAACTCTCCCTCATCCTCGTATTCTTCCAGTCTCACTGAGTTGGAGTGAATATCAAACAGTGGATGGATGCAATGGAAATGGTCCAGAGGCTCCACACACTCAGGATGTCATGATGATGAAAATGCAAGCCTGGCATCTATGGCCCCTGCAGCAAGAGTCCTAAGGAAGGAGCCTTACTGAGTTGCCCACCCATCTCCTCTTTCAACACTTGGTTCACCATACAAGTCAAGGCTGTATATGGCCAGCCTGCTTATTTAAGTTACATGCAGAGTGCATCATGTGAAATGCTGGGCTGGATGAAGTACAAGCTAGAATCAAGATTGCCAGGAGAAATATCAATTACCTCAGATATGCAGATGACACCACCGTTATGGCAGAAAGTGAAGAAGAACTCAAGAGCCTCTTGATGAAAGTGAAAGAGGAGAGTGAAAAAGTTGGCTTAAAACTCAACATTCAGAAAACGAAGATTATGGCATCTGGTCACATCACTTCATGGAAAATAGATGGGGAAACAGTGACAGACTTTATTTTGGGGGGCACCAAAATCACTACAGATGGTGACTGCAGCCATGAAATTAAAAGATGCTTGCTCCTTGCAAGAAAAGTTACTACCAACCTAGACAACTTTCTAAAAAGCAGAAACATTACTTTGCCAACAAAGGTCTGTCTAGCCAAGGCTATGGGTTTTCCAGTAGTCATGTATGGATGTGAGAGTTGAACTATACAGAGAGCTGAGTGCTGAAGAATTGATGCTTTTGAACTGTGGTGTTACAGAAGACTCTTCAAAGTCCCTTGGACAGCAAGGAGATCCAACCAGTCCATCCTAAAGAAAATCAGTCCTGAATGTTCATTGGAGGGACTGATGCTGAAGCTGAAACTCCAATACTGTGGCCACCTGATACGAAGAACTGACTCATTGGAAAAGACCCTGATGCTGGGAAAGATTGATGGAGGGAAGAGAAGGGGACAACAGAGGATGAGATTGTTGGATGGCATCACTGACTCAATGGGCATGAGTTTGAGTAAACTCTGGGAGTTGGTGATGGACAGGGAGGCCTGGCATGCTGCAGTCCATGGGTTCGCAAAGAGTCAAACGTGACTAAGCGAGTGAACTGAACTGATATGACAAGAGGCCCTCATGAAAGTATGTGACTATCCCAGACCACATATCTAAATTCCAGTTCTTGCCTTAAGGATCTGGAACTTGGTCTTGAAGAAGGGGTGTCAGATCCAGGAGTGTGTCATGTCCTGTAATAAAAGCCAGTGCTGGGCCCTCTGAGCGTGAAGCCCAGAGCCCTGGTGGCATGGGACAAATGACAGTACCAATGAAGGTCTGATGGCCCTAAAACACTAAAATAGAAGCCAACCACATAGTCCTAGTCTCAAATCCTAGCTTTAACACTTGCTTTCTTAGTCATTTAACCCTTACGGTCATAGATTCCTCCTGGACAAATCTGAGACCACACACCTGCCTTGCAGAGTGTTTAATAAGACACTGTTACATTTCTGCCAAATAACAATGGTTATTGCTACCTTTAACATAAAATCACTCAGCAAGGGACAGGAAGCTTAGAACAGTGAGAAGACAGAGCCAAATCCTTGGGGGAAGGAATGAAGGAGGAGAGTGGGGAGAGGCAGGTGAAGTCTCCCCTTGGGGGTGAAGACCCTCTCAGATGGCTTTGGGAGATCCAATCTGTCCAACCCTGAACCTGCGACCACAGCTCACAGGCCTTTGAATTTGTTTTGGGTTATTTCATCTGAGCAGGCTCCTGCGTTGTGTTCAGGAAAAAAAAAAAAAGTCTGCTGCTTTTTAAAATCTCCAGACCATCTCCCCCTCTCCACTTTGCACAAGTCCAAATCACAATGAAGATTTCTCCTACATAGGCTGTACACCTGAGCCTCCAAACAGCTCACACCAATAAACAGACCCCCAAGACTCAGGAGGCGTACACTGTGAGAAATTTACACGCTCATAAACAGACAGGCCTGTTAATATGTTCACGGGTCGGGGGTCTTTCTCCCAAATGCAAACAAGATATTGCTGCAGTAAAAGGGGAAATTGTTCAGTCCTATCTTCCAAGCACGGAGCAGGGAGGAATCCCTAAGACCGAGTTGACACAGCTCATAAATCTCCCACATTGCTGTTTGTCCCAACTTCCATCATTTCAAGCAACATGTGGGATTGTCACATTTTAAGAAAATAAATAAAATGAAATTATAGATTTGCCTTTGTGATCCTGATGTGCAGATTACATGTTATTACGTTATGGATCTCACACCCTTCAGTGCAATCGCACTAGGGTACGATTATTGGATTTTGATGTATTGCCAACCTCAAACCCAGATAAATATTTTTCTCTACTAAGTGATGCTGGGAGGGAAGGCAGTTCTTAAACGTAGAGCCTATTCGGGTGTTTTAGTAAGAAATGAAAGGAAACCAAAATGAAGAAGAATAGACAGGCTGGCTCTGGTTTTCCACGGCAAGTCTTGTACATCTAGTTCCCTAAACTCCAGGGGGAAAAGAAAAAAAAAAAAAACAGAAAAGAGACCTGGAGTCTGCTCTAATTCTCAGAAGAATTTGTGCACTTGATCAACAGACTACTATGTGCTACGTGCCAGGCATGGTTCTGGGCATCAAGGGTAGGACAGAGAAGAAAACAGACAAAAATTCCTGCCCTCTGAAAGCCTGCATTCTAGTCACAAGAAGACAAAATCAACAAGTAAAATATATAGCACACTAATGGATAAGCGCTTTAGAGAAAAATAAATTTAGTCAGCAGGGGATAGAACGTGGTACTGATTTTTTTAATGATTTTTTTGTGTGTGGTGAAAATCACATAATATAAAACATACTATTTTAGCCATGTTTAACTCTACAGCTCAGTAACACTAAGTACGTTGTTGTGCAACTCTTAACATCATCCATTTCCCAAGTTTTTCACCTTCCTTCACTGAAAATCTGTCCCAGTAAAATACTAACTCCCAATCTCCCCTCCCCAATACTCCATCCCCTACTTGGCCTCTGGCATCTACCAGGGTACTTTCTGACTCTATGAATTTGACTATTCTAGGTACCTTGTATAAATGGAATCAAAGTGTTTGTTTGTACCTACTGTATATTGGAGTGCATTAAGATTAACTTAATAACGAAGATCATGGCATCTGGTCCCATCACTTCATGGGAAATAGATGGGGAAACAGTGGAAACAGTGTCAGACTTTATTTTGGGGGGCTCCAAAATCACTGCAGATGGTGACCGCAGCCATGAAATTAAAAGACGCTTACTCCTTGGAAGAAAAGTTACGACCAACCTAGACAACTTACTAAAAAGCAGAGACATTACTTTGCCAGCAAAGGTCTGTCTAGTCAAGGCTATGGTTTTTCAAGTGGTCATGTATGGATGTGAGAGTTGGACTGTGAAGAAAGCTGAGCGTCAAAGAATTGATGCTTTTGAACTGTGGTGTTGGAGAAGACTCCTGAGAATCCCTTGGACTGCAAGGAGATCCAACCAGTCCATTCTGAAGGAGATCAGCCCTGGGTGTTCTTTGGAAGAAATGATGCTAAAGCTGAAACTCCAGTACTCTGGCCACCTTATGCGAAGAGTTGACTCATTGGAAAAAACTGATGCTCAGAGGGATTGGGGGCAGGAGGAAAAGGGGACGACAGAGGATGAGATGGCTGGATGGCATCACCGACTCAATGGACATGAGTTTGAGTGAACTCCAGGAGTTGGTGATGGACAGGGAGGCCTGGCGTGCTGCAATTCATGGGATCACAAAGAGTGGGACATGACTGAGCGACTGAGCTGAACTGAATATACCTCCTACAAAGAGACTGTACCTTTTCTTTTTAGTGGGTAGTCAGATATGGCCTTCTAGAAAGAGTGACATTTGACAAAAGCCCAGTAAACAGTGAGACAGCCAACTCTGGAGATACTTGTGGGAGGGAAGTGCATGGAAGCAGATGGAACAACAAGTACAGAGACTCTGAGGCAGCAGTGGATCCAAACGTTCAGAAAACAATTGAAACTTGTAACAGAATGAGGATGAGCAAGGGACAATGACACAGGGGCAAGATCAGAGAGGTGATGGGGGAAGGGATAGCCAAATTGGTAGGGTCTTGTAGGCCACTGTGATGACTTAGGACTGTCTTAGGTCTGTTGTACAGTGACAGATGAAACAAATACTGTCCCAGCTTTTTCAGAGACTATCGATGATTGTGAGGCTGTAAGCAGCCAACAAACTATGTGCAGTGTGAGAAATGTCATAAGTGAGGGAGGGGTACTTATGGCAGTGATGGGTGAGTCAGCAAGAGACTTCTTCCAGCCCTCCATCCTGGACACCTGTCTCCTGAGAGTCTGGTTATTTGCAGGCATCACTCAGAAAAGTGTCCGACCTCCCCTCTTTTCTGCCCTTACGCATGCAAGGTAACCCTCTTCAGTCGTGTCTGCTTTTTTGCCTCTGTATGGACCGTAGCTTACAGGCTCCTCGGTCCACGGGATTCTCCAGGCAAGAATACTGGAGTAGGTTGCCACGCCCTGCTCTAGGGGATCTTCCTGACCCACGGATTGAACCCACATCTCTTAAGTCCCCTGCATGAGGAGGATATGTCAGTCAGGTTCTTTACCACTAGTGCCATCTGGGAAGCCCCTTTTTGTATTTCATGTAGCTTAAACCACTGACAAACTTGAGAAACAAGAAATATAAAAATGGACATAGAATTCAACATGGTACAATTTCACCTCTCACATTGGTCTGAAGAAATGTAACTTCATGTTGTTAAAAAATATATGATCCTCTGATTCCCTTGATTGCTTTTCTGCTTTTACAAAATGTAATCATGAAGATGGTCAAAAGGTACAAATTCCAGGGATAAGATAAGTAAATACTAGAGGTAAGATGTATAACATGATTAATAAAATTAACACTGCTATATGTTACATATGAAAATTGTTGAGAGAGAAAATTCTGAGTTCTCATCAGTAGAAAAATCTTTTTCTTAATTTTTGCATCTGTATGAGAAGATGGGTATTTACTAAACTTATTGTAATAATCATTTTGTGATGCACTTAAGTTAAATCATTATGCTGTATACCTTAAACTTACGCAGTGCTGTATGTCAATTAGGAAAAAGTGAAAAAAAAGAAAGTATTCATATTAAATCTTTTTTTAATTAAAAAATGAAATATGTAATCGGATGATTTTATTTGTCTTGGGGAGAATATCAGTTTCTTTTGGTTGTTTCCAGTTTTCTCTGCCATTTGTGCTTCTCTTTTAAGTTCAGTGTTTGAAATATCATTTGTTTTTAAAGATTTTAAAATACCAAAACTGTAACTGAGCACGGTGGAATTTGTTTCTGATATGATGTTAATATTATACAAGGAAATGTTTAACGCATTGTTAATTGGATTACTGACACATACAATAGGTTTACAAATAAACTATGGTGCTGATCCAAAAAGGCAGGGGGTGGTGGTGGTGGTCTGGAGGAGACCTCTTAGGAGGCAAATGGTGTTTCCAAAGATGGACAAGGCCAAAGAAAGAAGGAGACAGAGAGGTCTGTCTGACTCTGAAGACTTTGATAGTGAAGAACCTCCCGATTGCATCTTCCCACATCCTTACCCCCAGTCTCTACTGGAAATGCCAACTGGAAAGGCTAGAAAGTGAAATGAGATGTGAGGTCAAGATGGGAGAAGGTAAACATAACATCACATCATAGAGGTGAAGGATCAACTTTTTTGGGAAAAACTTATAAGTCAAAACCAGCAAAAGAAGGAGTGCGGTTCCCACAGGTCAAGGCACCATGGATCAGACTACGGAGTCATGCTCTAAGGAAAAGATGCTGCTTCCAGTACAAGCAGAGCAACACGGCAACAGGATAAACAGGCCGACCCAGGTGCCAGGCAGACTGCATGTAAATGCCAGCTGTGTAGGGAGTTATCTAAGAGTGCCAGCTGTTAGCACCTGGAAACTTTGTGAAAAGGTGGATTTGGGCTGCTGGGAGAACAGGGACTCCAGTCCCATAGGAATTTGAGTTAAAACCCAGTCCCTCCTGTTAGAAGAAGGGAGCTCTTGCTGTCATCGTTCCATCCCCTGGCGATCTGAGTTTCAGGAAACATCCCTGGACAATCTACTTGTCTCTCCTGTTGGAGTAAAGACAGACCCTGAGCAAAAATAAATGTCTTTTCATACTGTTCTGTCCGTGGGGTGCTCAAGGCAAAGCTATGGATTTTCCAGTAGTCATGTATGGATGTGAGAGTTGGACCATCAAGAAAGCTGAGCATCAAAGAGTTGCTGCTTTTGAACGGTGGTGTTGGACAAGACTCTTAAGAGTCCCTTGGAATGCAAGGAAATAAAACAAGTCAATCCTAAAGGAAATCAGTCCTGAATATTCACTGGAAGGACTGATGCTGAAGCTGAAGCTCCAACTGCCACCTGATGGGAAGAACTGACTCATTATTAGAAAAGACCCTGATGCTGGGAAAGACTGAAGGCAGGAGGAAAAGGGGATGACAGAGGATGAGATGGTTGAATGGTATCACCAACTCAATGGACATGAATTTGAGCAAGCTCCAGGAGTTGGTGATTGACAGGGAAGCCAGGCATGCTGCAGTCCATGGGGTAACAAAGAATCAGACACAACTGAGCAACTGAACTGAATTGAGCAAAAATTACTGAACCATAGCAGCAAGAAGACTGATGCTCCCGTAGCATCTTAGAAAGGTATAGACAACCTTGTGATGGAAGACACTTTAGGAAGCTCTGTGTAGTAAAGGGGGCTTCCCAAGTGGCCCTAGTGTAAAGAACCCACCTCCCAATGCAAGAGATGAAGGAGACGTGGGTTCACTCCCTGGGTGGGGAAGATCCCCTGGGGGAGGGCATGGTAACCCACTCCAGTATTCTTGCCTTGAGAATCCCATGGACAGAGGAGCCTGGTGGGCTACAGCCCATAGGGGTTGCAAAGAGTCCGACATGACTGAAGCGACTCAACACGCAGGCACACGTAGTAGAGAACTATGCAGGGGCCAGAGTACCATTGGCTTTCATGCCAGAACTGGTTCTTAGACTTGGAGAACATCATTTCACTGTCTGGCCAGCCAACTCTTTGCCTTTCAAATAAGGCTTTTCAGGCTCTGGGTTTAGAAATCCAGGGGATCCGTTAGAAGTGTTCCAAGTGCCGTTGGGGTATAAGAGGAGGCCTCAAGGGAGCCCCCTGCAAGCATTTGGAAACAGTGCTGTCTTCCGTCCAGAGAAGCACTAGTTTGCATTTTCTTTTTCTGTGGAAGTTTTCACCTGAAGAGATGGTTATGATGGATTTTTTAAAATAGTTTGAAAACTCCTGAACTATGTATTCATGTTCTACCCTTTCCCCACCCAACCACTCCTGCCACATCAAAGCAGTGCCATGCTTAACCTACTCATCCCTTTGGCTGACAGTCCTAAAGAGAGAAATGTCTTAACTTCCCTATGTCATTAATTCCATTGTTTTTCTGCCTGGTTGAAAGTTTAGCCTAAGTCTTTCCTGCTACAGGAACACTAAAATTTGCTGGAAAATTGCCACTGCTTTTGTCTGAAACACCTTCCTGCTGACCCCTCCCTCCCATCTTCACTGGTTAACTTACAGCCACTCTCCAACTCAATATAACTGCCACTCCCTACAGGATGGCCTTCTGGGTGGTCCCTGGGCTCCTTCCCCCATACACTGCACTCAAATCACCTTTATCTTTAGTTCTCCCATACTAGACTGTGATTGTTTTGAGAGCAAAAAATAAATGTGTCTTAATTATCACTGCCTACCTAGCCCAGTGATTGCCACGTGCACGCGCGCTCCGTCACTTCAGTCATGTCTGACTCTTTGCAACCCTATGGACCAAAGCTGGCCAGCCTCCTCTATCCATGGTTATACTCAGTAATAGTATTTCTGCAATAATACCTATTTATCTGTTAAATTTAGACCATATTCCAGGAAATGTAGCAGGCAAGTAACACTGTTTTACCTACTTATCACACCAACCCTTGAGGGTAGGTATTATTTTATAGATGAACAGACTGGTTTCAGGAAGCCTGAATGGACCTATCCAAGGTCACCAATGAATAAACAATATCATCATCTACATCTTGGCTTTTGAAAGGTCTTAAAGAGTAGGATTTAATTATCTCCACACTCTTCTATTCTCCAAAGCGGAAAATCAGGCCAAGGTGATCCACGTTTAGGCGAGCATCTAGGGTAAAGGTTAGTGGTAAAGATCCCGCCTGCCAGTGCAGGAGACATAAGAGATGCAGGTTTGATCCCTGGGTTGGGAAAAATCCCCTGGATGAGAGCATGGCAACCCACTCCAATATTCCTGCCTGGAGAATTCCATGGACAGAGGAGCCTTGTGGCCTACAGCCCATGGGGCCACAAAAGGCTGGGCGCAGCTGAAATGACTTAGCATGCCCACATGCACTAGGGTAAAGGTTGACCCCCTTACTCGAATGTAAGAATGTGGGTGGGATTTTAGTCTGTCACTCACTGCTCTCTGGAGAATAAAGAAGTGGAACAGAGAAATCCTTGAGGAGTTCATAATGTACATGTGGAACATACCTAGCAGTCTTGAGAAGATTTCCAGAACAATATACCAACAGTCATTCTTTAGCTCACAATAGAATGCATGAACACCTGATATATACACACCCCAGTTCAGTCAAGTCAACCAAATATTTAAAAATCACTTTTAACAAATGAGTCACTGAGGACTTATTCAATTAAATAAACATTTCCTGCAGCCGCAATAAAGGCAGGGCACTTTGCTCTGTATTACAAGATACTAAGGGGCTTCCCTGGCAGCTCAGCGGTAAAGAATCTGCCTGCAAGGCAGGAGCAGTAGGAGACACAGGTTTGATCCCTGGGTCAGGAAGATCCCCTGGAGAAGGGCTTGGCAACCCAGTCCAGTATTCTTGCCTGGGGAATCCCATGGACAGAGGAGTTTGCTTGGTACAGTCCAGGGGGTTGCAAAGAGTGGGGCACGGTTGAAGTGACTTAGCACCACACACAGGATGCAAAGGAGACCGAGGCCACAATAACCTCCCTTCCTGTGCTTCCTGCAGCTCCACGTGAAGACCTCTGGCTCTACTCCAATGTGCTGGATTGTAACTGGGCCTTTTTGGCTTCTCTTCCTCCTTCAGAGCCAAGTCACGATGTTACACACCTCAGTATCCCAGGACCTATCGTGCGCGCTGCACAAAGCATCGGTTGGATTGGATAAGGCAGATCTCAGCCCCCAGGGGGCTAACAAAGAGAGACAAAACATGGATCAAGTTTATATTCAGGGCAGAAAGTGATGGTCTTCCAGAGAGCTAGAGCATTCCCTGGAAGTCCAGGGACAATGCTAACAATGGGAGACAGGGAGAGCCGTGGTTGCCGCTACTTAAGCAAAAAGAATGGCGGAAGCAGGGTGCGGGGAGAGTATGCAGGGTGAGGACTGCCTGGGGGAGGCAGCGGTGGACATGGAGGACTGACTGGAAGAGCCTGCAGGCCAGAGCAAGAAGGCAGGCTTTACTTGAGGCAGGGGATCCTGCTTGGTTTTGAAGAGGGAACACGGCACGGGAGTCTTGATGGCTTAGGAGGGTCACTCTGCAAACAGTGGGCAGGGTGGGCACAGCACAAGGAGTCTGGGTAGGGCTGCTGGTTGGGAGGCTACTGCAAAAGAAAACAAGAGCGGTCCTTGCGGGGAGGAGAGGAGGGACAAACGAACGTGGAAGTGATAAGAGGGGAATTGTGGTCACGTCACAGATTTGACAACTGGCTGAGTGGGCAGGGCAGGAGAGGAGGCGAGAAGAAACATTCTGCTCTAAGGTTTAGCCCTGCCCACAAATGGGAGAACTGTGCTGGACAAACGGGTAAGAAAAAGGCAGGCTTACACAGATGAAGGTGGGACTAGGACGCATCTGATTTTATGTGCCTTGACTTGGAGCTGTCAGACTTCATCTTAATTCACCACTTGTGACCCGTATGAATTTCTCTTTGTCTCAGTCTCTTTACCTGTGGTTGTGGCTTATATGCCAAATTGTGTCTGATTCTTTGTGACCCCATGGACTGCAGCTTGCCAGGCTCCTCTGTCCATGGGTTTATCCAGGCAAGAATACTGGAATGGGTTGCTGTTTCCTTTTCAGGGGGTCTTCCGGACCCAGGGGGCAAACCCATGTCTCCTGCATTGGTAGGGAGATTCTTTACCACTGACCACCAGAAAAGTTCCCTTTATCTGTTAAATGGGGATAATATAGGATTTATACACAAGCTTGTGGTGGGAAAATTACACACAGGCACACCCACCCGTGCATGTGCCTGGCACACAACAGCCAATCTGCCAGTATTGTTAGTATTGCTGTTAAGCAGGGGGACATGTCCAGCAGAAAGACAGAACTGCAAATCTGCTGCTCAGAACTAGAGCAACTCTTCGTGAAAGGATTTATCATAAGATTGCTTTAAGTAGAACATCTCTAGGCTTTTAAAAGGATTTTTTTTTTCATTTTACTTATATTTCAGAAATCTATTCAGTGCATTAAGTGAGGCACCCCCCTAGTTAAAATGACACCACTTCAATTCCTCAATGAAGACATTCTTTGAAACACATCCCCTCTTGAAACTCAGCCAGAACAGTGAGGAAGGTGAGAACTCCTCGGGGCTGGTGGCTTAGAGAGAGGCGGATGGCGCAGGGGCGGGTGGGGCAGAAGTAGCTAAAAGCCCTTTTGAACAATGAGGACCTTGGAGGGTCTGGTGCCTGGGAGAGAAGGAAGAACCCAGGGGAAACCCAGGGGAGCCCACCCCAGGAGAAACATCAGTGTCCCGGGTCCCTCCTCATCCACAAAGACCCGGTCTGTCTACATATGAGCAGGAAGTGACTCCTAAGAACACAAGCCACTCCTTTATTTATTTATCCTCTGATAAAGTACCTGCTTTGCTGTTCGCTGTTGCCGTTTGCTACTATTGCTTGGCCCAAAAGTTCATTTGGGTTCCCAGAGGCTGTTACAGAAAAACCTGAACGCACATTTTCGCCGACCTAATATAAATTCTTATATGTGATGTGAGTTAGAGAGGACTTCTTGGAGGAGGTGGCTTCCTAAAGGAATAGAGACAGGAAGGGAGGGGACTGGTGGTGACGCTGCAGCAATCGGGAGGTCCGCGGACACCTCCGGTGTGCGAAAGAGGAGCCGGTGGAAACTACAGCAGGGACCTGGGGGTGCTGGAGGCTCCGGTGCCCCGTAAGGTCGGCTGGCAGCACCCCAAGGGTTAATGTGGGATGAGAACTGGGCAGGGTGTGGAAGTCTGCGTGTTCCCCACCCTGGGAGCTCTACAGGAAACTGCCTAATAAACCAGCCCAGAATCCATCTCCTGTTGCATATTTTATTGACTTGAAATTTTTTTTTCATCAGTGGACTCCCACAGCCAGATAGAATATAAAATAAATAAATAAAAAGACTCCAAGGTGAACCAAGGAACAAATCAGCCCTGTGCCTCCAGCCCCTCTACGCCACCCCTCCTGGCCTCCCAGTCACAGTATCCCTTCTTTATTTCCAGCTCTCCCTCCCTAGACGTGTGAGGTCTGATTGATCAGGAAGGACTGTAAATGTGAGATTTATAGGAAGAGGGAGACAATTTATACCAGAAAAGTTTCTATCTGAGATGGAAGTGATTTATAAGTTTATTTTTTAAAAAACAAACATGAAGACCCTTGTAAATAACAGCTTTATATATTAACTTTCTGATGCAGCCTCCTACCTATGAATGAGTGAACAGCATTAAGTTCCCATTTAGGAAACAAGAGCCTAAACCCGCTGGATTGAGGGACATGATTTATCAAATGCAGCCTGCTCCATTCATCAGAGCCCAGCTCCAGGATTCAGTGGCAGTAAGACTCTGCAAGCTGCTCCAGGGTTTCCTCTTTGGGTGGTATCTCTTGCCTTCATCTTTATTTATTTCCAAAAGAAAAAAATGTTGCAACTGATTGAACTGACTGATTGATATGTCAGTGCTGAGATTTATGAGGCTGGGCCCAGCTTCCAGGGCTGTCTCCTTATCCCGAGCCTTTTCTGATATAAGCTTGGCCCCTCACCAAAGATTTGCATATGCCACGCTCCATCTTGTTCATCGTCTAAATCACTGTATTTCTGGTCAAATCTTCCCCTCCTCTGAATCTCTTCCCAGAGGAGAGTTCCAGATTGGCCCTCCAAAATTTTTTACCACCAAAATATCCTATCAGTGATGGCTATGGGAGGCTGAGAGCCCCAGAAAATCAGAACTGTAAAAGGCCAGCAGGAACTCCTCTTTTCACCAGTGGGGACCACAGCTCAGAGAGGTGGAGAGGCTGCTCAGAGTCACACAGCAGTCAGGCACCAAAGTGGGAACAGAAAAAGGTGGGATGTGCATTTGTTGATACCATGTCCAGCCTTCTTCCCACCACACTGAGCTTCACCAGAGAGCACTTACTTCAGGGTCTATGAAGGAAACTTCCTTTATAGCTCAGTTGATAAAGAATCTGCCTGCATTGCAGGAGATCCCAGTTCAATTCCTGGGAGAAAGGATCTGCTGGAGAAGGTATAGGCTACCCACTCTGGTATTCTTGAGCTTCCCTGTGACTCAGCTGGTAAAGAATCTGCCTGCAATGTGGGAGACCTGGGTTCAGTCCCTGGGTTGGGAAGATCCCCTGGAGAAGGGAAAGACTACTGATTCTAGTATTCTAGCCTAGAGAATTCTGTGGACTGTGTAGTCCATGGAGTTGCAAAGAGTTGGACACGACTAAGCAACTTTCACTTCCATGAAGGAAGCTGAGCTCTCTGGAAGTTTCCCCAGATGAGTGCCAGAGTAGGGGGCAGGAGCCTGAGCTTTGGGGAACTGTCATTATTCACAGCGATGTCCTCCTCTGCCTGCACCCTGACCCCTGGTGACCAAGGCTGGGGATCCCAACCATCACTGCAGAAAGTCTCCCCCATTTTCCATGCTGATTTCACAGGGACTCCCTCCCCTCCACAACTGATCTACGCATGGTTCTCAGACTTGCTCTTGTCCCAGGGCCTGAGATAGTATTACCCCCTCAACAAGCATTGTTTTGTCCTTTCGTCCTTTCTTATCTGTCCTCCTCTAATCTCTGACAACACTTGTCTCTACCCGTCAGTAGACACTTGATCACTATCACACATAGTATCTGCCCTGCAATTAAATGCTTCACCAGGTTCCCCCTATGTGTTGGCTTTTGTCTTATGGGTATGCCAGGCGCTGTGCTCACCAACTGACCGGCGCCAGCCGACGATCCCCGCCACTCTTGAGTGGGGCCATGTAACCAGTTCTCACCAGTGGACTGGCCAGGGCAGTAGAAGCTGGCACACCCCCTGCAGCTCTACCTGCCTCCCTGTGATAGCCTTGGACACCATGAGCAACAGAAGACGCAGCCCCAGAATGCAGCAGAGCCCCCTGGTCCCCGTCTGACCTTGCATAAACAATCAACAACATTTCTTATGCCAAGCCATTGAGATCTGGGGGTTTGTCACTGAAGGATATACCTTCCTCTACTAATTAAATCAGTTATTGCTGCTAACCCCAGTTCCGCCACTAGTGAACAGTCATTTTTCCACTTCTGGGCCTCAGTTTATTCACTTTTTTAAAAAGAGGCCATTAAAATGTCAACTGCTGTATATTTCACACTTGCTATATCCCAGGCCATGTACTGTGTGCTCTATAAGCATTAAAGCACTGACTGATGATGGCTGTGTGAGCTAGATCTCATTGTACTCTTGGAATGAGGAATCTGAGCCGGGGTGGCGCAGGGTGCAGGATGGCAGGCACCTCTTCCAGGGTTGCACAGCTACTAAGTGGTGATCTGAAGTCCGAACACAGCAGGCAAGCTGACCCCAGTGCCCCGTATTCTTACCACCATGCTTTATGACCACGCAAAATCCCTCAAGCACAAGTCTTCCAGAATATTAATACTGAGCCCTCACTCTCTGTTGGTATGCCTAACTTACAAATCAAATTGTAATTTATTTGAGAATAGAAGTGATGGGCTGTAGCAGCTCACAGACACGCCCTCCTCCTGAGCCTAGAACCCGGTGAACGTGGAGAAGGTGTCTCTCAAATCCTGCTTGAATTGAATTGCACAACTCTGAAGTCAACTGAGATAAACATATCTCCTGCTTGGCAAATCTGACTCCAACCGTGGGATCGCATTAGGACTAAGACAATGAAAACTAGAGTCATTCAGCCTGATGATTTGATATGTGTCCCTCATTCCTCTGGCATACAGCAGACGTGCAGCTGCTGTGGAAAAAGTCCTGGGCAGGCTGTGAATGCAAGTCACAGCCTCTGCTCGCTGCGAAATTACAGTCCTGCCAGAGAGTGAGCTTCACCTGAGAGCACTAAGGTGACGTGTACACAGAAGCATTGACCCCCAGGTTCCGGGGACTACTGCTCTCCACGACCAGCAATGTTAAACCCCTGTTTGTTTCTGGGAGGAAAGAAAACCCTAATCTGTGGCGTTTGCCCATTTCCACGGTGTAAAAACTCTTAGCATGGCTGATTGTTGTTTAGTCACCAAACCACGTCTGACTTTTTTGTGACCCCATGGACTGTCATCTGCCAGGCTCCTCTGTCTATGAGATTTCCCAGGCAAGAATATTGGAGTGGGTTGCCATTTCCTTCTCCAGGTGATCGTCCCAACCCAGGGATCAAACCAGTATATCCTGCATCTTCTGCTTTGGCAGGCAGAGTCTTTCCCACTGAGTCATCTGAGAAGTCCACCATGGCTGATTTCGAGCTACCAAAGGGATGCCATTGAATGCAGAGTTAGAAGAAGCACAGTGAATTCTGGAGATGTCTTCATGAGCAAGCTCCAACGCCTACTGCATACAACATGCAAAGGGTTCTTCCTTCCATCTCTATCGAGATATAAATCAAAGAGAGAATCATTTGGGAGCAAGTGGAATACAGATGAGCACTCAGAAACAACTGTCTCAGGGTTGAGGAATATTAGATACTAAGGCTATACATGAACTGTCCTTCTGTGTGTGAAGGTTTTTGAAGGCAGGGAGAGAGAACAGATTCTCATCTGTCTCAGCTGGTTTATGTCCAGGTATGCCTGCAGGCAAATGGCTGGACCAGGTGACCTCTAAATGTCACACTCAGCCTAAGGATTCTGTGATGCTGGCAGAATTTGCTCCTAGCTTTCTTCTGCCACTAGAGACATGCCAGGCTTTCTGGGGACCAGAGTCAGTAGTACCAGTATACCCAGTAGAATGCCATCAGCAAACATTCCCTGCAAAGTTGCTGACCTAGTCTTGAGCAGGTTAATCGTGGCCAGTGGGATGCTCAGCTGCCAGGGGAATTTCTAAGACTCTGGAGTCCACACTGCTGGAGAATGCAGACATACCAATGACAGCTCCTCACTCCTAAGGATGGCTAACGGGTCTCCCTATACTGGGCTTCTCTCCCAGGAAGCTCAGACCCTGGGAAAAATTCCCCAGTCCAGGCCCTGGCTAACTGCACCCTGCAAGGCTGGTCCAGCCCAGCCCATTGTCCTAGCTCAGCAGCCCCCGTGTCTGGCACAAGAGCCCTCCCCGCATATTTATTAATCTCAGGGCTCACAACTGTGGTCCAGAGTCTCTCCTGGGAGAGAGCAGATAATGTCACAGGCTCCTGGGACCTCACAATGACAGGAGACAGCAGTCTGCCAAGGAGGAGGGCGGATGTGGATGGGAGCTGTTCACTCCCCATACCCAGGAAGCTTCTAAAAGAGGCTGACTAAGCCTCTCTGCAATGAGCTCCCATGCGGAGGCACCACTTCCCCAGCTGGGAGAGTCTGGTGCCAAGGAAGGGCTCTGGTGAGACCTGTCCTACAGACTGCACACATTTCCAGAAGCAATCTAGAAGGGCCCAGAGTCTACTCCTGTTTCTAAGGGGTACGGCTCCTACATTAATGGCTTGTCATTCTGAAGTAACTGAGAAATAAAAAGATGGGTTAATTTTCCTCAGGTCAAGTCTCAGGACGCAGAGTCAAAAACAGAACCCAGCAAAATGGCCTGGCAAGCACCATTAACGCTTGAAACAGAGGCAGAATTAGATGCTCAAGTTCACAGCAAGCTGCTTATGAAGGCAGATTTAGGAATCAGGCCTTTGATCCGTGGTTCACCACTTACATGGGCCCTGGTAAATAATATTCAATACGAATGATGACCCACTGGAAGCATAGTTTTTCATGGAAGAGTCTATGGATTAATTCAGTGGCAGAAGAAAAGCTGGGCTCAGCAGTTGTCTGGCTTTTCCTCTGATTCTCTCCCCTACCTGATCAAAGACGAGCTTTTGTAAATGCCACACAAATTTTCCCCTGAGCCTGTCTCTCTCCTGCAATCTCGATTTCTCCCAGATACCTTAGTTCTACCATCTATCCATGCACCTATCACTTGTCCACTCATCCCTTCATTTGCCCATCACTCATCCATAAACCCACTCATTCATTTAATTACAATTTATTGAAATTCTACCATCAGAAATTCTGCAGGAAACTTGGGATGCTTTAGATTCTGTAGTGTTTAAAACCAGCAACCCTGGAGTCAGATTAACTGAGGTTACAATACAGACCCTGTCGGCTTTCTAGCTGTGTGGTCTTTAACCCTTTACTTGACCACCCAAATCCTTGGTTTCCCTATCTGTAAAATGGGAGTAATACTACTCTCTATTTAAGGTTATGCTGAATAGTAAAGAAAATACAGGGCTTCCCAGGTGTCACAATGATAGTCTGCCTATCAATACAAGAGATGGAAGAGATGTGGGTTCAGTCCCTGGGTCAGGAAGATCTCCTGGAATAGGAAATGGCAATCCACTCCATTATTCTTGCCTGGAAAGTTCCATGGACGTAGGAACCTGGAGGGCTACAAGCCACAGGGTTGCAAAGAGATGGACACAACTGAGCGCAAAGAGAATATATATGCGTATAAAATAGTACAGTCCCTGGAGACTAACAGTACTCAAGAGCCTGTCCTTACATGCTGCGGGAGAGAACAAGGGAGATGGGACGTAAACCTCGACTTAGGGAGCTTTGAGTCAGACTCCAGATCCACACTGGCGAGGTGGATCCTGACGACTGGAGGAGCCAGAACACTAGTTCCTCATCTCTCAGGCTGCTCCCATTTTCCGCTTGGCCATGGCTGTTCTGCACGTGTCAGATCAGCTAGACCAAATGAGCCTCATTCCCCAGAACTCCTCTCTGTGTGTTTCTGGTTAGACAAGCCACGAGATGCATTTTCCTTAAAGCGTTGGTGGGCGGACACAGAGCCACAGCCACGGTGGTTTTGATATTCAGAAGCTGGGACAGGAGATCTTTGGGTTCACTCGCTTATCTGCTCTTACCTCTCTTTGATGCTGGGCACCTTCCTCTGGGCCCTCCCTCAGCTCCTCCAACGACTGGATCCGGTAATTTTTTACCCCATCGTGAGAGCAGCCACCTTCGCTGTGGGTTACCTATTTCTTCACAACTGGAGGCCGCGAGAATGGGCATAGATTCCAGCTGGTCCATCCTTGCAGACTGCAGCTTTTCTTGGAAGTTCAATTTGTCCTTTCCCACATTATGTCTTTCTTCCCTTCATGGCTTCCCTGGTGCCTCCGACGGTAAAGAGTCCACCATGCAGGAGACACAGGTTTGATCCCTGGGTCAGGAAGAGCCCCTGGAGAAAGAAATGACAACCCACTCCAGTATTCTTGCCTGGAGAATTCCATGGAACGAGGAGCCTACTTGGGGCTGCAAAGATTTGGACACCAACGAGCTACTTTCATTTCCTTTCCCTTCGTGACTGCCTTCCTGTGGACATGAGGCTCCAGCATCAGATGAAATTTAGCAGCCTTACAGTGACTAAGCAGTTCCCACAATTGTGTAAGGTCCTACTCTTGTAACAAATCACTTAGACTTGTAGGTTGATAGATACATAAATAGATGGGGAGATAGAGATGCGTAGATACAAATGCATATATATGTATATATGTGCATCTATCTGTCTATAGGCATGTACATAAGTACATACATCAACGCATGTATGTGCACACACACACGCGCACCCCTCTTAATGGTCTACTTCTCTGGCTAACAACCATCATCTTTGAGAATCTTCTTTCACATAGCAGCCATGCCTACTAATACACCTCTCTCCTCCCCTGGGGGTGGGGAATATCTTCAGACTGATTCCTAGGACCCTGCAGAAGGAATTCTCAGCGAGAAATATTGCTTCATGCCTCCCCTCTTCCGTTGCTTGCCCACTCACCACCTCCTGGACAACCTTCCATTCTGGAGTCTCTTGACCTCTCTGTGGACTCTGGCTCCCTTATTTCCTGTCTTCTCTTGTCCTGCAGAGGAATAGCAATGGCAAAATTAGATCTTGAAAATGACTAGATATCCCTAGTGCTGGTCAACAGCTCCCCATTTATAGGAGCTACAGTGAGGCAAAAAGGCAGGGTGCCTCCTGAATAACGGCATCTCCGTCTTAGCCTTTTTCTCATTTTGCTTTACCCTCTGCCCCTTACTGGTCTCATCTGCTCTCCTATCTCACAGGTAACTATCTGTAGACTCAGGCCCTTGCGGGAGTTGTAGGTCTTTCGAGACTGGAACATTTCATTCATCCTCCACACCCATGGCCCACTCTCAGTCAGTCTGTCTTTGCGGCAGTGTTACTTCTGATCTGTTCAAGGCTCAGCTCATGGTACCAGTTACCAGGGCTAACAATATGGGCGCCATCTTTGACTCTCTGCCTGAGTTAGTGGCCCTCAGTATTCATGCATCATATCCAGTCAGAAGCCCACAGTCCTGCATGTTAATCTTCCCTCCTAATATCTCTCAGAGGCACTTATTTCTCTGCAGTCCCACTGCTAGACTAATTCAGGTCCCTAATTCAGACCTTCCTTCTCTCTCTTGTGTTTTATTTCAAAAGCTCCCCAACTGGTCTTCTCAATTCCTGCATGTCTCCAATTTTGTCCTTTGTAAATTCTGCTGCCAACTTAGTTCCCCTGAAATGTAACTGTTACCTTATTCTTCCTCTGATTAAAAGCTTTGAATTATCTCTCCATTTCCTAGTGAATTCATCCACAACTTCTTTCAAGAAGTTCAAGACCTCATACCATTTGACCCCAACCCACCCTTTCAGACTTCTTTTCCACTACTCTGCTGCGTGTGCCTGATACTTCCTCCCACCCAACTGAACTGTCCACCCTACACTGAAACTTCCTCTGTTTCTCTATCTCCCACCGCTGTGTTTCCAATCTCTTCCTATGAAATCTGACCCATTTTTCAAAGCCCACCTCAATTGCCCCCTCTTCAGAGAGTCATCTGAATCCTCCCAATTTGTCCCCCATAACACTGTGCCCTCCTGCAGGACCGTTCACCTCAACTTTCTGTCATGTTTATAAACCAGTCAGAACCGTGGTTCTCTTCATTTTTAGTCCCACAATGCATAAACGCTTGTTAGTTCGACCAAGCTGCTGCCCCCACCAAGCCTATACCCACTCAATCTCACTTCATATGTCAAGGTTGTCAATTTTATTACCAGGAAATCATCTGCATATTCCTGCCTGCTTTCCTCACCATGCTTTATACCTCAGATTAGAGGTAAGTTAGACTTTGGACTGGCTTTTAAATATCCCCAGCTGATTCTACTACTGCAGCCGATGCCTGTAACATTTATTTATAACTTTACAAAACTGGTCGTGGTTAAGATATATAAACCCGAAGGGGGCTCGTGCATTTCCAATACATTAAGGTATATTTAAAACATGCTGTGTCTTATCAGAGGCTTTAAAATACACATTACTGCAGGAGCTGGAAAGACAGGAGCAGGGTAATTGGCTAATGAGAATTCTGAACAGTGACTGGAAATATGGCAGAACTGCCCTTTGAGAACTGTGCTCGCACCTATTAATGAACTTTATCCAAGGCTCTAAAACACAGCCCTGTGTTTCAAACACAAGCCCAGGAGTCTGTGTGGCATGAATGCTGTTGCGTTAATTCACACCTAGTTATGGTGACTGGCACCAGCCATCAACACTGGTCAGAAGAAAGCTGCTGAGAAGCCCTTGAATAATTACTAAGGCTGGGTTTATATTATACCAGGTGCCAGGTGTTAATAAGGAAGAACGTGTTTTTCTAACTCAAAGCTTGTACGTATGTTAGCGGGGATGTGGGGATGTATGTGTTTACACGGTCACAATCATGCTTGAGCATGTGACTGTGGACACCACATTCTGCCATTTAGGAAGGACCAGGACGTAGTAGAAAGAAGGATGATGTGGAAAATCCAACAACTTTCCATCCTGGGACAGAACTATAGATGCCAGATAGAGCTTCCCATGGTTCACAGCCCTGCAGTGAATATTTCGATTAAGAGCAGTTCAAGTCTAAGCCGTGAGACTGTAAAGCTGGCCAACAGGTGACCTTGTATTGCAATGAACAGCCATTCCCTTCACATTAGGAGGGCAAATGGCAGCTTCCCACTGAGCCTCTGCAGTGATCATCCAGAGCATATTGCCGTGTGCACCTGCCTTATTGGGGTGCTGTTTGTTCAGCTTGCCAGCTTGCAATGAGTTCTCTGAATGCCCTCCTGTCATCTCTATGGGTGGCCTCCCCACTGCCTTGTTTGTACATCAGCCCAGTGCTTTGGTCACAGACCATTGGACTGAAGAGGACACTGGGCCAGTTCAATCAACTGTGCCCCATTGTTGCAAATCCCACTTCTCTACTGCTGATTACAAAACCTGTATCTCCATCCCATCTCTCTCCCTACAAGTTCATTTTTGTCCATGGTCCGCTGGACAGAGAGATCTACCTGATGTGCCTCAGGTAATAACTCATGCAACCAGTCCCAACATAACATATCCTTTTCCTTTAGTCTTAGATCTAAATACCTACGTCTGTTTAGCCATTTAGGCTCTTGACATGGATTCCTGCAACAGCATCCCGGCCCAGCTCCCTGGCTCCAGCCTCGTGTCCCTCGAGTCTGTCTTCCATGAGGGTTTAAGCACAGCTTTCCCTAAGGGTTATAACCTGAACATTAAAACCCATTCCCTTCATCAGGTCTCCCTAGCATTTATAAGCTCGCCTTTCAGGCGTCAGCCTACTCCTCTATGTTCTTACCCCCACTGTGTGCTTTGCCTTTCGATAACACAGGACTACTTCACTTTTTCCAGATGCTCTTTCACCATGAAGCCCTAGGCCTCTGAGACTGAATTTTCACATGATCCCTTCTTTATCTCTCCATTTGACTAATTCCATCTCAGCCTTTCAGACTCTGCACAGTTACCATCTCCTGGGAGACTTGCATGACTCCCAGGCCCCTAGAAGCTGACTAGGGGCCCTTTTTCTGTAGCCCGGTTACATCTCCATCATTGAACTAAGCACATTGTAATAGAATGATTTTTTTGTGTGGCTTTTCTGACCCAATAGACTGTTAGTAACTTGGGAATAGAGACTATATATATATAGTTCTTTCCCCTTTGTATCTTCAACCCTTGACAAATAGTTTTGAGTGAGTGTATTAATAAATGAATGGTGTGTGTGCATGTCAGAGATTGCTCCACAGCTATACGAGGGGAGAAAGAGCATATGTCAGTGAATATTTTTGAAGCCATTGGACTCCTTGAATCTTGATTTTAACCCTGGAGAGAACAGGAAGGAAGCAAGGTTATTTTTTTCAGTTTTATTGAAGACATAGTTGATGTATCACATTGTTTTATCCTAAGCTGTACAACATAATGATTTGCTGTACGTATATTTGCAAAATGATCACCATAGCAAGTTCAGTTAAGAGGCATCACCCCATATGGTTACAATTTTTTTCCTTATGGTGAGACCTCTTAAGATCTATTCTCTTAGCAACTTTCCAATATACAATAGAGATTATTAACTATAATAACCATGCTGTACATTACATCTCTAGGATATTTTTTACTTTATAACTAGAAATCTGTACGATCTGCTTCCCAGATGGCGCTACCAGTAAAGAATCTCCTGCCAATTCAGGAGAACCAGGACACACAGATTCGATCCCTGGGTCGGGAAGATCCCCTGGAGGAAGGCATGGCAACCCACTCCAGTATTCTTACCTGAAGCATTGCCTGAACCAAGCAGCCTGGCAAATTACAGTCCATAGGGTCGCAAAGAGTTGGACATGACTGAAGCTACTCTACACAAACACACACATGCCTTTTGATAACTTCCACCCATTCCCCCCACCTTCTACCCCTGCCCCTGGCAACTACCATTCCCTTCTCTGTCTCTACAAGTTTGGTTTCTTAGATTCCACATATAAGTGAGATCATACAATATTTGTCTTTCTCTGACTTATTTCACTTTACATAATGCCCTCAAGATTCATTCCTGTTGTCACAAATGGCAGGATTTTGGAAATTACTTTTCCTTGGCAATTCTGGAAATGGAGGCTTCTGACCATCTAAAAAGTAACCGGTTCCTTGTTCTGTGCTTGGTGCTACCCAGGCAAGACAGAGTTTCCTGTCTAGTGGGGCTGCAGGGAGCTGTGCAGAGAGTGGGATGTGGGAGAAGCCCAGGGCTGAGCTGACACAGGTCCCACCACTCACTCTGCCAGGGTGAAAGTGAAAATCACTTAATTGTGTCTGACTCTTTGCGACACCATTGACTATATAGTCCATGGAATTTTCCAGGCCAGAATACTGGAGTGGGTAGCCTTTCCTTTCTCCAGGGGATCTTCCTAATGCAGGGATTGAACCCAGGTCTCCCACATTGCAGGCGGATTCTTTAACAGCTGAGCCACAATGGAAGCCCAGGGTGGTGGTGGTTTAATTGCTAAGCCGTCCAACTCTTGGAACCTCATAGACTGTAGCCCACCAGGCTCCTCTGTCCATTGGATTTTCCAGGCAAGAATACTGGAGTGCATTGCCATTTGCTTCTCCAGGGGATCTTCCCGACCCAGACCTCCTACATTGCAGGCAGATTCTTTACCTATTGAGGAGCCACCAGGAATGTGCTCTGCCAGGAGCCCTTTGGCAAATTTCAGTACCTCCTTAGTTTCAGTTTCCTCATTTTGAGTTAGAGTAATAATTCTTGCCACTCAGGGTTGTTTTGAGAACTGAGTCAATGACTGTGATGACTTAGAACTGTACTCAGTAAATATTCAACAAGTAGCAGATGTTATCATGAATAGTAGTGTGACATCAATTTTAAAAATCACCAGCTCCTCCTCTAAGAACAATATCCTTGCATCAGTTTTCTCACCCTCCACACTTTAACACTTCAGATAATTCTATGTCTTGGGAGACTGTCTCTTGTGCTATAGGAAGTTTGGTGACATCTCTAGCCTCTACCCACCAGATGCTGGTAGCACTGTGTCCCCCTGGTCACCCAGTTATGATGACAAAAATATTTCCAGGCATTATCAATATCCCTTGAAAGCACAACTACCTCTAGGTGAGAAACACTGCTTTAAAGAGGGAGGTAACGTCTGTTGCTTTGATTTTGGGCCTCAGTTTCCCTATCTGTAAAGTAAGGAGAGCAATGACAAGTCTTCTGTTACCATGGGAAGCAGAAGGAAGATGGCCCCATTATAGAACCAGGAAAATGTCTACCATAAAGCTAAGCCAACTGAGCTATCAAAGTATTTGGTAGAAGCGGAGTGATCCCTGGGCATAGATGCAAAGGCACAGGACAGCAAGACAAGCAACTGGTAACAACAACAAAGGTCCGTATAGGCCATATAGTCAAAGCTGTAGTTTTTCCAGGAGTCAAATGAGAGTTGGACTATAAAGAAAAGCTGAGTGCCAGAAAATTGATGCTTTTGAACTGTGGTACTGGAGAAGACTCTTGAGAAATCAAACCAGTCAGTCCTAAAGGAAATTAACCCTGAATATTCATTGAAAGGAGTGATGCTGAAGCTGAAGCTCCAATACTTTGGCCTCCTGATGCAAAGAGCCAACTCATTGGAAAAGACCCTGATGCTGAGAAAAATTGAAGGCAGGAGGAGAAGGGGATGAGAGGATGAGATGGTTGGATGGCATCACCCACTCAATGGACATGAGTTTGAGCAACTCCAGGAGACGGTGAAAAGGATAAGGGAGCCTGGCATGATGCAGTCCATGGGGTCAAAAAGAGTCAGACACAGCTGAGGGACTGAACAATGACAACAACTCTAGTTAACTTGATTTTTTAGATTAGGTAAACTTTCAGCCAGAAGCACTTACATGCCACAAGCCAGAGGCCTGATATACAGCCATACCTCCCACAGCATTCCCAGCTGGTAGGAACAAGGGTACAGGAAGGTCTCCCTGTTCCATGCAGCATCATCCACTAGAAAACAAAAAAGGTACAGTAAGTGCCACTGAGCTCCTCCATTAATTGCTAAGTAAGGGGGGGGGGGGTGGAAAGAGAAGAATAAAGTGCTTTTACCTGCTCAGTTGGATAATTAAAAGCTGCCTGAAGCACTGCTAACCTTTTTCATTATGGCAGTGTTCATTATAGAGCCAGAAAGAATTAACTACACTGCATTATCAGATATCGAAAAATATTAATAGCAAAAGTGAGAAAGGGAAAGGAATTTTGGGCGAGTTAATTAAACCACACGTCCTCAATGACTTATTAAGTGACTGGTCGAGCTTCCTGGAGCTCGGTGAGTCCCAGAGAGCTTGCAATGTGCCCCTGGCTCCTCAGGAAATGAGTTTTCAGCCCGTGAAGCTGTATTTTTTTTTTTTTAATCCTCTATTGCAAATTTTTCTTTCTTTCTTTCCAAATCTCACCAAGTGTGTCAAGTCTTGGATGGGGACCGTCTTGGAGCCAATAGCAACGGGAGCTCATTGAGAGCTCATAAAGGTCACTACTTCGGAACTGCTTCGCAAGCCAGTTCACTGCATTGTTCGGCAAAACGCTTTCAGCTCTTCTGTAACTGAACAGGTGAGAACAGCTTATAATGAGGTCCCTTTGCTGCTTCTGTAACCAAAGCCCATGAATGAGTTCAAGACAGGCCCGCCTCACCTATCGGATTCCCTTCTACAAGACACAGTGCTACAGCCTGGCACAGTGCATGGAGTTGGGATGGGACCCTGGGGCCTTGAGAGCTGCTTAGAGTAAGTGTGCCACTATTGACTCCAGAAAAATTGGAGCAGCCAATAGTTTCATGGAGCAGTACATGTTAGGGCCCTGCGCAGTGGCAGAAAGTCCTGCCGAGCAAGGACCATTGTACTAGGAAATCTTTGGGGCATTGAGATGGCATCCTCTGCAGTTTAAATGCTTATTACAGAAAGGCATACCTATGACACCGTTCTCCATGGAGCTCTTTGAATGAGCACAACTGACATGACAGTACGGGGTAAAGATAGTACATGTGCAGAGAAAACATCTCTGATGGCACAGGGAACAAGAAAGGGAATAAAAGCATTTTCATTTAGCAAAAAGCAAAAATTGATGATGAAGAAAATGTAGTATTGATTTCTTTTTTCTTCCTGCTGGCACTGGAGCTTTCAATGAAGTCATAGAACAACTGGGACTCCAACTTTAGTCCTGCTTCAGCCTAATCTTGTTTTAAGAGTCTAGTTTGCATGATTACTGGAGACAGGAAGAAGGTTCTCTTTTAGCAGAGTGAGGGTATCTTTACTCCAACATGCCATCGTGACAATCAGACATTGTTCGGTTGACTCCCATCCTGCCCTTGACTCTGGGCCATACCTTGGCCTCAGTATGCGCTGCTCAGAAACTCAGCAAACAGTGCCACTCGCCCACGGAAGAGCTTTCTAGGAAGTGGGTGTGAGCGATGGTTTACCAAGCTGCAGCCTAAATGGTTCATGGGGACAGGAAAGCTTCAGCTTATACATGAAAGAAAACGAAAATGGCTACAGGGGCAGGAACAAAATGTTGGGTGCAATCAATTAAGTCTTTGACATGGGCCCAATGCTCATGTCTCTTCCTGACCATTATTAAGAGCTATGTTTGCACAGATAGCTTCTTGCATTTTTCCAGCCCACTGTTTGTTTGTTTTCATTTCTTTTACTGAAGTATAGTTGATTTACAATGTTATGTTGATTTCTGCTATACAACCAAGTGATTTAGTTATACGTCTACATACATTGTTTTTCATATCCTTTTCCATGATGGTTTATCACAGGATACTGACCACAGTTTCCTGCGCTATATAGTAGGACCTTGCTGTTTATCCGTTCTTTATATAATAGCTTGCATATGCTAACCTGAAACGCCCCTTCCATCCCTGCACTACCCCACTGCCCCTTTGGCAACCACCAACCTGTTCTCTATGTCTGTGAATCTGTTTCTGTTTCATGGATAGCTTCATTCATGCCATATTTTATACTCCACATATAAGTAATATCGTAGGGGGTCTGTCTTTCTCTGTTTGACTTACTTCACTTAGTACGAGCGTCTCTAGGCCCATCCATGTTGCTGCCAATGGCGTGATTTCCTTCTTTTTTATCAGCCCACTATTTCTAAGCTACAGGCAATGAAGGCTCAAGATGTTCATCAACAGTGTCTTCTCCCTGTTAAATAGGTTGTAGATGGAAAGTATTGAGAACAGTGCCTGGCACTTAGTAAGCACTCAATAAACATTATTGATTCTTCAACATCCTGTATCTTTATCTGGAACTTTTCATGACCTTTCACTATCTTGAGATACTCTGAAAGAAGAAATCTAAAGATTACACAGAGCAGGATATGAACACTGAATTCTGACAGATTCTTCAGAGGCAGATTTCTGTATGGAATGACACAGGCATATTCCCCATATTGGCAAGAGTCTTAATTTTCTGGTTTCTAATCTATCCTTCTGGGGGTGTGCGGAGTGAAGAAGCTAAGAATCACGTGTAAGTGATTTCCAGATTTGAGATCAGGGTTAAAGTGAGTCACCTCCGTGGATTTGAGCCATTCCACAGGGTCTCTGACCACTCTACCTTTTTCTAAGGAATGAACATAAAGATGGACTCCTTTACTCAAAGGTCAAGTGAAATCATTTGGCTTAGGACTGTGTGAGAAAACTTTAGAATTCAGTGACTTAGAGCTTGAAAGTGAAAGTGAAAGTTTCCACTTTCCAGTTGTGTCCAGCTCTTTGCGACTCCATGGACTATAGAGTCCATGGAATTCTCCTTGCCAGAACACTGGAGTGGGTAGCCATTCCCTTCTCCAGAGGATCTTCCCAACCCAGGGATGGAACCCAGGGATCTTGAAGGAAGTAGAAAAGAGGCTGCCCAGGGCTCTTCATGACCAGGCAAGGCTTCCAAACACATCATGCTTATTCCCACCTCCTTAACTCAGCTCACTTCCCACAGATCCCTTATGCTTCCTTATATCTTTCAAGTACCATCTTCCAAGTTCAGCACAAGGTCCACAATCCCAGAAAGCCTTCTCTGAGTGAGCCGAGTCTTGGTTGACATTTTTCCCTCTTAACTTCCATAGTATTCTCTGAAATGTCCACACCCAACTACTCCAGACTGGTCTGTCTATAAGTTTAGTCATTCTGGAGAATTTGACAGCTATGATATAAATCTCTTTTCCATCCCATTGGACTCTGGAATGACCATTATAAGTGCCTCTCTGGTTGGGTCCACTGAAGTCTCACTATCTTTCATTCATGTCATATTTCAGCAAGTATTTTACAGTGTTTTAGTGAGTTATTCAGCTGTTGTCCATTCTATTCATGAGCACTTGGAGGGAAAGCATCATTTATTTATCGTTATATATTTATCATGCCTGGAACAAGCACATTCAATACGTGTTTGTTGGGTCATGGTGAACTGAATTGAATTGAACTGCACTTGTTTTTTTCCATCATAGGACCGAATTCAATACTGGGCAAAGTGTGGGCACATACCAATTATTTGCTGCTGGGCCTGAATTAAACCTCTCAATCCCCCGCTCAGCCCCTTCACACTGTGACTTCATGAGTTTATAATGAAGAAGCACACCATTTTCCAGGCTTCAGTAAGCTTACTTGGACTTCCCTGGTGGCTCAGTGGTAAAGAATCTACCTGCAATGCAGGAGATACAAGAGACGCAAGTTTGATCCCTGGATCAGGAAGATCCCATGAAGGAAGGCATGGCAACCCAATCTGGTATTCTTACCTGGAGAATCCCATGGGCAGAGGAGCCTGGCAGGCTATGGTCCACAGGGTTGCAAAGAGTCGGACATAACTGAAGTGCCTGAGCATGCACGCACAAGCTTACTTACCCTAAACCTTTCTGGCCACCCGCCAAGGAGACAACCCTAAGTAGTCAATAGCTTCTATTTCCCCTCTCATCTCTATAACTTAATTTACTTCTGTATTCTTGAAACCACATCAGTTCAGTTCAGTTCAGTCGCTCAGTCACATCCAACTCTTTGCGACCCCATGAATCGCAGCACGCCAGGCCTCCCTGTTCATCACCAGCTCCCGGAGTTCACTCAGACTCGCGTCCATTGAGTCAGTGATGCCATCCAGCCATCTCATTTTATTTCTCCACTGACATATTGGGCACCTACTGACCTGGGGAGTTCCTCTTTCAGTATCCTATCATTTTGCCTTTTCATACTGTTCATGGGGTTCTCAAGGCAAGAATACTGAAGTGGTTTGCCATTCCCTTCTACTATCTAAAAAGAAAATACAGATGTGTTTTGAAACTCGAGGTTTCCAGGCATTCTGTACAAGGGAGCTTTCCTCAAATGCCTCATCACCCATGTGAAACATGGAGACAATCCACTGATACCTGCTTCAAGCATGGAAGGTATCGCTCACTTCATTTGTGACTTTGGACAAGCAATAGCCTCTCTGGGCCTCCTGTCTCTTTCTACGAGGTTAAACCAGATCCTCTCCAAGATCATTACCTTCCTGTTCTAATACCAGTTGCCTCTGACACCCTGTGGAAAACCTGGTTGGTTTGCTAACACAGACATTTCTAACTCCTTTCCCTCTTGTCCTCTAACAGCTATTAATGTTGAAAAAAGACAAAAAAAGACCTATACTTATTCTCTCAGGTGCTCACACAATATGAGCAGACATGTGACGAATTCTCAACAGGGGCTTCCGGGAATTTTCTTTTTTTTTTTTTCCAAGGTAAAATGGACAGATGTGATGTCCTTTCTTTCTTCTTCCTGTCGTGAGTGAGGAGTTGTTAGCTGTATAATGATAATGAAGAGGCAAGAATGAGGATGAAACATCAACATACCAAGGACAGCAGCGTGCCTAATTCCTTGTTAACACATAGACACAGAAATAGTTAATGAAATGATAATACCAAATTAAAAATGGAACTGCCTTAATTCTTTACATTATTTTGAATGTACAGCTATGGTTCAGATCTGCATATGACTAGTATGTTTACACTGTGACACACTTCTAGCTAGTTATTTTTTGTAATTGAAAAGTAATACTTGCACATGCTTAGGAACAATATTTCAGAACTATATGAAGTTGTGGGATCATCTCAGTGAAGGAATCTCTTGTGCCTTCAAGAATTTAAATTCCTATTTAGGCAGGAATTTTGCTGAAAGTTTTGCTGAAACCCTCTCTGACACATACCAATCTAATTCCTAGTCAAGTGGGTTCATGAGATTAATCGCTTGATTCCTTTGGGTCCTCTCCATGAGTATAACTCCAACTTGACCAAGTTCACAGGAACACACACACACACACACACACACTCCCACACACAATTTGCAGAGTGCTTTATATCACACAAATTTCCACGTACATTATCACATTTGATTCCTCTATCAGTCCTGTGAGATTTGTGGTTCTATAATTCCCCATTTTGTACATGAGTTCCATGATCTCACTCAAACGGAATGAGCTTCCCAGGTAGCACTAGTGGTAAAGAATCTGCCTGCCAATGCAGGAGACTCAAGAGACACAAGTTCTATCCCTGGGGAGGGAAGATTCCCCTGAAGAAGGATGTGGCAATCCACTCCAGTATTCTTGCATGGACAGAGGAGCCTGGCGGGCTACAGTCCATGGGGTCACAAAGAAACAGACATGACTGAGCATGCATGCACTCACCCAAATACAATACTTTTACATAAGTCAGTGGCAACTCAGGTTAAAATTGTGCACCCCGTATCATCAACAATGGAAGCTGCCAGCTTTACCCTTTCCCTGTGCTGGGGCTAAGGCTCAGAGTTTTTAGAACCTTAGGGGAAGCTCCAAGGACCATAGAACCCCATGGGAGGCATCATGTCAGAGAGGGTGATTCCCCTGCCCCATGGAGCTCAGCAACCCTCGGTGGGAAGGAAGCAAAGCCTGTCCCCACTCCAGGGCCTGGAGCACAGGTTAACTGCAGAGCTGGACAAATGCAGACTGACGGTGGTCTTACCTTCCCTCTAACCTACGCCTCGACTAACATGAGTTGTACAGCCAAACCCGGCCTCCTTGGCATGTTGTTCTTTCTCATCAATAAATAACTGCCCAAAACAATTACACTTCAGGAAACCAATCTTATTTTTCTCTTTCCCCCTGAAAGCTACCAAAAATTAAAAGCAAAAATGCTTAAATCAACTGGAGGACTTCTGGGCAGACGTTCCTAAGTGCAATCTGTCTAATGGGAAAGAGCTTTGTGGGGAAGGGCTGTCACTCTGCAGCAACCCTGGGCAGGCCCACCAATAGGTAAAGACAATACATGTTTCCTTCATGAGAGCCTGGCCCTCTGCATATCTCAGGATCCACCTGCCTAACAGATGTAATTTACCTCCTTATTCTAGCTCCTTCTGGAGCTGCAGGCATATGTCATTCTTTTTTTTTTTTTTTTTTTTGCCAAAATAGTATCATGAAAAGATTGCAACACTTCAAAATCAAGCAGTTCCAAGTTTGAGTCAGAATTGTACCATTTACCAACTTTCATTTGACCATTTTGTATTATTTATCTATTGTCGCATAACAAAATACTCCAAAACTTAAGTGGATTAAGACAACATGCTTTTATTATCTTTCCATTTCTGTGGGTCAAGAATCTAGACACAGCTTAGCTAGGCCTCTGCTCAGGGTTCCCCAGGCTGCAATCAGCGTGTCATCTCTCGCATCTCCACCAAAGAGGACGTGCATCAAAGCTCCCTCACGTGATTACTGTCAGGATGCAGTTCCTCCCAACCTATTGCCTGGAGGCCTCCCTCCGTCCCTTGCCATGTGGACTTTCCCATAAAGCAGCTCACAATAAGGTGGCAGGCTTCCATCAGAATGGACCAGCAGAAGACAAGACGGAAGTGATAGTCTTTTCACGACTTAATCTCAGAAGTGACACCCCATCACTTCTGCTGTATTCTGTTTGTTAGAAGCAAGTTTCAAGGTACAGTCCACACTCCAGGGACACGTATTATACAAGGACATGAGTGCCAGGGAGCAGGGATCCTGGAGAGCCACTATGGCAGCTAGCCACAGCATCTCCTGAATCACGGTTTCTTCATCTGTAAGGGAGCATTGTAATAGCTCCCTCAAGGTGGGGACAAAGACTCAGATGACACAGTGTTGAGATCAGTGCTTAGAAGAACGCACGGCACACTGTCAGTGACTTCCAGAAGTTAATTGCCTCACCTCTCCTCAGCCTGTCATGTCTCAGTAATACCTTTAGAGATTTATGTGCAAAGAAGGCTACAAAGTCTCCACTTCCAAGAATGAAGCAAAGGGATGCAGTGAGCAAGTCAGAGGGTCCCAGAAACAAAACTGAAGGCAAGAGGAGCATTTGAGTTCTCTGGATGGGTCAGAGGCAGGCCTTCTCCAAGGCAGATGTTCAGAGGGAGTCTGGCTAAGGGGGCTGAGACCTCAAAGCCTGGATGATGGTGAGGGTTTATAAACAAGGACCAGACTAAGAGCAAACAGCCTCATGACAAGGACCCCTGACTCCCTATCACTAGCCTAGCCCACTGCCCTCCCTAGTGGTATCAGATAACTCTGTGAACATTTCTGAGTTGGAGGTAGGGCCGGGAAGGGGGGTCCAGACATTCCGAGGTCTCCCTTCCCCCAAGGTCAGTGGACTGTGGAGCTGGCTCCGAGCATTGATCACTTACAATTTCCTCCTCTAATTCTCATCAGCTCATTAAAGCTTGACCTTCTGGGCTTCTCTGGTTACTCTGGATGTCCAGCCTGAGAGACCATTATATTTTAAAGGCTGTTAAACTGTCCAATGATATTTTAGCTTCTTTTTTTTTTTTTTTACTTGATAGAGAATCATCCATCACCTGTGTAAACTTCTAAGTAAAAACTCGGAAGAAAAAGATGGAGAATTATATAAAATTATGGTGGGATGAAGCAGTTAAATTTCTCTCTATCAACTGAGGTGAGGCGAGGCGAGGTGAGATGATGGTCAATTATCTTTTTCCACTCACTGATAAATCGCCCGCACCATTGAGACTGTCAGGGCCCGACTCATGACAAGTAGAGGAGGGTGTCAACATGACCAGAGGCCCGGGAACATGGAACAGTCTTGCAGATGGCGTTTCAGCTTCTTCCAATCCAAACCTTGACTTCCTGGCCAGGAGTACTAGTCCGGGGCCTGACCATGTCCTGGGAGCCCCCCACCCACTTCTGACCACTGCCCCAACTCTATCCTTCCTCCGTCTCATTATGCTCAGACAGCAGCGGCACCCACATGAAACTCTTCACCAAAGTCTCTCAAATTGACCTCATTATTTTTCTCTGCCTTTCCTTATCCGACTTAATGGTACCATCACTCACCCAAGTTATTTAACTAGAAACTTCATCATAATCCCTAACACCTCCCTTTTCCTCACGTCCCACCCCCCGTGCATCCATCTCTGAGTCTGTTCTGTTGTCTAACACAATGATTTGTCAGCTCCGGCCCCTCCTCACCATCCCTGCTACTGTTGCCTGGTCCAGACCCTTATCGTCTCTTCTGTAATCTGTGGGAAAAGCCTCTTAAGTCTTTAGTGTTTCCTCACAAACACACAAATGCTCGGGGCTGCCCAGGTGGTGCGGCAATGAATCCGCCTGCCGATGCAGGAGACACAGGACAGGCAGGTGAGATCCCTGGGCCGTGAAGATCCCTTGGAGGAGGGCATGGCAACCCACTCCAGTATTCTCGCCTGGGGAATCTCACGGACAGAGGAGCCTGGCAGGCCACAGCCCACAGGGTCACAAAGAGTCGGACACAACTGAGCACAGGACACAACACAAATACCCATGCATACACGCCGCACGCCTTCCAGTGAGCTTTTAAGGCACCTTATGATTGCATCTCCTTTCCACAGACTTCAGGAAAAGGCAAAGACTCCTCACCCAGCATGTGATCTCCTGACACCCTCGTGCCATCACCAGACGGCGGAGTTTGTGGTTTCCCTCACATGCTCTGCCTTATGTCCACGGCTTTGTCAGTGTTTGCTCCCCAAACCAAGTTCTCTCTCCTTCCTTTCTAGTCTAACTGATCAACTTCTCCCAGTCTTTGAGATTCAGCTCCAAAGCCACCCCCTCCACCAAGTTTCCCTAACTTTCCTCTAGCAGTTAGCCAAGCTCCTCTTTGTGTTCTCACAGAACCATGCAACTCCTCCACTGATTTATGGCTTTGAGGGATATATATCCCCCCGCTCCTGGACTACAGGGTCCCTGAATAAAGATCATGGCTTGTCTTCCAGCACCTAGCACCATTGTTGGCTCAGGGGCCGGTGAGTGTCTGAAAGTGAAAGTCACTCAGTCATGTCTGACTCTTTGTGACCCCATAGACTCTACAGTCCATGGAATTCTCCAGGCAAGAATACGGGAGTGGGTAGCATTTCCCTTCTCCAGGGGATCTTCCCAACCCAGGGATTGAACCCAGGTCTCCCACACTGCGGGCAGATTTTTTTTACCACCTGAGCCACAAGGGAAGCCCAAGAATACTGGAGTGGGTAGCCTATCCCTTCTCCAAGGGATCTACCCAACTCAGGAATCAGACCAGGATCTCCTGCATTGCACTGATTGGTAAATTGCCAAGGACAGTGGAAGAAGAGAAACCAGATTAAAACATTGCTCTGCAATCTATCTGTGGCCTCAGGAAGATTTCTGTGTCTCTGAGCTTCATTCCTTATCCATAAGTGTAATTGATATCTACAACTTATGAGCATGGTAGAAAGAAAATAAATATGCCTTAGGAAATAAATAACTATTAGGAGAATGAGAAAACAGGAGGTGTTTGAGATGAAGCTGAAATTTCTATAATGACTTGGGTGAATGAAGGTACCATAGAGGAGAGAAGTATTAGACTGGAAGTAGTGTAGTAAAGAACTCAACACATAGTAGACATTCAAGTCTCCCTTCCTTTTGGGAGTCTATCAACTGGAGAATAGGAAGAAATAGTGTGTCCCTTACATGTCCACCATCTCATTTCTTTCCATCACTACCAGTCAGTCAGTCAGTTCAGTCACTCAGTCATGTCTGACTCTTTGCAACCCCATGGACTGCAGCACGCCAGTCCTCCCTGTCCATCGCTAGCTCCCGGAGTTTACTCAGATTCATGTCCATTGAGTCAGTGATGCCATCCAACCATCTCATACTTTGTCGTCCCCTTCTCCTCCTGCCTTCAGTCTTTCCCAGCATCAGGGTCTTTTCCAATGAGTCAGTTTGTTTCCTTTTAGTGACCTGGATGGATGCCAAGGCCTGTGGCTGGGGCAAAAACCCCTCTGTTTGATATTGCCATCCCTGATAGACTCAAACAAACTCACTGAGACATCTGATCATCTCCCAAAGTGACTCTGAACTTGCTTGTCTGGCACTGTATCATGTGTACACGCAAACACAGCTGTGCAGGCAGGTAGGGAGGACACGCCATAAGCCAGTTCCTGCCAACATGATGCCGGGGGACCCCTCCTGTGACAGAAGGACGGTGCAGCAGACTCACGAGTGACAGTAGCTGATCTTGGACCCCCAGTTTCTGGCCCTGACACAGCTGGACCTGCCCCCAGTTAGGAGTTGCTGCCTGGGGAACAATGTGGGGCAACGTAAGAAGCGCCAGCTAAGAAAGCAGGGCATGGAGGTAGAAGGGTTGGATCAGGCTGGAATGGCCCCATGAGCAGGCAGCAGTGTTCAGAGAGTTCCAACAGTGGAGAAAGAAACTAAGAGGACACAGCCCAGGGCCCAAAGACAGGGAAAAAGCAGGAAGACCAGACAACCCTAAGAGCAGAGAGAACCCATGTGTAACATGGAGTGTCTGGCAAAGAAACAATCCAAATGCAGAATTTGGTGGGCTGAATGGGGCAGAGGATACTTACCTACAGTTGACGCTGAGTCTTTCAGCCTTTTTTTGCAAAACAGACAAGCCCTGCCTGGACTGATGATTTAAAGGCACTTGACTGAACAAGAGAAATGGCAGTACCTTCACCCATGAGGGTAGGTCCCACCACATATAAACATCCCACTGAGTGTGCGTGTCAGTCTCCACTCAGATCCACAAGCATCAGCAGAGCAAGTGGCATAAGAGAATTTTGATTTCTATTGCATTACAGCTTGAGAAAGCAGCTGGCTTTTCTTTTTAAAAATTTTTTTGTATTTATTATTTTATTGATGCATAGTTAATTAACAATATTGTCTTAGCTTCAAGTATACAGTAAAGTGATTCAGTTATATATAATTTCTTTCAGATTATTTTCCATTATCTGGTTACCACAAGACATTGAATATAGGTCCCTGTGCCTTACAATAAGCCCTTATTGTTTATATGGTTTACATACAGTAATTTTATCTGTTAAAACTCAGCAGTGTCCATAGGACTGGAAAAGGTCAGTTTTCATTCCAATCCCAAAGAAAGCCAATGCCAAAGAATGCTCAAACTACCACACAATTGCACTCATCTCACACGCTAGTAAAGTAATGCTCAAAATTCTCCAAGCCAGGCTTCAGCAATACGTGAACTGTGAACTTCCAGATGTTCAAGCTGGTTTTAGAAAAGGCAGAGGAACCAGAGATCAAATTGCCAACATCCGCTGGATAATGGAAAAAGCAAGAGAGCTCCAGAAAAACTTCTATTTCTGCTTTATTGACTATGCCAAAGCCTTTGACTATGTGGATCACAATAAACTGTGGAAAATTCTGAAAGAGATGGGAATACCAGACCACCTGACCTGCCTCTGGAGAAACCTATATGCAGGTCAGGAAGCAACAGTTAGAACTGGACATGGAAAAACAGACTGGTTCCAAATAGGAAAAGGAGTACATCAAGGCTGTATATTGTCACCCTGCTTATTTAACTTATATGCAGAATACATCATGAGAAACGCTGGGCTGGAAGAAGCACAAGCTGGAATCAAGATTGCCGGGAGAAATATCAACAACCTCAGATATGCAGATGACACCACCCTTATGGCAGAAAATTAAGAAGAACTAAAGAGCCTCTTGATGAAAGTGAAAGAAGACAGTGGAAAAGTTGGCTTAAAGCTCAACATTCAGAAAATTAAGATCATGGCATCCAGTCCCATCACTTCATGGGAAATAGATGGGGAAACAGTGGAAACAATGGCTGACTTTATTTTTCTGGGCTCCAAAATTACTGCAGATGGTGACTGCAGCCATGAAATTAAAAGATGCTCACTCCTTGGAAGGAAAGTTATGACTAACCTAGACAGCATATTAAAAAGCAGAGACATTACTTTGCCAACAAAGGTCCATCTGGTCAAGGCTATAGTTTTTCCAGTGGTCATGAATCGATATGAGAGTTGGACTACAAAGAAAGCTGAGTGCCAAAGGATTGATGCTTTTGAATTGTGGTGTTGGAGAAGACTCTTGAGAGTCCCTTGGACTGCAAGGAGATCCAACCAGTCCATCCTAAAGGAGATTAGTCCTGGGTGCTCGTTGGAGGGACTGATGTTGAAGCTGAAACTCCAATAGTTTAGCCACCTCATGCAGAGAGCTGACTCATTAGAAAAGACCCTGATGCTGGGAAAGATTGAGGGCAGGAGAAGGGGACGACAGAGGATGAGATGGTTGGATGGCATCACCGACACAATGGACATGGGTTTGGGTGGACTCCAAGAGTTGGTGATGGACAGGGAGGCCTGGCATGCTGCAGTTCATGGGGTCGCAAAGAGTCAGACTTGACTGAGAACTGAATTGAACTGAAGCCCATACTGTTAATTTATCCCTCCCCCTCCTTTTCCTTATGATAACCATAAGCTTGCTTCCTATGTTTGTAAGTATATTGGTGCTTTGTAACCATTTGTATTTTTTTAGATTCCACATATAAGTGACATCATATGCTATTTGTCTTTTTCTGTCTGACTTCACTTGGTATGATAATCTCTGAGTTCATCCATGTTGCTACAAATGACAACATTTCATTCTTTTTTATGGCTGAGTAGTATTCCATTGTATGTATATGTGTGCGTATATTATATATATAAAAGGCAATGGAACCCCACTCCAGTACTCTTGCCTGGAGAATCCCATGGATGGAGGAGCCTGGTAGCCTGCAGTCCATGGTGTCGTGAAGAGTCAGACACGACTGAGCGACTTCACTTTCACTTTTCACTCTCATGCATTGGAGAAGGAAATGGCAACCCACTCTATCTTATATCTTCATCCTTCCATCTGTTGATGGACACTTAGGTTGTTTCCATGTCTTGCCTATTGCAAATAGTGCAGCTGGATTTTCTTATACCTCGTGTCACTGCCCCATCACATCTTGTCTACTAACTCTTAGGTAAGCAGAGGGCTAGAAAATAACATATAATTCATCTCATTTTACAGATAAGACAAAGTTTCTAGAAAGATTAAATGACTGCTCAAGCTATTATGACTAGTTTTTGATAGAGAAAGAACTGGAATTCATTCTTCTAATATTCAGTAGAAAGTTCTCTCCACCCTACCAATTAGTCAACCATATGTCAATGGGAATCCACTGGAGACTGGAGCTTAACTTTGGGGGGGAAATATACCTTTGTTTGGAAAAAAGTCATCAAAAGAAACATTTTACCAATGCAAATCTAATACAAGGACACATTAAGATGCTTGAAGAAGAACTGGGACCTATAAGGTAACCCAAAATGTTGATGCTTCCAATTGAGCCTTCAAGTTTATTTACATACATTTATAGTAATTATACATTTATAGTAATTGATTACATTTATAGTAATTGATTACATTTATGGTAATTTAATTTACCCTAACCATTTCCCTACATATTTTGCTAGAAAATTTTTCTTTGTCTAAATCTAAGTTTCAAAAGAGAAATGCCTGAAAATTCCTGTTTGTGTCCTTATGGAATGATTTGCTCCCCAAGGATTAAGTATGGAGACTGAAAGTAGGAAAGGATAGACTTCCAATCTGAAGTGAAGGATAGCACTGGACTAAATCTAATACAACACAACTTAGACTAAAACTGGTTGTGTCAACATATGGCATTATATAATACTGAACAAAATGGACTTTGGTTATTGCCTTGTGGAACCACTGTATTGGTGCTTGGGATTATGTAGGCAGAGGCAACCTTGGGGATTTCCTCTGAAAGTCAATCTTGGGATAAGAAAAAAAAAAAAAAAGACTCAAATGAAAGAGAAAATTTGTCCTTTATCATTTGAAAAATCAGAGTCAGTTGGTCTGGAATCAGGAAAGATGGGAAAGACATGCACCTTCCAGGGAAACAGAACAGCAGCTTGTCAGGAATCTAGCCGAGAACAGTGCTATGAAGTTTGGTTCATGCTCTTGGATTCTGAGGACAACCAATGCTAGAAGCAATGAACTGCTGTTATCTGAATGCTTTAATTAATGCTTATTAAAAACCATAGTCTGACCTCAGGTGGGCTGATGGGAATTAGGAAAAGCTAAGCCCCATGGTTAAGAGGAAGCCAAGAGAAGATTGGATGTCCCTCTCACTTAAGCCAGATTTGGGGTTACCAGTGGCCACAGCCTTCAGCCAAAAATTTAGGACTAGGCGGGCAATGATCTCTGTGCGATCATCAGCAACAGGGACAGTAGGAGGGCAGAAGATTAGTGGACCAAAGAGACCAGAGAAGATTCTGAAGTTCTCATTCCAGAAGAGAAATTGTGTGGATGGGCACTTTGATGGGACTAATTTGGGGGCAATTAGGCTAGCAGGAAATCCTACCAGGTATTAAAATTCTCTTGGTTGCAAGTAAGAACAATCAGCTCTGGCTAATTTAAATTTTTTCCTTTAAAAGACAGGATGGAAGATATAGTAGAAGGATAGTTGGGATATCTCACTCAACAGAAGGCATAATTAGGCAATCAAAACTCAGGATTCACAACTATAATGAGTTGATGGAACCTTATGCAAGGTGCAGACATTAATACAGCTAGTTTCTGATTTCCAGTCAAATTCTGTTTCTCTTTGTTTCAAAAAATCCAATTCAAAAAGAATCAGAATGGCTTGAGGTCAGTAGAGACCTATCCCTATGTATAACTAGTTATCCCCATATATAACTAGAGGAAGAATATCTTCTCTCTTCCCAAGCAGTTTGGGTCCATTAAATAAGAACTGTTTTCATAACAGAAACACCAACTTGTGTTCTCCACCATTTACTGTGACCCCTCTCACTTCTCTCCAAGGAGGCACTATTAGTTTCCTATTGTTGTAGAACAAATAATCAGAGACTTAGTGACCTCAAATAAAGGGCATGCATTAATTCAAATGTTTCTGTTGGTCAGGAGACACAGCTCCACTGAGTCCCCAGCTCGTGATCTCATAGGCAGCAAAGTGTCAGCTGAGCTGTGTTCTTATCTGAATGTTCAAGTGGGGACAAATAAGCTTCCAAGCTCATTCACATTGTTGACAGAATTTATGTCTTTGTGGCTGTAGGACAGGGGACCCTGAATTTTTGCGGTTGTCAGTTGCCCACATATCGTAAAGGCCATCCCACTACCTTGCCCTGTGAGCTTCCTTCAGTGTGGTGGCTTAGTCCATCAAGCCAGCAAGGGAAATCTCTCTCCCAGGGGACAGCTTATTGTTGTTCAGTCGCTCAGTCATGTCTAACTCTTTGTGACCCCATGGACTACAGCATTGCCAGGCTTCCCTATCCTTTACTATCTCCCAGAGTTTGCTCAAATTCATGTCCATTGAGTTGGTGATGCCACCCAACCATCTCATCCTCTGTCACTCTCTTTTCCTCCTGCCTTCAATCTTTGCCAGCATCAAGGTCTTTCCCAATGAGTCAGCTCTTTGCATCAGGTGGCCAAAGTATTGGAGTTTAGATTCAGCATCCTTCCTTCCAATGAATACTCAGGGTTGATTTCCTTTAGGATTGACTTGTTTGATCTCCTTGCCATCCAAGGGACTCTCAAGAGTCTTCTCCAACACCACAGTTCAAAAGCATCAGTTTTTTGGCACTCAGCCTTCTTTATGGTCCAGCTATCACATCCATACATGATTACTGGAAAAACCATATCTTTGACTATACAGACCTGTGTCAGCAAAGTGGTGTCTCTGCTTTCTAATACACTGTCTAGGTTTACCATAGCTTTTCTTCCATGGGGACAGCTTAGCTTCTCTTTTAAGAGCTTTTACCTATTGAATTTAGAACCACTCCCTTCTGATTAACTCCCAATCCACTGATTTGTAACTTTAATTACTTCTGCAAAATCCCTTCACCTTTATCGTGTTCCACTGACCAGAAGCAAGTCACAGGTCCTGCTCATGTTTAAGGGAAGAGGATCATACAGAGCATAAGCCTGAAGGGGTGGGTATCATGGGGCCACCCTAGGGTATATCTGCACAGGGACTTGGATCCAATGAGATGGGTAGGGAGTAAGGCTTTGATCTCCTTCTTAACATGCATATTCTCTCACATTCACCTTTTCTCATCTTCCTACACACAGGTCACAAGATTTCTTGTCTCCTCCATGTAGTAAGCTCACCAGGGCAGGCCAGCAGTCTCTCCATTTTCTACCTACAACTAGGAAATTTCAATCCAGGAGGGAAGGAAAGAAAACTCATGTTCCAAACTTCATTAAGCCTCAGATCCAAACTTTATTTTCCTATTCAACTTTACCACCCACAAAACCGATATATTGATCCCTGATTCCTTTCCACTGGTTTCAGAACTCAGAGAGGAAAGTTCTGATTTATTAGAGTCTGGAATGCCACTTGTTATTCTGAGGTCTGGCACCAAAGTCGTGAAAACCATTCTCAGTTAGACAGCCACCCTAAGATGCACCTCCCCTACGCCCTGACAATTTGGATGTAGAGGAAACAGATAAAGGTTTTGGTAGCTGCAGGCACCTGACACTTAGGACACTTTAATATAAGGGAGGAAAAGCACAAAGCGTGTCACTTGTCTTGGAGATTTAAAGGCTCCTTTACACCTCATTTTCACCCTGATTTTGGAAAGGGTATAGATGCTACAGCAAACAGCTAGGGTATTTATTAACGTAAGAAGGCCTTTTCCTCCATATCCCATCCAACCATAAATTCCCTCTATCTCTGTTTGTTTGTGTGTTTTTTTGATCCCTCCACCTCTTCTTACAACAGGGAGGACCAGGTGGTGTGTGGTGGCCACAAGCACGCCTGCGTCTGTCACAACTCCAATACCCTCTAACGTTTCCTGGGGCCACAATCTCAACCCATCACCCTGTCCCACAAGTCAGGAACAGGTTAACTGAGAATGAGGCAGTTCAGACTCTAAACCTGCATCACTGTTCCCCAACCAGGAAGAAGCAAATTCACAAGAGCCACCACATACAAGCATTCTGAAGAGAAACTGAAGCACAAAGAAGCTGAGTAACTGTCTCAGAATACACAGGAGTCGGCACCCAAGTGGAGAGTTGGATTTGTTTGTTTGTAGCTCCTGACACCACGTAGCTCCCTTAATACAGAGCTTAGGTGTTTAACCCCCCCACATGCTTAACATCTCCTGAGAGACGGGCTGCTGATGTAAATAAACCAGGAACCCAGGGGCTCTTGGGGGGTCAGCTCCTGGGACACTTTAGTTAAGGTGGTTAATAACCATAGCAACATGATTTATTACTTAGCACTCGAAGGGAACCGGCTGTCACTGCAGTACCTCCTGCCCCAGTCCAGCTCCTTCATTTGCATAGGTAATGGTCATGTTATTAACAGCTCATTAGTGTCAGGCCCAGGTGACCAGAAAGACAGACTCAGTGGACCAGAGAGAAAGAGCCTCTTGCATTTCAAAGGAAACCCTATCAAGAGTCGTATTCCAGGCCCAAGAAGGGGCTGGTATGACCCAGACATGGCTGGGGAGGGTTCTAAATGAGGAGGACGCTTTCTTAATGACAAGGTATAACTCCAAATAGCATTGCACGCAGTCTGACTCTCTGTAACACCATAGACTAGCCCGCCAGGCTCCTCTGTCCATGGGATTCTCCAGGCAAGAATACTGGGGTGGGTTGCCATTTCCTTCTTCAGGGGCTCTTTCCAACCCAGGAATCGAACCTGCATGTCCTACACTTACTGCGTCTGCAGGCAGATTCCTTACTACTGAGCCACCTGGGAAGCCCTCCTGCTGCTGCTGCTGCTAAGTTCCGTCGTGTCCGACTCTGTGCGACCCTATAGACGGCAGCCCACCAGGCTCCCCTGTCCCTGGGATTCTCCAGGCAAGAACACTGGAGTGGGTTGCCATCTCCTTCTCCAGATAAAACCTAGGGAAATTCAAATAAACTGTGAACTTCATAATAAAAATTTGTTAATATTGGGCCATTAATTGTAACAAATGCACCGTACTAACAGAAGAGGTTAATAATAGAAGTAACCAGGTGTGGGTTATGTGAGATCTCCCTGAACCATCTTTTTCTGTAAATCTAAAAGTGCTCTAAAATAAACAGCTTGATTTTATAACTCTCTTGCTATATGTGATACAGTCCAGCCCAAGCCTTGTTATTGTTCAATCAGTGTTGGTCCTCGATGCCTTAATAAGGTAGGGAGAATAGGCATCTTTACCTTTCCTTTACAAATGAAATAACTGAGATCTAGAGAAATTAAGTGACTTGCCCGTGATCACATAGCTATTAAGTGTAAGAGATTAGTTTCATTATCAGGCCTTTCAACTTAAAATGAATGTTATCATCTCAGAGAGAACAAGGATGAAGAAAAAAGACAGGTTTCTCTCTAACAGCCAGAGCAGTTGGCAGTAGGGGCTGTTGATAGGGACAGATGGAAGGTCAAGGTCAGCCAGCAGTTGATGGTCATTCTTATAGGTCTCATATTATGAAGCATTAGAGTGAGAAAAAAAATTCTATGTACCCCTTTTTCTTTCTCATCCTTTCCCAAACCTCCCCCACATCCTACATGTGGAAACACAATCCAGAATTCTTATGGAAGTATTTTTGTTGACCCAGAAAACAAACTGACATGATGACCTTTCATCCTGTTTCTCTTTACTTGACTTTAAAACCTCATCCCGCAGAAAGTCAGTAACAGAAAAGAAGTGGTCCAGGTTTGCACAAAACGAGTCAAGGGGCAATGAGGACCCTAGATCTAGCTCCGTTTCAGCCTCTCATACTTTCCTCCAGCCCCTGCTGTTTTCTAACCCGTCTAGAAGCAAACAGGAGAGGCTCAGCTGTGAGCGAGTTTGGAGACGTGGAGAGAGACTAGGCCCTGCTGTTGCCCAAAGAAGAAAATGATGTAAGAGGAAGAAAAGAGACTGTACGTGAGGCAAATACACTGAAATGCTCCTGATTTTAACCCCAATCCAAACCAGTTGTTGGCTTTGGGACAGGTCATTTTCATCTCTCTGTGACCCAATTTCCTCTTCTGGACAATGACAGATGTGGAGGAGCCAGTCTCTAAGCGGCCTCTGAACTTGGGCCTTCTGTGGCCTAGCTCATGATCACGGATCTCATTCTGCTGATTAGGCTGGGCTCTCCTTGACTGGAAGAGAAGCCGATGAAAATGCAATCAGGGGGTGATAGACACACTGAATCAAAGTCATAATGTGCTTATTTTGATGAGGGGGAAAGTCCCTGGTCCCTTCTCTACAAGAAGAAAATGTTCAAGTAACCATGAAACTCACCACAGATTATTCAACAAATGCCCACTGCCTTTATTATGCTACACTGTACAGAGGATTGGAGATGAAAGGGGTATTGGGGACGTCAAAAAGGCATAATCAATTTTTTAAGAGCTTACAAGCTCCCCTCATACAACCCAACCCACGAATTACAAATATCAAACTGTCTGCTGTGTCCTGTACGTAAATATTTTGTAATGAAGATGTACGTGAAGGTGGGGGAGGGAAGGATTGGGAATCTGGGGTTGGAGAAGTAAACTGCTATATTCCCTGGTGGCTCAAAAGGTAAATAATCCACCCGCAATGTAGGAGCCCCAGGGTCGATCCCTGGGTTGGGAAGATCCCCTGGAGAAAAGAACGGCATCCCGCTCTAGTATTCTTGCCCGGAGAACTCCATGGACAGAAGATCCTGGTGGGCTACAGTTCGTGGAGTTTGAAAGAGCCGAACATGACTAAACAACTAACACTTTCACATGCTATATAGCACAGGGAATATCAATATAAATACATACTCAATATCCTGTGATAAACCATAATGGGAAAGACTATGAAAAAAGGTCTATATACATATATGTATAATATATTTTGTGTCTATACAGTACATATACGCAACTAAGTCACTTTGGTGTATAGCAGAAATTAGCACAACATTGTAAATCAACTACATCTCAATAAAATCTTAAAAAGATGCGCATGAGAGTACACGTGTGAGTGTGTGTGTTTGGACGGTTGTGTGCACAGTCCTCCTGCCCTGACTCACCCAGTATCTCCACTTGCCTTATCATGAATAATCTCCTGGAGGAAGTAAACCCTGCGAGATGAGCATTTATCCTCTGGGATGCACTCAAGCCGGGTGAGGCCTGAAGCTGCAGGAGACCCAAATATCTGATCGTCAGATCTTGGCCTGGGGAGCTCGGGGTCAGCTGATAGTGGTGGGGGCCTGGGGGGGTCCCCTGCTCTGCTCTGTGTCCCTCCCTGAACATGCTTTCCTCCTTCCTTTCTTCTCCTCCTCCAACCCTGCTCCCTGCATGCATTTCCCTCCCCTTCTGGCTACATACTGCCATGTCCCAGACTCTCCTAAGGGCAACAAATGACTCCTATCATTTTTAAAATGTAATCAACTGCATTTGATCCAGCAGGTGCTTTTGTGAGTATGGGTTTAAAAAAAAAAAAAAAGCAGATTGAAAAAAGTGGATAAAATATAAATTAAAAAAGAAGAATGGGTCTGGTTACAATCAATAACCCCAGAATTATTGACTCCTCTTCCCATTACACTGTGATGCCTCTGTAATCTTGCTGGCAGATTCTATAAAGGACGCATCTGTGCAAGATGAGATGTCCATTGTCAAAAGTTATAATTCTCTCCAACACAACTCCCATAACAGCAGTCAGGCAGTTTCTGCAGAGCGATCTGGTGTCTGGGAACCACATGACATCACTCTCTAAAACCCATTTTGTGTCTCTGCCCTGGGCCCTCTCTGTCCTCAGCAAGTTGGCAAGAGGAAAGGAAGCAGAACCAGAAGCTGCACCTTGGCCCAGCCTGGTGTCCTGAGTTCACGCATTTCAGGCTCTCCTTGGCCCTTCCAAAGCCCATTTTGGAGAGGCATATGCCTCTACCCTTAGTAGGGCGAAGTCCTACTGGAAACAACTGGATTATGCACTGAGGAAAAGCTGAAGCTAATCTCTATTTCCCTGTACAAATTCTGCACGTGGGACTGTGGCTCAAAAGAACAATTTGGCTGAGGGGCAGAGTTTGGAGTTGGTTACCATAGGTTGCTCCAGGGCAGGTGAGAGCAGGTCGTAGTCATATATCAAGTAGGAGAAGTAATTCGCCTGTACAAGGGCCCAGGAAGCCAGGCCCCTTAACAGGAGGGCCCCAGACCTACCAAGAGTCAAAGAGAATCTCCAACTGGGAGCCACAGACCCCGGCAGGCAGCCGCTGGCCCAAGGAGTCCTTTGGCACTCCATGTTGACTCCCCAGGAGACGGTGTGGCCGAATGTGAAGGGCACTGGTCTGGGAGCTGTGTGACCTTGACAAAAACCACCTCTCTCTGAGCCTCAGCATCCTTACTGCAGAGGAGAGTGTTGACGGGACAACCTCACAGGCCCTTCCAACTATGTGATGAGTGACTGTCTCTCCTTCGATGCTGGGTGGTAGTAGGGGCTGGAACTTCCATCACCTCTCAGCCTTCCCAGCCTGCCGGCTGATGCCCCCGTTCTGACCCCAGGAAGAGCCCGCTTATTCTCCCCAGAGAGGTTAGGGAGTCCCCCTGCTGAAGCAGGACACTGGAAAGCCTGGGTGGGCCCTGCCCTCAGGGACGCTCTGTCCAAATGGCAAGCAAAGCTCTGCTGGTTTTGATGATGAAGATTTACAGCCAGAAGTGAGTTTCCCTGGCAATATTGTCTGCTGCCTTTATGAGCAGCAATTACATAGCATTTGGTACCTGGGAAGGCAACCGGCGAGAGCTGAAATGGTGAAATGCTCTATCACTCCAAGGAGCACAACGCCTTTGGTAATAAATATTGACGTTCATTAAGACAAAGCCAGAATTCAATCTGTTCCGGGGAATTCTCTGCTTCCGGCCTCCAGAATGGCCCTTATTTACAAGATGTCCCTGAGGGAATGAGACAGGCTGGCTCACCTTGCTCCCCAAGATACATTTTATTCAACCGACTCGTCCTGGGCAAACGTGCATCTGACAAGCCAATTTGAAAATGAATTTGGTACATTTTTTGAGTTGATTATTTATTCTGAAAATGAATGCCTGCTCTGGTCAGGCTGACAGCTCTCAGGATGAGAGAACCTGTGCTCCCAGCTCCCATTCCTTCCTTCCTCCCCAAGCAAAGGGGCACAGAATCCAGAGACCCAACTCTCCCAGCGCTGGGGCAGGTGGCTCCCTCCAGCCTCACTCACCAGTACCCAGCCCAGCCTATGTTTATGCTGTTGGGGGAAAGCCAGTGTGCAGAGTCCAGGTTTGTGCCTGGGATAAGCGGCATGGTGTGAAAGCTGGGCAGAGGGAGGGGGCGTCTACCCACTCTACCCTCCTGGATGGTTTGATTGGACAAACACTTGACTCCCCCTGCCTGGAATCATCATGAGGTCCCCAGGAGAGACCCAGGGACAGGGTGTGGGGAAGGGAGGGTCTTTCTACACCATTTAACTTCCAGTCTCCCTGTTCCTTACTTTCACCATTGCCTCTAGACCTCCATCATATCAAGATGATACCTTGGTGAATTTCACTAAAAGGTAACATTTTAGAAGGATGAGCTGAGAGGGCACCCCTTCCATCCCTTCTCCTCCAGGTGTGCTTCCCAGAACTCTCAGGGATTCTGGCTTTCTAGTATAGTCCTGGAAGACTTCCTGTAAAAAGAAGACTGTGAGGCAAGGATGTAGGAAGCATGTTTGGGAGCTTCTGTGCTGCTTGTGGCTAAAACCTCCCTGAGGGGAGTTAAGGTCATAGAATGCAAGGCTAAGAAGCCTGGACTCAAAATTTGCCAAGGTGATTAGGTAGCTTTTGCTCAGTGGCTTTCAAGTTACTTCAAGATCATGAGACTGTTTGTTCTAATGTACATTTGTCCAGAGCCTCAATGTGCAAGGTAGATAAAAGTGAAGCTATTACAATTAAACAGATGGAAGACCCAGAGATCTACCCTTTTCCCTCACTCAGAATCTGGTCCCATTAATATCAGGATCACTTGAGCTCTTTGTTGAAAATGCAGGCTTCTAGCACCCCTCACCAGACCCACTGATTCATATCCTCTAGAGGTGGTGCCCTGGAATATGCATTTCTTTGTACCACTCTTGGTGGCTGGCAAAGTGTATGGAAGTTTGAGCATCATACTCTCTGGCTTGGCAGGACAGAGGGTAAATACAGATGTATACCTGATTGGCAGGGAAATCCTCCCCTTGGCTTGACTGTATCATGACCTGTGTTACCCACCTCCCTGCCACACACTGGTGAGTGTGTTCCGGGGCCTCATGTAGCTGTTCACGGTGCTGAATCTGGACAGGCAAGGAGCAGAGGGAACAACAGTTATGAAAACCCCACCAACCCCTTAAACCCACACCACTGCTCAGGGCCTCTGTGACACTAGACACCACAGGCTCTGAAAGCACATGTTTTTAAAGCACCTTGAAATCTACACGCCCACTCCCAACTCCTAGTGTGAAAAGGGTCATCCATTTCCCAGCCCAGCTGCAAATAGTTCAGGAGGTTGAAATCAAAGAACCTCAAACCAAAGCTCTTCAGAAATCTACTCTCTATTGAGCAGGGGGGGCGGGAGTGGCCAGGCAGATCCAAGGGGCCCACACTCAGGGGTGCAGCGTGGCTGGACAGCCATTTTTCCAGAGCACCAGTCTCCAAGCCAGAACCTGCATAACCCCCACCTGCAAAGGGGCAGCTCCTACCTGCTCTGTCATGACATTATTCTGCTGAACAGATGGAGGGTGAGGGGAAGCGGCCCTGAGCAATTAAGTGTCTAGCCTAAGGTCACGGAGCAAGTCAGCTCAGGCCCTCAGAAAGCACCAAGTCCTCCTGTGGATTCAGGCAGCGAGTGGGCAACGTGCCCTCGGGCATCTGCCTCACGGCACCTTCATCTTGCCTGCCTCAGCAGCCCGGGCTGGCTTTGCCGCTGCTCCCACACGGCTCAGCCAGCCCATCACTGCCCTGATCTAAGCCTCCCCTGCCACCCCCAGCCTGGGGCCTCTGGAAATCAGGAGACACCTGCCCAGGTAGGTGACGGCTGTCACGAAGAGAGCCCAGAGAGGAGGAGGAGGAAGAGGGGAAGCCGCAGTATTCGGTTTCATCTTTACTTCTCAGCCCACTAATTGGGGCAGTGATGGGAATGTGAGAAATACAGGCAGAGTCTCACTAGGATGACAGGACAGCTGTAAGCCCAGTAGCTGGGGTGTCGTTGGACAGCCTGTTGTTTGGAACTGACCCCCCAGCACCATCACCTACCGCCATCAGTCCTCCTCCTTTTGAGAAACCACTTCCCTGCCACATCAGCTGTGTAATTCTAATGGGCTGTTGATAACCCCAAAGAGCAGAGATGGTGTGCAATCCAGGTCCAGCCAATTACAGCTCCTCATGCCCTTGGGCATAGCGATGGTTCAAGGACAGGCCTCGGACCACGTCTGGCCTCGGACCATGTCTGGCCACTGTTCTTCCCTGGGATTTCTTCCAGTCCAAGTATTATGGAGGAGGGTGTAGCTAGAGATGGGAACCTTCCCTGACACCTGAAAAAGACCTCTCTGCAGCAGGAAATAACGAAGCCAAGCAGAGACAGGTAGGGTGTAGACATAGAGAAAAAGAATCCTGGTGACACTGTCTGAGTTCCTTAATCCAGTAGAAGCTGAAGTTCTCAGACACATGTGCCAGTAAATTCCCTTTGTTAAAATAAGATAATTCAAACTGAGTTTCGTTACTTGCATCCAAACAGTCCTAATACGTATAATGAGAGAGAACCATAGGGCCGCTGTCAAACATAAAATGAGCTGCTGAAGTGGGCATTGAACTGACCACAGAGGATAGCAGACAGCAGCCCTAGAAGAAACTGATTCTGAGCTGCACCTGCTTTTATTACTTGGGTGATGGGATTTCTTGCTCCTTGAGGTTTTACCAAAGGTCAGTAGCCCCAAGGGCTCTCTTGTGCCCTGTGGAATTGGAAGAGGGAGTGGGTAAGTCTAGCCAAGAGCCAGCCATGAAGGAACAGGGATGGCGGAGCCTGGTGGGCTGCCGTCTATGGGGTCGCACAGTTAGAGCCAAAAAAAAAAGGGGGGGTGAGAGAGAAATCTTCAAAAATGGTGCATAAGGATTGAAAACCCCTACTCTAATTTGAGGCCTGATGAATGGAACTGAAATAACACTCCACTGCTCATTGAAACTGCTCTTTCTAAGGTCAACAATGACAATTTAACTGCTTAATCCTACAGCACAACCTCAGCTGCAATGTGTCCCCACCTGTCTACAATCCTAGAGCACAATTCTCAGTGCTTCCTTTCTTATTTTTAAAAATATTTTATGTATTTTAAAAAAATATTTACTCATTTCCCTGGTGGCTCTGCCTGAAGAGCAGAAACTGCCTGCGATGCAGGAGACCCGAGTTCAATCCCTGGGTCGGAAAGATCCCCTGGAAGAAGGCATGGCAACCCACTCCAGTATTCCTGCCTGGAGAATCCTATGGACAGAGGAGCCTGGCTGGCTGCAGTCCATGGGTCACAACGAGTCGAACATGACTGAGTGAGTAACACACACACATACATTTATTTATTTATTTGGTCTTAGTTGCAACATGCAGGATCTCTAATTGTGACATAAGAACTCTTCCTTGTGGCATTCAGGATCTTTGATCTCAGTTGCAACATGTGAGATCTTTAGTTGTGGCATATGGGATCTAGTTCCCTGTTCAGGGATCGAACCTGGACCCCCTGAATTGGGAATGGAGAGTCTTAACCTCTGGACCACCAGGGAAGTCCTAGTGTTTCCTTCCTTAAAAGCCCCTCTCCCTTGAATTCCACACTCTGTGCTAACTTAATCCCCACAGTGCCAGGACCATTCTTGCGTCTCCAAGGATGGCTGGTTTTTCTTCTCCCAACACTAACGTCTAGGCACTGCTCCAGATCCTCCACTTTGCACTTTCATGCACTGGAGAAGGAAACGGCACCCCACTCCAGTGTTCTTGCCTGGAGAATCCCAGGGACGGCGGAGCCTGGTGGGCTGCCGTCTATGGGGTCGCACAGAGTCGGACCCGACTGAAGCAACTTAGTAGCCAGATCCTCACTTCCAGACTACATTTCTGCAGAAGCCACTCCTTCTGGGCCAGAATCGCTAGCCCTGATCCCTCTTGAAAGCACCAATTCCCACTCCTAATTCAAAGACTCATCACCTTTTATCACATCCAGAGCCTGCCCTGAATTTCTCGGTACAGGGAGTGGACCCACAGCTCCCCCAGTAACTCAGGTTCCAAACTTGAGAGCCAACAAAGACTCTTTTCTTCCCTTCTCCCTGCACAGCAGGTCATCCTGGTCTGTAATTTCTTCCTTGAATGTCACAACCTTCTTCCCAGGCTCTTTATTTCTCACTGTTAGTTCCTTAATGTCTTTATCACCTTGTATCTAGACTTTTGCAACAATCTTTTCTTTGCTCTAGTCAAACATTTTATTCAACAAGCATTTACAGTACAGGGTGCCTTTTATAGACCAAACCCTGTGCAATCTTCACATTCTCTAATTCATTCCAAACACTATAACCAAATTCATCTTCCTCAAGTACTACTTTGATCACATCATCCTGGGGCGCTAAAGCCTTCAGTGGCTCCCCATTGCCCACTAAGTACAACTCCCGTTCATCAGCCTGTCATTCAAAGTCCTCCATAATTTGTCCCCAACCTACCTTTCTGGCCTTATTCCCTACTATTTCCTCTACATAGGCCTTATACTCCAGTCAACCTGATCTATTTATTTTTCCTTAAACAAGCATTGCAATTTTCCACTTCTGAGTTTTTGCCTACTCCATTTCCTCTGCATGAAAGTGCCCCCCACCTGTCCTGTGTCTGCTCTTACTCATGTCTCAGAGCTCAGTTCAAACATGATCACCATCTCCTCTTAACACACCTGCCAGAAGTGATTGCTCCACCCTTTAGAATCGTGTTTTTAGCATTTGGATTTGATGCTTTGCATTGTGGGTCAGTGACCTGCGTTCTGATTCCCCATCATCAGAGTTCTTACCTGAAGCATCTGTATGAGAATCACAAAGGGGCTTGCTAGAAATACAGGCTCTGGGTACTTCCCTGAAGGTCTAGTGGTTAAGACCCTGTGCTTCCAGTTCAGGGCATACAGGTTTGATCCCTGGTCAGGGAAGCCAAGATCCCACATGCCATGTGGCATGGCAAAAAACCAAAACAGGCTCTGGCACCATGCCCAGAGAACCCACACTTTCAGCATGTACCCCAGGGATTTGTGCATCCAGATCTGACAGCAGCAGCCCTGTGAGACTGTAATTTCCCCAAGGGTAGGGACCACATCTTACCTGGCTGCATAAACATCAGTGCACCTGGAAACTCAAGTGGAAGGGACGCTCCAAGATCACTGTGTTCAAACACCAGTCCAGTGCTTGACTATCCTCTCAACATCCCTACTAAGTTAAAATTTACTAAACTTTTCTAACAGCATGAGTTTTCATAAAGAACATTCGTCAGTGTTTAGCCTAAGATCACTGTGGAGAGCCTACTTTATTAGGAGAACCTAGGTCAAGACACAGAAAAAATCTGTCTCTAATACTGGTACCTTAATGTTGTAGTTTTCATGAGAAACTCAGATTCATTTTTGTCTCCTGGATACTGAATTCTGTAATTAATTTCATTCCCTTTTTGTGTTGACCATGGGATACCCGTGGTAAAATCCATGACCACCACCAACAGATAGATGGGACTTCATGATCCCACAGGGAACCTCACATTGGTCTCATCACCTTCTCCTAACCTTGTTTTACTTTTTCATCTTCTTCTTTTTTCAAACCAATTTTTTGTTTATTTTATCTTGTCATATCATTTGCATCTTTGCAAACTGTTTTAAATCCTTTGGTAAGAAGACAAGTTATAAATAAATAAGATAAATTCCCGAATCTATGGATGTGCAAATGCTTTGTGATTATTTTTTTTTTAAGATGAGGAGAGAAATTGGGTTGAACGATGAGTCCTTGGATTGGCACTTCTGATAGAAAGCAGGGCCAGAAAGAATATATGGAGTAAGTGATGCTCTAAGGTCAGAGTTGTAAAATATTAGGACTTGCAGAGAAAACATGGATTCAGAAAGGATGCTGAAGTTTTAGAACAGGAAGAAATGAGAGTGGTTTTAGAGTATAGTCATAAAAGGCAGAAGGCAAGGAAAAGCTTTTAGAGCAGAAAGAAGTAAGTAAAACAGGGGCAGTTACAGAGAACTAACTGTGGGGTCTTTATACCCAGAGAAGGGAGGTCCTAATGCACTGTAGTTCTGAGACTCCAGTACAGAGGGACGCCTGGTGGGTTCAGAAGGCTGTGTGGAGGAATGAACTTGGGGTCCAGGGAAAAAAGACCTTACCTTCCCAATGATTAAGAAAACTAAAGGAATGCCTCTGGGCTAGAATTGGAGGTTGAAATAAGAGTAAACAAGAAGGAGAGTCAGAAACAGTAATAGAAATCTGCCCCACACTGAAGGCATGCCGAGTGAATTGAATATGCGTGCCTGTAACTTTGGTGCATTGAGGTCCATCTCAGTGTAGTTATAAACTGTGTGAAGTTTAAGTACTAGAGTAGAGGTGGAGAGAGGGAGCAAAGCAGTTATAGGAGAAACTTTTTTTTAATTGAAATATAGTTGGTTTACAATACTGTGCTAGTTTCAGGGGTATAGTGAAACAATTCATATATATATATATATATATATATGCCACGCTGAGTCACTCAGTCATTTCTGACTATTCGTGATCCTTTGGACTGTTCCCTGGCAAGAATACTGGAGTGGGTTGTCATTTTCCTCTTGCAGGGGATCTTCCTGACCTAGGGGATAAAACCATGTCTCCTGCATTGTACATATATTTTGCAAATAATTTTCCTTCATAAGTTATTATAAGATATTGTCTATAGTTCCCTGTGCTGTACAGTAATTCCTTGTTGCTTGTCTATTTTATGTATAGTAGTTTGTTAATTCCATACTCCTAATTTATCTCTCCTTCTCCCTTTCTTAGGAGAAAGTCTTGACTTCAGAAGGGCAGAGAGTGTCAGACTATCACCTGTGTAGCATGGAAGATGCCTAGGCCCATGGCCTACACTCCCACAGATACTGGTAACTGCTAAACACCTTTGGGCTGCCCCAACTCAAGATCACAATGCTTCAAGAAGGCACCTCAGGGGGTATAAACTAGTCTTCATAAGAGTATCTGATTCCAGCTCACAATCCAGGGCCCCAAAATATCATCAAACATAAGAAAAAAGAAAAATATTTATTGAATGGTTGCTCATTTTTTCATTCAATACTTATTGAATATTTAATGATTACTGAGCACTGCAGTAGGGAATGGAGATATAAAAGATACTAACACATACATCTTGCCCTTAATAAGTTCCAAGCTTAGGGAGAAAATCTACATGTAAATAAAGTATTACAAAGTGTGGTATGATTAATGCCAGAGTTATATAAAATGCTACAGTATAGATAAGATCACAGAGGATGGAACAACTAACCCTGCCCTGGGAAGGTAGAGAAAGGGGGCATTTTTAACCAGGGTTTTGAAGGATGAGTAGAAGTTGTACAGATAGAACAGAGGGAACAGCAAACACCAAGGTACAAAGGCCTTAAAAAGAAGGGGATGTTTTTGAAACTCTGAGAAGTCTGAAATGATTAGAATAGTGTGGAATAAGAATAGCAGGAGATGTGACCAACTTTGGAGCTGGACTGTGATATTTCCTAATATGATATCTGAGAGTTTAGATTGTCTTTCAGGCAGAACAGTAATCTCAGACATGTTAAAAAAAAAAAAAAAAAGTGACCCTCGAGTAATTAGCATCACCTGCTGGGAAATTTCCAGGATTCTGATATCTCACAGGGGCGGGTGGGCAGGCGGGGTCAACCCTGGAGCTACCATCAGAGTGGCAGGCTCTGCATGCTTGAGGTCCAAGGGGAGGCAGAGAGGCTTAAAGGGTACAGGCCAGCTGCAGGCTTAACACTGTTAATGTAGCAGAATGTAGGGTGGGGTCCAGAAGCCCTGTTTTCCATGGCTGGGAGCCAGGAATGGGCTGAAAACCTCTTGGTTCTGAAGCCCCAGTGTGGGCCTTCAATCCTTGGGTCCAGTTACTTTGCATAAGAGCAAGAGTGAATTTGCATGCCAGGGAAAAATGAAAGGCTGTACTTCCTCCTTGGAATCAAGTTGTTATTGTTCAGATGCATTATTAATGACCAGGGCTGCAATCATTTATAACACGGTCATCACAAAAGCAGCTGTTACCATTTACACATAGCTCTCTGCGAGTGTGTTATTAAGGTAATATTTTACCATGCATGCGACTTGCTCAGGGGCTGCATGCCTAATGCTCAGCTTGAACAGATCCCCCACTCCCTTCTCAGAAGTAATCACTCCTTCCCTTTCTTTATGGAGACGCCAAATGCCAGGGAACAGAGGCAGGAAAAAGAGATGAAAACAGGAAGCCATGAAGAATGGAAGCAGAGATGCAGGCCATGTTTCCCCACACCCACCCTCATCCTTTTCTCCTCCCCTGCCTTTTTTTTCTTTTTTCTTTTGAATGAAAAATAAAAATGCAGAAAACCTCAGGAGCCTTGTAACTTCCCAATTTTTATTTAAAAATAAACCCACTGTCGCGGCTGTCACCACTCTTGTCCGCAGAGCGTGAGTTCCAACCCCACAGCCTAATATTTATATATAAGAAAGTAAATGCTCTAAAGAGAACAAATAAATCAACTTAGATTCTGCAAAAGGAGTCAAGAATTTGCCAAAAAGGAGAATTTGGCTGCCAGCATAGTCCTTGGAGGACCCCACCAGCCAGCAGACCCAGGGTGACAAAAGGTCCTGGTGGCAGGTGCAGAAGAGCCGGGGCGGGGGGGGGGGGGGTAGTGTGTGTGGCCTCCTCAGGCAGGGCGAGCCTCTGAGCCTCTCTTATTCCAATAGGACGGACCTGAACATCTTCATGGAGGGTGCTAGAAGCACTGGTTGGGAACAGCCAGGACAGATCACAAGACTCAAGAAAGAATTCAGGCAGCAGGGAAAACTGTAGAGGGAACCACACCCTAAGGGCAAAATAGGGACGGAAAAAGCCGAACTTGCCTGAGCTTTCGCCTGATCACCGAGAGGGTAGCCTCTTCCCCGTTTCCAGCCAGGAAAATAAGGGCATCATGAGAGGACCTGAGGTGTGCCCCTCACGGCTGATGGTTGAGTGCATGATGAAGGGGTAGGTCACCCAACAAATGGTGCAGAGTGGAATACAGGGGCCAGAGTTGTTCTGCGCACTGGGGGAAAGCTAGCTGCATGGCACAGACCTCATCTGATCTGAGAGATCATGGAAATTTGATGCAGGTCAAGAGCTGGAGTAGAAGGTTAGCTCGGCAAACAGGAGAACAGCAGCCTGTGCACAAATCCTGGGGCAAGAGGAAGACTGAATTAAGGAACTGAGGGAAGCATATGCTGGGGCTTGAGAGGTGAGGGGAGAATAGTGCATGATAAGACCGAGGAGATAGTCTGACCAGCTTGTGCACAGCCTTGGTAAGGATTATGATCTACATTTTAGGAGCAACGGGAAACCAATGCAAGATTTCAACCTAGAAGGACAGCACAGCCAAAGTGGAATTCTGAAAATTGCTCTTGGACCACAGGATGGAGAACAAACTGGAGGGTCAGCCTGTGTGAGGCAAGTACAAAAGTTGTAACCAGCGGTTACGTCACCAAAGGTGGTGGCCGAGGGAGAAGGAAAACAAAGGAATAATGTGGAAGTCAAATCAGCAAGGACATGGTGATCAACTGGATGAGGGTTTCAGAGGGGGAGGAGTGCCCCAGTTTTCCAGCTTGTATGGACAGAATCCCAGCCTTTCTGTACATGCAGAAAGAGAACAGTGGGAGAGGCCAAGACTGAAGACATGGATTCCAATTTTGAAAATGTTGAGTTAGAGGCAGCTTTGAGATAGCAAAGTGGAAATTCCAAGTACACCACTGGAAAGACAGCTACGGGGAGGACAGAGAAGTCTGGATTGGAGACCCATGAGGGAGCCAGTGCACAGAGATGATGGCTGAGGCCAATCCCACGGGGAGTCAACTTTGGATAGCGGATAGAATCAGAAGAAACCAGGGCCAAGTCTTGAGGAGTAGGGATGGCAGGGAAGGATGAGCCCAAAGAAGAGACGGCGAAGCCCCTAAACAGGAGAAAGAATCCAAGTGAACACAGCATCGCAGGGAATGGGGGCAGTGTGTGCTTCAACTAGAGAGAGTGATCGAAGGTGTGGACTATCACCAAGTGGTCAAGGGAAACAAGGGGCAAAGCATATCCATCAGACAGATACAACAACACCAACCAGTGACTCAGACCATGGCCTAATCTGCTGAGTATCAAAGCATTCAACACAGTGACAGGCTCACGTGTGTGCTTAGTCGCTCAGTCGTGTCCAGCTCTTTGCGACCCCATGGACTATACAGTCCATGGAATTCTCCAGGCCAGAGTACTGGAGTGCATAGCCTTTCCCATCTCCAGGGGATCTTCCCAACCCAGGGATCGAACCCAGGTCTCCTGTGCTCCAGGCGGATTCTTTGCCAGCTGAGGCACAAGGGAAGCTGGACAGGCACATAACCAGCCCTCTATAAATGTTGGCTCTTGTTAAATTCCCTCTCTCGGGTCTTTAAATCTAATATTCTCCTATTCTACTGAAGGGGGGCAGGATGGGAGGAGACATAGGCTAACATTTTAACAGGAGAGCTTTAAGATTAAACCCAAAGAATTTCCTGACAGGAAGGCCTGTAAAACACCCATAAAAGCTATTAAAGAAGATGATAGAATCCTGGATGAAATTAGGATCAGAACAGATTCCTGCGTGCCTGGGACAGGTTGGACACAGCCCTTTCTTGAAGCGGAGGGCAAATCAAAATCTCAAGACAGGTCACTTCTTCTCTGAGTGGCCCCCTGCTTCCTCCCCTGCCCCCAAGGAGATGTGAAGCGGAGCCTTTTCATTTCAATAGGCTGGTGCCCAGGTTAACATGACCACAGCCACCAGCAGAAAGAACCCAGAGGACAAGCACCGAAAAAAAGAGGCTTGAAGGGTCACTGGGTGGCCAGGATTACAATGTAATGCCAGGCCTCGGGTCAGTAATGGGGAGGTATTAGTCATCCCTTCAGACCTCGGCTCCATTATTTTTGCCGGAAATGTGAGAATAGCTCTCACTAATAACGTGTGGAATCACTTCCAACTATTTGCCTTTCAAGTCAGCCTCCTCAGGTCGGGTGACATATCTCGTTTAACAGGGGGTGCCATTAGAGAGAAGATTTAACGTGCGGCTAAAAGCATTTGTAGCGGGAGCTGTGGGTGGGTTCCTTTTTAAGCTTCTGTGGCTGGTAACTTGTGTCTCTTCCCTCCGTGCTGTTGGGTTTTGTTACCGGAGCCTTTTTCTTATCTGAAGAAGGTTGGTCATTAACCCTCCCCTGCCCAGAGCGTCCCCTGGCATGGCCAGGGCAGGTTGAGAGCAGAATTAGAAAGCTCGCCCGCTGTCAGCCAAGCCTGCAGTAGGCTCCAGGGCTGCAGGATGACTGCAAGCATCTCTCCCTCCTTATGCCCCTACCCCTCATCCTGTTTGGATGACCTGGTGTCTCCTTTCCCTGACCTCTTGCAGAAATAACTCCAGCTTTGCAAACAGAGCCACACGTCCACTGGCCCACGGACTTTGTATATCTACCCACAAAATGAATCATGCCTTTTGCCACGCACTGACAGGCCCAAAAGAACTGCAGGAAGGAACGGGTGAGACTTTAGAAGAGGAACTTGTCACTTGATTGAACTTTCTCTTTTTTACTGAGACTTAATTTTTTTTTAAGTCAAATCCCCAACCAAAGTACCTAAACAAAGAGGGAGTTGGACTGTGAAGAAGGCTGAGCGCCGAAGAATTGATGCTTTTGAAGTGTGGAGTTGGAGAAGACTCTTGAGAGTCCCTTACACTGCAAGGAGATCCAACCAGTCCATTCTGAAGGAGATCAGCCCTGGGCTTTCTTTGGAAGGAATGATGCTAAAGCTGAAGCTCCAGTACTTTGGCCACTTCATGCGAAGAGTTGACTCATTGGAAAAGTCTCTGATGCTGGGAGGGATTGGGGGCAGGAGGAGAAGGGGACGACAGAGGATGAGATGGCTGGATGGCATCACTGACTCGATGGACGTGAGTCTGAGTGAACTCCGGGAGATGGTGATGGACAGGGAGGCCTGGCGTGCTGCGATTCATGGGGTCGCAAAGAGTCGGACACGACTGAGCGACTGAACTGAACTGAATTTTTTTTTCCCCCTGAAGGTAAGGAGCCTTTCAGACCCTGCCTGAGCTTCTTAAGTCTTTGCCCCCCTTCCCAACTCCTGGAGTCCTGACCTCTCGAGCCTCAGATTCTCCATTGGAAAGATGGAAACAGTAACTGCCACCTATCAAAATAGAGGCTGTAATTAAAAATAGTGAGCACAGAGCTCAGTTCAGTTGGACTGATTTTCTTTAGGATGGACTGGTTGGATCTCTTTGCAGTCCAAGGGACTCTCAAGAGTCTTCTCCAACACCACACTTCAAAAGCATCAATTCTTTGGCATTCAGCTTTCTTTATAGTCCAACTCTCACATCCATACATGACTATTGGAAAAACCATAGCCTTGACTAGACAGACATTTGTTGACAAAGTAATGTCTCTGCTTTTTAATATTCTGTCTAGGTTGGTCATAACTTTCCTTCCAAGGAGTAAGAGTCTTTTAATTTCATGGCTGCAGTCACCATCTGCTAAACCTATATCAATTATATCTCTTTTGGCTACATGTTACAAGGGGTCAAATCCCCAACCAAAGTGCCTAAACAAAGAGGGAATGTATTGGATGATGTAACTGACAAGCACAGAGCCTGGCTTCAGACACATAGAGGGGGACTTGGGGACTGTCCCCAGGACAGTTTCTCACTCAACATTCCATTCCTCTGTCCTAGTTCCATGTCATACAAGACCTGGTGGCAGCAAGATGGCAGCAGCTGCTTCAGAATGGCACCCTCAGGATCCCAAGCCCAACAGAAAAGGAGCTGTTCTTCCCCTTAATGACTCACCTAAGTCCTGAGCTGGACACACGTCATGTGAGTTGAGTCATTCCTGAGCCAATCACCATGCCCTTGGACTTGGAATGTGATCACTGGTAAACTCCACCAGGAGGGGAAGAATGGTGGTGGGAGGGAGCTCTACCTACGTCAAAGCACTGAGAGTTGCATAAAAGATGTTTTCCCAAAGGAAATTTATATCATTACCAAAAAAAAATGAAGAGAAGAATAAGCAGGCAAGGAGGGGTTCAAATATAGAGCTATTCACTGCAAATAATCATTTTTCATCCTTCTCTGTGTGCAAGAGGATTATTTGATAGCAATGTGTACTAAAGGAAAGCTCCATGAAGTTCTCCCCCTCCCCCTGAAAAAAAATGATTCAGCAAAGAACCTCCTTCTCCATAGATAGTAATGTATTGATTACACCCTTCGTGGCACTTTTCTCAATCTGCCTTCTGTTAGAGTTACTTACTCCAAGTGTCTATCTGCTCCATTGTAACAGAGCCTCTCAAGCTAAAGGACGAGGTCTTATTCACCTCCATACCCCTCACAGCACCAAGAGCATAAGGGGACATCCGCTCGCATAGGAGATGATTCCAGACCCACACTGGCTCCCAGGGTCTGGCTCACTTCTCTTCTCTTCCCTCCCCTGATCATTGCATCTGTGCACAGGAGGGAGACTCACAGAGACTATTGGCCCAGTGAACTCAAGGCAAAATGTTCCCTGAAGCCCCCTCTTCTGCTAGAATGAGCTTCTACTACAGTTTCTCCCATATTGTACTCAGATGGTTTTCCAGATTCCCCACTACAAAGAAAAATCTCTGGGAGCAGACAGGACCTTATCTTTCCATTTTCTTGATCCTTGGTGCCTGGAACAGCATCTGGCACAAAGAAACTGCCCTAGTAAGTGGTGTAGCTACCCCAGATCTCACTCACCATCTCCCCCAGATTCTCAAGAAGAGCTTCATGGGCAGAGCTACAGAAAGGGCAGGTACCCATCCAGGCGAGGGCTTACAGAGCTGGAGGAACACACAAACCACGGGAACAGAACAGGCAGACACAGAGAGGGTACAAGAAGCCCAACAGGCTATAGGGTGTAAACTGAGCTAATGGGAAAGGAGGCAGGGTAGGGTGGATGTGACTTGATTCACGATCAGGTTGGTATTCATGGGGAAGAGGGAGGCCTAATTAGTGAGGAGCTGGCAGTAGAGACCCTCAAAGGCAGATGGATAACATAGCTATGGCTTTGGATGGTCATCCTGGTCAGAACAGGACCCCAGTGGCGTCAGGAAGGCGAAAGGAACAGGCTCAGCTCCCTGGGATGGGGGTGGTAAAGGATCAGAAAGGAGGTCAGTCCTAGCATCTGTCAGGTGAGACTGAAGCTCTGGGGCAGGAGAGCTGAGAGGGAAACTGAGCAGAATCCCAGTGGTATGAATCGAACACTTTAGTAACAATCAAGGGAACGGTGTTTGTTCCCCAGTGAACTGGATGCTGGGCCTGTGGGCAGACATCTGAGCACATCTCTCCTGCTGGTAAGATGGAGATGCTGGTACCTGCCAAGCCCAGTTAAGGCCTGACGCACCTCAGGAGAAGGCTTGGGTGACTGCGCCCTGGGGGGCTGGGGAAGGCAGGACTGACAGGCTGGCCTGGGTGAGAAAGGCTTCCTGGCAGACTCCCAGACTGAGTGTTTGTCCAGGGCCAGGGACAGAGCCACTGCCAGCAGCATCTGACCTCACGGATCCCCCTAGTCAACAAGGAGCAAAAGCAGGAGGCTCCAGAGGCTCCCTCGGCTTTGGAGAAAGCTCTGCAAACAAAACTCAGTTTTTAGGGGTTAATCCACAGCCCCAGGAGGAGGTGGGGGCCTCCTCTGCAGGGCAGAGCCAGCGAGTGGGCTGAAACTAAACGAAAAGCACGGGCTGCCGGCCTGAGATTAGTCTGGCAGCAGCTCCAAAGACCGGCCCTTCAATCACCGGGCTTGTCCGAGCCCTCAAACGCGCAAGCCGCCTCACACCAGCCCAGCTAATGGGGCTGAGCTGCGGAGGCCACCACCTCTGTCTCCCGGCTAACAGTGCTGGTTTGCTGCTCTGAATCACAGTTCCCCAGCAGCCGCAGGACCCCGGAGTCCGCCTAGTCTGTGGGCCTGACCCCTTGCATGTTTCCTCAGCGCCTACCATGTGCAGAGCATTCTACCTCCTCATTCCCCTGCCTCCTGCCACTCTCACCAGCCTCAGGGTGAAGGGCAGGGGCCAAGCTCAGACAGCCCTTTGTGCAGCCGTTGATTTGGGCTATAGATTCTATGTATGGTGGGGGTGCCAGAAGTAGCGTGCCCAGCGGTGAGAAGCGAGGAGAGACAAGACACGGTCTACGCTTTCTCCTAAGCCCTGAGGCCCTGTGCGTGGGTGCTAAGTGGCTTCAGTCATGCACAATACTTGTGACCCTACGGAGGGTAGCCCACCAGGCTCCTCTGTCCAGAGGAGCAAAAATACTGGAGTCTGTCTCTACCTGCTCAGGAACACAGGGAGCATGGAATCTGAGCAGTTTCCATCCCACCGGAGGCGCCCTGGGAGGGGGTGTGGGCAGCAGAGGCGGTAAGGGGGCGGGTGGGTAGCGAGGAGGGGCTGCCTGGGCGCCGCTGTCCCCAAGGACCTCCCCGAGGGAGGGAGAGAAGCGCCGCAGAGGGAAAGGGGAGCAAAGGGCGCCGGCGCGAACAGGGCGAGCAGCCGCGGCGAGGCTATTGCTCTCGAACCGGCGGGCGGCTCCGCCAGCGCTTCCAATCACCCACCGCGGCGCGGGCAGCTCGCCGCGCCCCGCAACCGGCCCCGGGGACCTGTCAGCTCGCGGACCCTGACGGCCCTCGGACGGGCGCGCGGGCCCGGCCGCCGGCTCCTGGGCAGCTCCTGCCGCGGCCGCGGTGCCCGGCTGCCTCCTGCCGTAGTGAGCGCCCGGCGGACGCCGCGTCCGTGCCGGCGCCGCGTCCAGGGCGGCGCGCGGGAGAGCCCCGTGTCACCCCGCGCGCCCAGCCCGCCCGCTGCCTGCACCCGCCTCCTGCCCTCGCCTCAGCTCTGGGAGGGGGAGCCCCGTGCGACCTCCGGCCTCCCCTCAGGGTCGGTGCCCCACCCCGCCGCCACACACACAGATCGGCTCCCGGGAGGAGCAGGGAGCGGCCGCAGCAGGGAGCCGAAGCCCAAAATCAGGTGGGAGGCGAGCTGGAGAAAGGGACACAGGGAAACCCGAGGGAGGTCCCTCGGCATCCTCGGGAGGGGACAGGAGCTAACCCCCGCCGCCCAGTCCGGCATCTGCTCCCCGTCGCTGAAAAGACAGCCGATTATGGGCAGCCCAGAAGGGAAGGCCACTCTCCTCTCATCCAGCCTCCCAGCTCGCTCACCCTGTTGGACCCCCTGCGTCCTGCTCCTCCCCTTGCCTATGGGCAGCTATGGCCTCTTTGTGCCCCAAATTCCGAAGGTTGGCGTCGTGCTCAGAGTTCCCAGAGGGTGCAGATCAGTGATGTCCCACAAGGTTCTTGACAAGGACAGACAGATGCTTTCTCAAGCTTGTGTTAAGCACAGCTTCGACCTAAAGGCCTCTTTCCACCTTCCCACCAGATTGCCTGGCCTCAGCTGCCCTGAAGAAATAAAGGCACCACTGCAATATTAGCCAGGTCTCCCAGCTCTTGAGGAAGACCCCAGGGCACCCATCTTTAAGGACACTACCTCATGCTTGCAGCCAGTCCACCCCACCCCAGCAACTCCCCCACCTGGAGGACTTACCTGGTCACTGCAGTCCGCAGGGACGCTCCCCTAACCTATGCCTTGATGATCTGCTGCTCAGGAGGCCATGCCTCTACAAGCGGATTCTAGCTTTGTTCTCCAGGAGTTTCGAGTGCCTGTGTTTGACTCCCCCAGGGAAAAGTAAGGTCCTCACAAGCAATAACTGCTGCTCTGCTTGTTTTGATTCCCATGAAGCTGAGCTTAGACTGATGTAGCGTAAAGTGAAAGTGAAGTCGCTCAGTAGTGGCGGACTCTTTGCGACCCCATGGACTGTAGCCTGCACCACGTCTCTCCATCCATGGAATTTTCCAGGCAAGAGTATCGGAGTGGGTTGCCATTTCCTTCTCCAGGGGATCTTCCCGACCCAGGGATCGATCCCAGGTCTCCTGCCTTGCAGGCAGACGCTTCACCCTCCGAGCCATCAGGGAAGCTTAAGCACGTCCCTGATGTAGCGTAAGCACTCAATAAATGCCCATGGACTTGGCTGATAGATGCATGGACTTGCAAGGGGGGCACTGTACCCTCGAGAGAGAAAGATGGCCTTACTCTTCTCTTCCCCACCAGGAGTAAACTAAGGTCATGTGTCCTCGGACTGTCTCAAAAATCAGCAGAGCCCAGCCCTCCCCTCGTCCCTGCTTCCCTCCAGCCACCTTGGCCCTCTGAATCCCTGTGGGTTTAGAGAGGCCGATGCTTGTGGCTCTTACCAACATCAATTTGCAGTCACCAGGATGCAACTTCACCCTATGCTGCGTTCATAAATTAATCTCCTGGGATTAGATTCTGTGTTTTAGTAACACTCCTGAGGCATTGTATTTACACATTAATAATAAAAGAAAAGAGTGAGACAAGTTCTGACAACTTTCAATAACATTCAGAAATAAAGTGTGAGGCGAGGAAGTGTCCAAAGTTAATTAAGACCATTTGGTGGTGACGGGGGTGGGAGGCAGTGCCTGCCGCTCTCTGACAGGTGCTATTTCTGAAACCCGTTTTCCCTGTCTGCAGTGTACCTGATGCCTGCAGAAAAGGAGGTGCTGAAATAAACAGAACTACTGGCGTGAGCTGGGACTTCCTTGTGTGTGGTTTACACTGCTATGGTCTACAGTGTTGTGGATACTTGGCTGGAATTTGTGGAGGGTCCCTAGGAAAAAAAAAAAAGGAGCGCTTTGGCCCTTCCCTGTGGTTAGCAGATGGTGTGTCCAGACTGTTCACATCTGCTCCATGTAAGTGGGGTCCTAGAGGAAGTTAAGGGGTGCCCTATTCCTTGGAGAAGGGCTGGCAGCTCATTTTCCCACTTTTAGTTATAAGAGCCTTCCAGACACTGACCTAACTAGAACATCATCCCAGAACAGGAGGGGAAATGGCTCTAGTACCGAAAAAGAGAGACTTCTAAAATTGGGTATGGAGCGAAGCTGAACATTCCTGCATAATAACAAGTATGATTTATTGCACAAATGCTTGTATTTTAAGCCTGCATGGGTGCATCAGTCACCCAGTCACGTCCAACTCTTTGCATCCCTATGGACTGTAGCCTGCCAGGCTCTTCTGTCCATGGGATTTTTCAGGCAAGAATACTGGAGTGGGTTGCCATTTTCCTCCTGCAGGGGATCATCCTGACCCAGGATTGAACCAGCATCTTCTGTGTCTCCTGCATTGCAGCCAAATTCTTTACCTGCTGAGCCATCAGGGAAGCCTGCATACACTGTGCATTGTTGCTGCTCTTGTTCAGGCGCTCAGTCATGTCCAACTCTGCAACCCCATGGACTGAAGCACGCCAGGCTTCCCTGTCCTTCACTATTTCCCAGAGTTTGCTCAAACTCATGTTCACTGAGTTGATGATACCATCTAGCCATCTCATCCCCTGTACGTTTTTGTGTTTTCTTCATTTCCCTTTTAGCTTCTTTCAGTTTTAGAATAGGTCCTTTTTAAAAAATGCAGAGCCTTTCTTTCATAAAGGACTTAGAAGAAGAGGAAGTAGAAGTCTCTTTGTTTCTTTCTTGAGCCCAAATGGACCACTGTGTGTTGGGCCTGACAGGGACAAAAGGGAGATGCTCAGAGAAATGTTTCCAATGCTACCTATGGGGCCCCTCCAGAGTGGATCTTCTCAGAGTTCTTTTCTTCACTTTCTCTACAGTGTTTTGTCCATGTAAGGGACGAATGAATTCCTTCCTATCCCAAGGGATTTCCTTTGATTTTTATTGGCAGTGGAAATTAAATTGGCAGCATCAAACTCTTCAGCTGTATCCCAAATGATATGTAATCCCAGCTCATCATTCTCCATCTTTGATGGAGTCTATCGTCTAAAAGAGAGAAGAGGAAAGACAAATGGAAATGGGAGTTTGGAAGAGAATGATCATCCAGGTTCCCATCACAGTCTGAGATTTCCAACTCGATTAAGATTTTTAGCAAGTGACCGCAGTCCTGTTTTCTGTTCTGGACTTCTTGCTCTTGGCTTCACTAAAGGGCTTTGCAGTAGCCAGGCAGATCTCATCTGTCCTTTGAAACATGATGTTTCATGGGCAAGTATATTTCAGAAGGAAAATGAGGGTTGGGTCTAGCCAGGTGCTTTCAATACACCTCCCATTCCAACCTTCTAACAGGGGAGAAAATGCAAAATAAAAAGAAAGACCACCTGAGCAAAAGCCCTCACAAGCAACAGACTCAGTTCCTCAACAGGGCCTCTTAGAAATTGACTCCTCTCTCAGATCTTAGGTTTGCCCTGATCGCAGGCCTGCTTGTTCTCGATCACCAATGCTGCTGCTCTGCGGCTAGGTTTCCAGGAGAAAGTAAGTGATTGGGAAGCACAGGGACTGGGCACAATGAAAGATCCATCAGCTGAGCTATACCAGGAGGCTGTCTGCCCAGTGGACGGGCCAAGGGAGAAAACCTGTTAAGTGCGTGGGAGTTACAACACGGGACTTTGCACTAACTAGTTCATTCATTCACTCCAAACAGCTCGCAACAAGCGTCAGTATTGTGCAGTCCACTATGGAGAGAGGTTTCTGAAAAGAGTAGAGACGGTGCTACAGGTCCAAGGCTGTTATTTAAAGAGATGAGTGGAACGCCACCAACAGATAGCTTCTGGGCAATCAGTGCAGATGCCATGGCCACATCTGTTTCTTGGGGACTAGCGAGGCAGAGGGTGGGAATTCAGAAACAGAGACTGCCATGCTTCCAAGATCTGCTGTAGGATATGTCCTAGGGAGCCCTAATCTCATGGCCACGCTCACCCCCTACTCTGCCACCCTGCTCCAGTTTAGATCCCCTCAGAAACTCGCTTCTTAGACATTAGAATAATTATTCCAGCCGCCCTCCATCTTCAGCTATCCCTTACCTGGTCTACATGGCTTCCTAGGAAGAAAGGAAGTCAGGAATGATGCCACTGAATTCTAGGCTCCAGAATTTCAGGCATTTTTTAAGCCAGTTCTATGAAACAGCCCTCGGGGACTCAGTGATTTTCTCATCACGTTCAATATGATGTAGACATTAAGCATGAAGGTCTGGAATAGAGGATCTGGATTTGACTCTTGGTCAGAACACTTACCGGAGAAGGCAATGGCACCCCACTCCAGGACTGTTGCCTGGAAAATCCCATGGAGAGGCTGCAGTCCATGGGGCCGCAAAGAGTCAGACACGACTGAGCGACTTCACTTTCACTTTTCACTTTCATGCATCGGAGAAGGAAATGGCAACCCACTCCAGTGTTCTTGCCTGAAGAATCCCAGGGACTGGGGAGCCTGGTGGGCTGCTGTCTATGGGGTCGCACAGGGTCAGACATGACTGAAGCGACTTAGCAGCAGCAGCAGAACACTTACTAGTTATGAGACCTTGGGCAGGAAGCGTAACCTCTCAGCTGTGTGTCAGTTTCTTTATCTGTAAAGTGTGGTGAGTGATGGCCGACCTCCCAGAGGTATTGTGAGGTTATTGAGTTAATTAAATTAGTTGATCCACATAAATTGTTTAGAAGAGTGCCTGACATTATTATTAATAAGAATAGTTTAAGTCCTGCCAGCTGAGGAGATTCTACTTCCTGGCCTTCTCTTTTCTGGACTAGTTGACCCCAAGTTTTTTTTAACCTGTGCAACATTTATCCCAGGCTAGTAAGGAATTGCTCCTCCGCACAGAATTGATAAGGCCACTAGAACACCTGGCAACTAACCCGAAAGAGAGAGGAAACAGTGCTTCTCATAATTGATAGGTTTATATTCACAAAGTTCCTGATCTTATCCCTATGAGCTTCTGCCATCTCCAGCCCTGCCTACCTAAAGATACTGAAAATTTTCAGCTGGCAGACTCAGACCTGCCATGTCCCTAACCCTGCCCCGAACAAGCCCAGTTGTTTATTAGGGAACCAACTCCACCTGCAGTTGAGAGGAGATAATTGATCTCGTTTCATTAAGCCAGGTACCCAGTGGTCCCAGAGCTAAACCCATGAGGCTTTTAAAGTCCAATGAGCTTCACCTTTCCCACAAATGCTCACCTTGTCCTCCCAGAGAGTATGGCTGGATTCTGTCCACTTCTAAATTTACGCTCTGATCCTCAGGTGGCTCAATGGTAAAGAATCTACAATGCAGGAAGAGCAAGTTCAATCCCTGGGTAAGCACGATTGGAGAAGGAAATGGCTACCCACTCCAGTATTCTGAAGCCTGGCAGGTTACAGTCCATGGGGTCACAAAAGAGTCAGTCATGACTTAATGACTAAAAAACAACAGCCTCTTCTGAAACTGTCACCTTGCCCCTAAATCTCTGTTCTAGAACCTTCCAATTTATCCATTTTATGCCAGTCCTTTTTCCAGATAAACTGAACTCTATGTCAGTACCCAACCGAGCACTAGTTCTGGGCCTGGATCATCGCCAAAGTGTCCACAGTGCTGCCGCCGCCTGTACCAGGAGATAAACTGTGTCGACACTAACCTTACCGTGACCATCACTTCGCCTGGAGTTTCCCTGTGCTGAGCTTACGCTTAAGAGCCCGCCTTTCCACCAGCGCAGACTCCACTACTCCCTACCCTGCCTGGAGTTAGTTTCTTTCTCTTTCTTTCCCAGTTGTCCCATAGATTAAGTTGCTACATGCCCTGTGGCCAATGCCTGGATATTATGACAACTGCAAACTAAGTTTTATATGTGCAATTTGTCTGAGCTTTCTGCCTACCTGACGGCTCCACTAGGGTACTTGCAAAGCACATCACACTCAATAGTCCAAGACGAAGCTCACGATCTTCTGCTCCAAACCAAACTCCTCTTTCACTCTGATGCCCTTCTAATCAGTTTTCCACGCTGCAACTAGAGTGATCTTTTCAAAATGCAAATCTGTTCATCACACACATACACACTTATAACCCATTAGCTTCTCATTGTCTTTCGGATAAGGGCCCACAGAAGGGGGCTTCAAGTCTGGCTGCCTTTCCAGCGTAACCTAGTCTCTCTCTTTCTCTCCTTACTGTGGTCCAGACACCAGGCTGAAAGCACTCAAGGCACTTTGGACGGGATAAGAGAAAGGTGCTCCTTCTGGGCAGCCCCACTGGAAAAAAGATGCCTTTTCCTGTGGGCACAGCTGCTCATGGGACTCTAGCTTGGCAAGTGGAGCAGGGCTGGATGTCAGCTCCCTACGCACCTTCCTCAGCCCCAGTATTCACATGTGTCCGCAGCACAGCCTTGATCTGCTGGGTCCGTCATCCTTGCCTTTTGAGTTCCCCAAAATCACCATGCTGCCTCCTACCAGCAGGCTTTGCTCATGCCGCTCCTTCTGCTTGGGATTCTCCTGCCTTCTCTCTCTTTACCCAGTGATCTCCAACTTGTCCCCCAGAACCCCAGCTCAGCCATCACATCCTCACGGAAGCCTGCTTGATCTCTCCACCCCTCCAACTCACCAAGTTCGTTTGGGATAAGCTCTCATCGGACAGCATTCCATGCTTCTTGAGATGATCTCATCTCATAAGCTTTCCGCACATTTGTATAACTAACGTCTGACTCTGTCATTGTGTTACAATACAAGCTCCATTAAAGAAGGAACCATATCATTTTTTTTCCTCTCTTTTTGTGTCTCCAGAATGTAACACAGTGTCAGGCACATAATAGCTGATAATTAAATATTTATTGAAGACCTACTGAGTGCAGGGTGCTCCATGGTAGATGGTAGTGTCTGGACTTTATAATTGGAACAACTTATGCTTCCCAGAGGCATGATTAAGCGTGTCAAAGAGGAAAATATTCCGTTCCACTTAATTATGCATTTTATTTAAAAATAGAAGTCTTTATTAAAACAACAAAGCATAAATATTAAAGAATGTATTTAAATAACTTGTACAATTTAGTGCAAGCTTTAAAGGTGCATAAACACTGAAATGCAATTCAATGCCTTTTTAAATCATTTTCTATCATTATCTTGACTTTATCTAATCTGGTCGCAACGTAGGTTGGGAGAAGTAATTCATTTTGACTTTCCTAATTTTGTCTCAAAACCTGCTAAGGCTTGTCCACAACTGCAGCAGGTTTCTGGCCTCCCAGGTTTTAGATGAGATTAGAGAAAAAGCCTTTTTAGGTGGCTTGCATCTTTGCTCCTACAGGGAGTGCTCCTACAGTTTTAGAGGGGAAAGGTCCTTCTCCTAAGGGTAAGAACTTTGAATATATATCACCCCACTCTTTGCCTGGTCTGGCTCACCCTGGTCCTGCAGAAAATGACAGATGGCTCAGAAAGGCAAGAGTGTGACTTCCACACCGAGACCCATACCTGACTTCTGCATCTGCCTCTAAGAGAAGCTGTTTGTGTACAACTTCTCTTTCTCTACTGCCAGGATTTCTGATCGATAACTTGATCTCCATACTGGTTAGACACCTTCCTAACAATTACAGCCCCAGAACTTAATGTTGCAAACAGAACTGAACTAAGCCCAGGACAGTTGTAAAGGAGCAATAGTGGTGCCCTATGCAAGGTGTGGCCACCTGCCCTTTGGAGAGTGATGGCTCATACCACCCAGGTGGGTTTGCTCCTGAGCTTAACCTGCCCTAGGATCTTTTCCCACGGTTGTCTGTCTACAGGTACACAGAAAGGGAAGTCTTCGGGGTGGTGAAAGCTGGAAAATAAGAAGTCCACCCATTGACAGAGTCGCTAAGAGGCCATTAATGTTAAGCTTCAGCAGTGGAACACAGAAAACGGCATTAAAGGATTTACTTTTCATGACCATAATTCACAGCTAATGTACATTTGATGTTTAATGTATGAACCAGAGGTGACTTCAAACTCGCGGGCCTTTTCTAAATAGCGTTTTAATCTAAGTTTTTTAAAAAAAATAGAGGTTCATACACTCTGTCTGTCAGACAAGAGGGAGGGGAGAAAAGGCAAAGCTAGGTGTGAGAATCCAATGTGGGAGCAGGCTTTTGTTCAGTCCTTTATTGAGGTTTTACCTCTAATCTCTCCCTTTTTGATGCAATTTAAGATTAAGGAAATGAAAGGCAAGGCTGACTGTGAATGGTTTTACAAACAGGACAGCCAAGGGGCCCTCAGAAGACAGTTTTGTAAGAGGCTTTGGCTTCAATCCCTAGAAAGGACGGAGGTGGGAGGGTGGCAGTACCCCTGAGCTTGGGGAACATGGCCCTGGGACGCCAGCCCATCTGTCTGCCGGCGAAACTGACCTTCAGGGTTCAAATAGGAGCTGAGGGTGGTCAGGGCTCACCATGGGCCAGGGCCAGGCTTGTAAGGCTAAAAAGCACAGCTGTCAGAGCAAGAGGCGCCCTGCTCTGGTGAAAAGAGCCCCAGAGTAAGCATTGCTAGTCTTGGGTCTATTGTGTAACTTCGGGTAAGTGGTTTGCCTCTCTGGACCTTGGTCCCCTCACCTTGACAACAAGCCTCTCAGGCTAAATCAGCATTTTCAAACGATGGAGCTTCAGGAGCAATGGATGGTCCAAACTGAAGGACCCTGCCCCTCAACACCTCTTCAGCAAGACCTCACATTCATCTCTTTTATAAATAATGAAAAGTGAAAGCGTTAAGTAGCTCAGACATGTCTGATGCTTTGTGATCCCATGGACTGTAGTCCGCCAAGCTCCTCTGTCCACAGAATTCTCCAGGCAAGAATACTAGAGTGGGTAGCCATCCCCTTCTCCAAGGGATCTTCCCGACCCAGGAATCAAATCTAAGTCCGCTGCCTTTCAGGTGGATTCTTTACTGTCTGAGCCACCAGGGAAGCCCCCAATGGTTTTATGTAAAAGGTTTCCCACTTCAAGGTAGCAACACCTTGAAATGTACAAGATCATCTGATCCTTAAGATGCCCTCCAGCCCAAGTGTAGAGAGTAGATATGCAGAAAACTCACCCAGGTGGATGTCCTCCAAAACATATTCTTTTAAAATGGGCAACAGAAATAGGACAGGACCTACAGATTGCAGAAGCCACATTACTAGAGATCACGGTTAGAGGTGGGGCCAAGGATGTGTTCCTTGGAGTTCAATTGATCTATCTCAAGGGGAGGAAGATGCATTCCAGCTGAACAACTTTAAAGAAGATATAAAGTAAGCAGGTGGGTGGGGTTTTCTGGAGGGTACAGTGGAGGAAGGGAAGATAATGGGAATTAGGGGTGTTCACAAGGGAATTGTTTTGTAGAGCTGGGTTATGGAAAGACGGAAAGAAAAGGAAGGAATTTATTGGAGTGGGAATGCAGAGAAAATAAAAGCTTTTTTTCTCTTCAATAAACTGGGGAGATTTCTAAAGCTCTCTTCAGCTAGAATCATGTTATGTGTTTGTGATTCTTTCCTATTTCTTAACGCGGCTGGATAATGGAGAGTTCGCTTCAGTAGGAGAAAGGTAGTCACAACTAAGAAAAGGAGTAACAAGAGTTTCCAAACAGGCCAATGAATGGAACCCATCAACAGAAACCTCAGGGCAGGCACGATCTGAATCCACTGATTCTTTCTTGGTTCATTCATCCAGCCCATTATTGCTGCACTCTGTACTAGGCTCTGTGCATGAAGGGCCTTCACTGCCCATGAGGAAGTCAGGAGCTGAGCACATGGTTATGTGTAGGATGCAAGGGAGAAGCGTGGAGATGCAGAACATTCTGGGGTGTGATCAAGTTGTGCTGACTCACCAGGAAGCTCAGGGGGAGCTTCTCCCCTCAAGACTTGCTCTGAGATCAACACAATGAGGTTTAGAGTCCCTCCCACATCAGTGGTTGCCTGTGTCCTCTCACCCAGAGCTGCTCCCCAAAACATTAGGTTTCTCTGTGATCTCTTCCACCTCTTCTTCAGAGGGAACCCCAAAGCTTTCTTCCATCCCCTTAAAAATTTCTATTTCTTAGGTTGCATTATAAAACAGTATTTTTTGAAAGAAAAGAGAGAGATCTGTTCCATCACATATTCAGAGATACATAAAACAAGCCTTGGTCATAGGCAGGTGACTAGGGTGGAGGGCATGCTTGGAACCATCACTCATGAAGAGCATATAAAGAAATGGGATGGTTAACCAGAAGATTCAGGGTGAATAAGAGCGCTCCTTTCCAAAGTTTAAAGAATTGTCCTAAGGAAGAGGACCTATACAAACTGATGCCCCCAAAATAAGAACAAAAGTCAGTGGGCAAATGGTCAAGAACAGATATTCTTGTCTCGATTTTTTTAAAGGAATTTTATTTTAAAATGACTGGAAATGGAATGGAGGCCTTTATGACATGAAGGAGGGATGAGTTCCGCCAGGAAGACATGTAAGCATGGACTTAGTAGCCACGGAGAAATGAGTAAAGAGCAAGCCCCAAGGTCTCTGAGACACTGCCCACACTTGACATTGCCCGACTTGCTGTGCATCTCAAATTATTCTGCTTTCTTTCCCCAGTCTTCAGTCCTTGTCATTCCTCTCACTGACTCTCTATCAAGCCCTCCAGAGGTCCCTCAAGATCCAGTAATAGAGAGATTTCGGCCAGGACAGACTCAGCCTCCCTGAGCACTGAGCCGACCTGGTCCCTCCTCGTAGCACGAGCTCCCTGATCAAGCTCAGTTCTCCCCCGGTTAGATCCACCACATCTCACCCAGGCACACAGGGCCATCTCTCCCATTGCACTGTGCAATATGATTTACAATGAGAAATAGGCATTTGGTCTTGGTCCCCTTCTGTCACCAAGCTTCTAAAACCCTTGGTATTTCCTAAGTGACAAATGCCAGAAAAGTCAGGTTCATGAGCTGACTCTTAGAAAACCCCTACACCACCTAAGGTTGCCAGTGGAACCAGTTGCAGAATTAGAGGGATGGGACTTTCAGCCCCACCTCCCTAACCCACAGGGAAGGGAGAGGGCTGGAGGCTGAGTTTAATCACCAATGGCCGATGACTTTATCAATCATGTCTATGCAGTGAAACCTCCATAAAAACCCAAAAGGATGAGAGTGTCTGGTGAATATGTGGAGATCTGAGGAGAGGAGGGCTCTTGGAGGGGGCGTGGATACTCAGTACTCTTTCCCCATTCTTTGACCCATGCATCTCTTCCATCTGGCTGTTCCTGAGTCCTTTTTTATAATAAACCGGTAGTCTAGTAAGTGAAATGTTTCTGAGTTCACGAGCTATTGTTGCCACTGATTGAACTCAGGGAGGAAGGTCCTTGGAATCTGTCTGCTCTGGTCCATCAGAAGCACAGGTGACAACCTGGACTTGGGACCGGCGTCTGAAGTGGGGGATAGACTTGTGAGACTGAGACTGAGCCCTCAGCGTGTGGGCTCGGACACTATCCCCAGGTAGACAGAGTCAGAATTGTGCTAATTGCCTGATGAGTGGGAACCGCCCCCACCACACACACTCACACACACTCACACACACTCACACACTCACACACACTCACACACAGGAATTAAGTATCAGAACTTTAACACTGAAGGTTTAAAGAAGAGGATATACACCATCCTTTCTTAAACCACTGACCCACCTCACCAGTGCACAAGTCCACACACCCGGGAGTGAGTCCTTCACTGAACGCATGTGTCAGCCCGTCTGGCCCACTTCTGTCTCTGCCACTGCAGCTCCTGCACGTGCTCATGGCACGTGGTACCTTTCCAGGCAAACTTCGACAAAGGCAGAGAGCGAAATGGATTCCGTCCAGGAGAACTAATCCCCCCAAATCAAAATCTTCCACATGGGGGTGATGATAAACAGATGCCTCTCATCTCGACAAATGAAAGGTCACCCACAGACAGTGCAGAGTAATTATTAAATCACTTCCCCATTTGTTCAGGATCAGTAGCGACCTCATTACCTGGATCCAAAGACAATATCTCTAAGTCCTGGGCATGGATCCAAAAAGGTCATTAATAACAGGATAGTCCCCAAATTTGCAGGAAAAGAAAGATCAGCTCTAATTAAGGAAGCAAAGTACTCCAGACCAGCCCTTTACATCAACAGTTTGCATGGTAATAACAACAATTTTCATTTCTCAGGCACCGACTTTATAGCCTCCGATAACTGTAGCCAGGCTCACCAAGCCGTTCCCTCCTCCACAAATGGGATGGGACAGGATGTGTTACAGGCAGCCAACTAGAGGGGGATTTTCTTATTGTCCCTTCTTGTGGCTTCAGATCAGAGGCCAAAGACTGGAGATAGAGACTCAGATTCTTGGCTCTGTGCCGACATCTGGACTTTAAGAAGAGCCAGGCACATGTGGGTCACCTCTTGGCAAAGAACAATACTTAGTCCCCATCTAAGTTCTCCAGGCACCTGCCTTGAACAAGTTTACCCAGAAGTTGGATTTCAAAGGGCAGACTCTCTTTCTCAGCTGCCAGAGGTTTGATGCAGGAGGTAGATGCCAATCCCCGCCCCCAACTACCCCATGGTGAACAGTTGGAGTTCATTCCCTGTGGATGGAAACTGTAAGATGAAGATAGCAGGACCATTGAGGAAGGAGGCTCGGCCCTGCCCAGATAAAAGATGCGAGACCACATATTTCTCATTCTTAAAGTTAAGGAGACCTTCCTGACTAGAGAGCTCCTTGGAAGTCAAAACGGGAGTGGTGTCAAGGCTGCCCAGAGGCCTTCTCCATGGAACCCATCTTGGCTGAGAGATGCACGTATGCACATGGGAGGATCCTGAGATATACCAAATACAGACTCTGAATCCGGCAAATCAAAAGGACGGCCCAAAGGAAACCTGGAAGAAATGTCCCATATAAGTGATGGAAACTAAAGGCACAACACTCTCTCTGAGTCTGCCCATGTGTCTATCCACACATACTGTATTCTTTTTTCCTCCTAATGAATATTTTATTTATTTCACTACTTTTCTTCTTTGTGGGAATTCTTTTCTGTAGATCCAAAGGGCCAGGGCCTTGTCATTGACCACTGGTCTAGTGGCTAGGATTTGGTACTCACCGCCGCAACCCGCCTCAATCTCTGGCTTGGAGCCAAAACCCTCCTTGGAGCCACTGCAGGCCCAGGCCCCCAGAGATCAGGTTGACCAGTCAGTCAACAGGCATCTTCAAACTACTTCCTAAGCTGGGTGCCCCCAACTTCTGACTTCCAGCCCCTACAGAGAGATTGCGTTTTGCTGCCTATCAGCGGAGCACAAGCACTGCTTCAGCCTCCCCTTCAGCTCCGTCCCCTGCCCTTCCTCTTCCCTACCAGCCCAGAAGCAGGAGCATCAAGAGTTCAGATTCCAGACAGAGCCAGTGTAAAACCTGGTCTGCCCCTGACCAGCTGGGGACACTTAAGCAAAGCGCTAAGCCTCAACTCCTCATCTACAAAGTGGGTGCAATCATTTACGGTCCAAACAAGAACTCGTTTAACAGTAAAAGGGAAGGGGCTTAAAACTGACTCAGAAACAACAGGCCCAGGATGGCCATGTTCAGATCATGGTGCATGGTCACCCTATTTAAAAGGGTTATTGTGAAGATCAAACAAAAGGATGCATGTAAAATGCTCATCACAAGCCTTGACTCATCCCAGGCATCAGAAATCATCATCATCGCACTATCGCAGACGGCCAAAAGCTGAAGAGTGGCCAGGATGGACCGAGGGAGACTTCCTGCCTCCTGCAGGCCTGTCACCACGCTCACTCCACACCCAGTGGGGCTGACCGGGTGCGAGTTACTGCAGCAGCAAGGGTAGCGATGAAGGGGCACACCAATTCTCACCAAAGCAGAGCAGCTGAGGGTCACAGAACGTCCCTGTCAATGGGCTGACATCCCCCATGGCAACTCTGGAGGATCCACGCACACACACACACGATCCGCCTCTGGGTTATTACAGCCGATAGATCTGATTAATCTGATTAAACATGGAACATTCCATTTCCACCTCACTCAGCTCCATACTCACGGGGGCACCAGGCTAGATCCAGGTTGGCCCCCAAACAGGCCTGATAATTAAAACAAGTTCTGCCCTGGCTGACTGCATTCCCCCATTACTCTCTCCCATTACTGGAGATGCAAACAATAAATAATTTAATAACCTGGGTTGAGTCGAATCTGGTTCCAAAACAAAGTGTTTTAATTCTCCAGTGTGCCGGCTTTCAGCATTACTGTAATTCCATTTCCCTTCACTTGACTGGGCCTTTTGCTGCTGTTTAGGCTTCTCGTATTTCTCCCCAAGTTTTCCCCATGGGGCCCTGACAGCTGCATTATAGCAGGGCCGGCCGGGCAGCCAGCATGACATCACTCACTACTCAAGTCCAAGGCAGCAGCGCAGCAGCAGGCACGTACTCATTAGCTCAGCGATCAGCCTGGGTCTTGATGGCCATAAAAAGCTGTCTGTGTGGCCTCAGGCAGGACACCTGGGCCCTTGCCTTCCCCCTCCATCCTTCTTCCTCTTTCCCTGCCTCCCTCCAGCCCCTTACAGTCTCTGGCAGCCCTGGCTATGAGAAAAGGACTTGGGGGTGGGGTGAGGGGAGCATTGGAGGGAATGGCAGGGGACTGGCCTCTACCCGCTGGCCCTGAGGTCTGATCCCCCATCAACACCCCCTTACTGGCTTTACAGGGAACTGTACTTAGTCGCTCAGTCGTGTCCGACCCTCTGTGACCCCATGGACTATAGCCAGCCAGGCTTCTCTGTCTTCAGGGATTCTCTAGGCAAGAATACTGGAGTGGGTTACCATGCCCTGCTCCAGGGGAATCTTCCCAACCCAGGGATGGAACCCAGGTCTCCCACATTGCAGGCAGATTCTTTACCGTCTGAGCCACCAGGAAAACCCGAGCTCCCTAATCCAGCTTTCATAACAACACACAGAGTGTTAGTTGCTCAGTCATGTCCGACTCTTTGCGACCCCATGGACTATAGCTTGCCAGACTTCCCTGTCCATGGAATGCTGCAAGCAAAAATACTGGAGCAAGTTGCTATTCCCTTCTCCAGGGGATCTTCCTGACCCAGGGATCAAACCCAGGTCTCCTGCACTGCAGGCAGATTCTTAACCGTCTGAACCATCAGAGAAGACCTTCATGAACACTCCCAACCCACAAAGAGAGATTAGGTTTTGTTACCTTTCAAAGGAGAACCAGAACCACCACAGGCCCTCACTCTGGCCCAGAACAGTCTCCCCCTCCCAGTCCTCCCACTCCCCCACTCCCCCACTCTGCCCACTGTCAATCCTCCCCTCCTTGTCTGGAGCCTCAGCCAGAATATGCTGATGTGAGAGCTGTGCCCTTGCCCTCAGCCCAGCAGCCAGGGGCCCAGAGCCACAGCTGCAGGGGAGGAGCAGGGGTACAGGAAACGCACCAATGAAGCTTTCTTTAAATAAAGAGCAGGCAAGCATTGTGCTCCATTGATTACAATTTTTTTTTTTCCTGAATGTTGTGACATTTGCAGGAAGGCTAATTTATTCAAGCATGGAAATCTTTAAAAACTTAATTAAGTTATTTCTGTGATTTTCCATGCCTTATTGTTTCGAGTTCACATTTACTTTCATCCTTGTTAATAAAAAATAAAAAAGTGGGGAGGGGGCAGGGAGGGAGGAAATAGAGAAAAATGATCTCATAGAACCTCGAGAGACTGTTTCTAGATGCTCCCTTCTCCAGCAAGAGGCCTCTGAGCCCTGGGGTAGAGAGGTGAAAAGGAGGGATGTGTCCTCCAGTGTCAGGATCTGAGTCAAGGCCCCACTTCCATGAGGAACGGAATGGGAATAGCACAAAATCCCAGGCTGATCTTCCTCTGTGGCACCTGTAACCAGCTTTGCTGTTGCTGTGTAATCTCTAAGACACTGTCTGACTCTTTTGTGACCCCATGGACTGCAGCCTGCCAGCCTCCTCTGTCCATGGGATTCTCCAGGCAAGAACAATGAGCGGGTTGCCATTCCCTTCTCCAGGGGATTTTCCTGACCCAGGGATCAAACCATGCCTCCTGCACTGGCAGAATTTTTCTTCACCACGGAGCCGCCAAGAAAGCCCAGGGAAGCAAGCTTAGGTAAGTATAGACTCAAGCATGGCTTTTTTCTTAAAACACTGTTGATTGCATAGTGGTGGACAGCGCTCCCTCAAGGCCAGCTGGACACTGCCTCCTGGAGAGTATCAAGGCCTGGGAGGATGGGGGCATGAAGGAGGCAAGTTTGGAATTCAGAAAGTCAGGCAGTTTTCTAACAGCCAGACGTCGCTCCAGGTAGCTGTGTTGCTTAGAAAATATGAGTCTGGGACATATCAAAGGCTATTTTTTTCCTCCAACATGGGCCCCACATCCCTAGAAGTTACATTCATTCTTTCTCTCAAAGACAGTACCAAGAAGGGTTCCTTCATCTGCTCACTCAAATTAGTTAATGGCCCTCATGAGTCACAAGAGTGACTGGGGCAGGGGTGAAGCAAAGAGCAGAGGGAGCCAAGAAACACAGGGGTGAGAATTCCCATTAGGAAATTAAAGCCATGCTGGCAGGAAGAATATGCAGAAGCTATTTTGTAGTAAATATTAATTCTTCCAAATATACAAAGAGAACACCGTGTGGTTAAGTTGATTCCCATCTGGGGGTAAGTGCCTTGGTGAGTTGACAGGAGGGTGAGTGAAGAGGCACCAGGTTTCATGTGTGGACAGGGACGGTTGGGGCAAGGAAAAGCAACACTTCTTGGCTGCTAATCCAGGAAGGCTGAGCAGGTGAGAATTAAAGCGTGAAAGTGTTAGTCGCTCAGTCGTGTCTGACTCTTTGCGACCCCATGGACTGTAGCCCACCAGGCTCATCTGTCCACGGGATTCTCCGGGCAAGAATACTGGAGTGGGTTGCCATTCCCTTCTCCAGGCAATCTTCCCAACCCAAGGACTGAACCCAGGTCTCCTGCATTGTAGGCAGGTTCTTTACCATCTGAGCCACCAGGGAAGCTCTGATGCGGAAGCTTATTAACAGAGAAAGAAAAAGTAGCCCAAAGAGAGGCAGCAAGGACAGCTCCAGAGCCTGGTTGGAGTCTTCTGAAGTAGAGGAAGAGACCACAGAGAAGAATAAAGACAGAGAAAGTAAAAGAGCTCCTCCCCCTAGAAGGAGCCAAGTGGGGAGGACAGGACCCCTCCAGAGTCCAGGCTGTGCTCACTGCCTACCCACCAGGGTCTTGCCTGGCTGGAACCCTTCCTACGAGTGATGTCAACTCAGAGCAAGTGGGAACCAGAACCCTGGGCTGAGGGTCTCCTTGCATTTCCTTTCTTGGGACTTCAGCTTTAATTTCAAACTGCCCCCCAAAGCAAATACTATCTCTTCACATGTCTTTGGAGTACCTCCCTTTGATTGAAAAGAAAACATTCCCGCTATGTATAGAAAGTACCCTGCCCCAGCCCCTCTCTCTCTTCTTTTTCCAGGACATCAGACCAGCTTTCCCTGCTGGGGCCACAGCCCAGGTCATCTGCATTCTGATAACATTTGCACATATTATTTTTAAGTCATTAGTCTCTGCCTGATATTGTGAGTCAAGAACTTTAATGGGAGAAATTTATGGCTTGTCTCCTCCAATCAACACAATAATTCATGGTTGTGTTGGGTGTGTTACGCTAATGGAGATTGCTTTCAACTGAGTGTTGGGTTTTTTTTTTTTTTTTTTCTCCTCAAAATCATTAGCTAGTTTCTCCTGATCTATTAGCGGGAGCGGCAGCGTTACCTCCACCCATGCTGTCTGCCAGCACAGAGGGTCTCCAAGTGTGGCCTTAAGAGGCCTCCAGGCAGCCTGCCTGCTAATTCAAATGGAAAGTATAGAAAATGCCTTCTCTTCAAGTGCAATCTCCAGAGCAGATTTGAATCTCTATTCAAAAGGCCCAAAATGAACATTTTCAAAATTGTAAGTATAGTAATGGTTACTTACTATAGGCAAAGGTTTCCCTGGACCATTATAAGGGGTATTTTTGTAGCAGTAAGTGAGTACAAGGAGATGCCCACAGCTGGACCTTTCTGTGCTGCCCTGAGGTCTGGGGTCTCTAGGAACCCTGTCTGTGCAGAGCGTCGAGGCATTGGCTGTAAGTAAGGCAACCAAATGTCAGGGTTCAGAGAGAAATGTCTCCAGCTGTCAGTCCATCCATCTCCTTCCAATGTCAGGGTGGACAGAGAAGTAAAATAAAAATCGATGAAGATGGAGGAGGCATTCATGCACTGCTTATGTAGATACAGAGACCTGGAAGGCCAGGGTCGTCAGCCCGCCTCCCTCCCCTGAGCCGGCTCCTTGTCCTGCTCTTGTTGGCACCAACACAAAGCCCTGGGCTCAGCGGCACTTCACTCTGTACACTGTAACTCTGGTCTCCCAGACCCTCATAATTAAAGCTTACCAGAGCCTCCCTTGCTGAGGGAAGAAGGAAAAGTTAACATCCACACAAAGGGATCTTTGGGCATGTTGGACCTCTGGTTGAATTTCTACCGTGGCAACAAGAAAATGGAGTGGAGACCACGCGGGGGACCCCGAATCTCTGGGGTGCCCTCCTGTGATGTCTCCTCTCTGCATTCGTGCTCTCCCCAGCCTGGCGGAAGCTTGACATCCAGTTTCTGGGGAGGATGGTGAGAGCTCCAGCACCGTCAGCACCCTTCATCGGCCCTTTAATGGGCTGTTTCGATCCTGGGCTGGCTGGTGTCTCCTGCTAGCCTGCCCCCCTTCCTCTGTGTTCCAGCCTCCTCGCAGCCTCTCAGCCTCCTCTGACCCCATGCCCCATCCACCTGTCCTGCTAGCACAAAACTGCTGTCCTCTGTCTTTTGCCCCCTTTGACACTGAACTTGCCTCCAGACTTCTATGCCATCTTGATCTCACCTCCTCATTCTCCCTATCCCTCTACACCATCTTGATTCTCAACCTCTGTGTGTTAACCACTCAGTCATGTCCAACTCTTTGCGACCGCTTGGACTATAGCCCACCAAGAGCCTCTGTCCATGGAATTCTCCAGGCAAGAATACAGGAGCGGGTGGCCATTTCCTGCTCCAGGGATCTTCCCAACCCAGGGATTGAACCCAGCTCTCCTGCACTGAAGGCAGTTCATTACTATCTGAGCCACCAGGGAAGCCTAAGGGCTTGTATCACCCAAGCGTGTATCACCCACAGGGCTTGTGAAAACACACAATGTTGGACTGAGCCACAGTTTCTGATTCAGAGAGTCTGATGTAGGACCTGAACTCTGCATTTCTAACAAGCTTCCAGGTGATGCTGATGCTTCTGGTCCCGGAACCACACCTTGAGAACCACCACTCGACATGCATGCGTCTTACCTACTCCTCTCAAAGCAGCCTGGGGCAAGAAGGAAGCAAGTTTCTCCCTCTATTGGATGCATCTCACCCTTGAGTCACCCCAGGGGCCGTGCTTCCCTCCACTCCAGCCGCCGAAGCCATCAGGCTCGCTTCTCCCTCTCCTCTGATTGGCGGCGGCCCAGCTCCCGCCGCTTTTCCATCTCCCGGCCACTCTGAAGCATCTCTCTCCACCCATGCATGTGGCTTTTTGCCTTTTGCTTTTCTCTCACTCCCTGTGTTTCTTCACATCCATCTCTGTCTGCCAGATTCTCACATCCAGGCTTCCTCTGGCATCTATCCATCGTCCTCATCCATCGAACTGTGCAGATATTTACATTTCTAAAGCCCAGTGTGTTTTCATGATTCCTCCTACTTCAGCCAAACAAGGATTTCCCTCTCAAACCTACTCATCGTTAGACTCTGTGGTAGGGGGAGGGTGGATGTGGTATCCACTGCAATCACCCCTCTTGAGGCTGTTTCTTCATCAAGAACAGAAAGCAGACAAAGGAGTACCCTGCCTTGGTCCAACTGTCCTATAGATCCTATCAAGCACATAGAGCTGAACTGAGAGCCCCTCCCAGGAGCTTTGTCTTGAGTATTTATTTGTAATACTCAAGGACCAAGAGGTAAAAACAAACAAATACGTATTCCTTTCTGGAGCATAAGCCCTTGATCACTGGGAAGCAGAATAACAGGGTAGAGGTCGAGAGTGTGTCCTCTGGTCTGGGAGTGCCTGGTTTGAATCCCACCTCTGGCTCTGACAAAACATAAACAAGCACCACATATCTCCAAACCTCAGTGTCTCCATCTGCTAAAAGGGTATACACCCCAGGTCAATGCCTAGAGAATTAAATGAGCTTAACACCTATGCATGCCTGTGTGCTAAGTCACTTCAGTCATGTCCGACTCTTTGCAACCCTATGGACTGTAGCCCGCCGGGCTCCTCTATCCATGGGACCAGGGAAGAATACTGGAGTGGCTTGTCATGCCCTCCTTCGGGGATTTTCCTGACACGGGGACTGAACCTGGGTCTCTTAAACCTCCTGCATTGGCATACACGCTGTTTACCACTAGCGCCACCTGGGAAGCCAGCCTAAGACCTACGAGCCTCAGACCTAAAAGGACTCAGTGAATGCTAACATTGGGTGCCCCAAACCTTGCAGCCTCGACATTTAGGTAAAGAGATTGAGCAAAACCATGGATACAAAACTTTCTCCCCACGACTGTTCCCACACTGGACCAGCAAACCCTGGATTTTCTCAGCTAGACAATAACCATCCCCCATTTTGCCCTGAGCATTCAGTCCCCCAGCACTTAACTTAAAAGCTTTGTGCTTTGTGTTTTTGTCTTTTGTTTTTTTTTAATAGAAAAAAAAAATCCTATTCTTGTCTGTCCAGTGTTTTTCCAGCAAAAGCGCGAGTCAGCACTAAGAATTCTCCTTGGTCAGCAAAACATATGTTGCAGTGGGGGAATTTAGGGGAGTTGGAGGGGGGCCCTAATGAGAAGAGAAGTCAAGAATTGGCTAGGAAACTACCCAATTTCCAGGTGTCCCAGAGATTCCTTAGAAATAATTCCTTCTCTTTTCTTCTGCATTGACTCTGCTCCCTGTCACCCACAGAATCCATCTGTGAAAAAACAGGCCAGAGGACTTGAGAGAAATCAGTTCCAGAAAAACTGGTTTTCCCGGCTGCAGCCTGGAGTGTGAGGACAGGCAGGTTGCAACCCTTCCCTGGACACTGCTTGCCAGCCTGTCTTCCAGGAATTCCGTGCACATGGCTTTCCATGGCAGGAAAAGTGGGGGTTGTCTCACCAGCCACCCACCCCACCACCAAGGTGATTTCTGGGAATATCCTGCCTAAATAGACTTGGCTCAACAGTCACGGGAAGGACATGTCAAGACCCGTTGGCCATTTATCACCCAAAGAAACTCGCTCTTGCTTCTGCCACTTTACTATGGGCAGGGTGTGGCAAACCGCCTAAGAAGCCTGTCCCCTCATACCAGCCTGGGCAGCCAGCCTTCCCGAAGACTGCCAGGCCTAGCCTTTCTGGCTCATGGACGGCAAGGGCTCGTCATCTCCCATCTCCACACCGAAGAATCTGGAAATCAGGTCCCACTCAGACACAGAGTGGCCAGAACACAGGCAGTGAGCCAGTGAAGCCTGATTTAAGATCCAGGTTCTGCCACTCAGATGAATTAGGCAAGCGACTTAATCTCATTGTGCATCAGTTTTCTCATCTGGGATATGGGGATAATGATTCCTGCTTCAGAAAACCAGTCTGAGGCTTAAATATGTTTTATAAAAGCAACTTGCATATGTGGAAAGGAGGCACCTGGTCCTCTAGAAGGGGTCTCCAACCTCCAGGATCTAAGGCCTGATCTGAGATGGAGCTGATGTAATAATAATAGAGATAAAGTAAACAATAAATGTAATGCATTTGAATCATCCCAAAACCATTCTGCACACCCTGGTCCATAGAAAAATTGTCTTCCACGTAATCCGTCCCTGGTGCCAAAAAGGTTGGGGACTGCTGTTCTATTGGGCTCACACAATAAATGGTGGCTCTGGCGATTATTTAAAATAAGTTATGATAGCGATAGGTTTATCTATCACTGGAGTCAGGAAAAAGGTCAAAGTCAGCACCTCAAGTGCCTTCAGCTTAAACAGACCTAAGGGTGAGAAAGCAAGTTAGCCCAAAGTTACCAGCGGCTGCTCCCGCTCCTCTGGCTGAAGTCCAGGTGCATTTGTATTCCTTTGCTGCCAGAGGCCTGTGCATATGGAATACATTTTCTCTGGGTGTCTCACCATTAACGTTTTCATTTCTGCTTAGCATCAGGGGCTTTGCCCGTCGCTGGCCTCCCAGACCACTAAGCCTGCCTTTGTCTGGCTTGCTTTGTTCTCTCATTTCCTGATCAGCCAGGGAGCGTTCCCTGGCAGGGGCTCTGGGAGGAGGGGTTACTGAGTTTTGGAAAAGCAGGAGTCGAGCCACACCTCACACAGGGGGCCCCTCATTCCCTCCCCAGCACTTAATGCTGCTTGTGGATCAAATGTTCTTTTCTTCCCAAGTTTTCTGACTCCCCTCACATGTACATGGGCTGAATTCTGTCAATAAACACAAAGGCGTCAGCTGACATGTTTGAAGCTCATCAGTAAGCTGAGCATGGCTCTGGAAAGATGACCTTCCACTTGAAAGAATATAATAACTCACACTTGCGGCAAGTGGGCAGTGAAACGACAGCACTATCATAGCCACTGATTAATGGAAGTACAAATTGGGATAACATTTCGGTGGACGGGGAGGGCTGGAGGGAGTGAGGGAGGCAATTAGCCAATGTATAACAAGAGTCTTTGAAACATTGACTCCACTTCTAGGAAGGTACCCTAAGAAAATCGACAGAAATGTGGTCAAATGTTATCGTGATGCAAAGATGTTCATTGCAGTAGTATTTACAATAGTGCCCATTTGCAAGCTATCAGTGATAATTGATTAAATATATTTAATCATTTATCCACAGAATTAAATCATCCACAGAATTAAATACTATGAACCTATAGAATAATATTTAATAGGATAGGAATAGGCTTATGATATAATCTTAACTGAAAAAGATTATAAAAATGCAAATATAATGTGTCATTCCAATTTTAACTTGAAATTTATACACATAGAAAAAAACAGACAGGAGGGCAATTCTCTCCCCTCCAAAGATAAATATGAACAGCAATTTATCTTTAGTGATATGATTGTGAGTGTTCTCCTACTTTCTTTTGTATGTTTTCTACATTTCCAATAACAAACATGTATTATAGTTGGAAAAGAATGAAAACCACATAAATGAAAGTGATGCTTTCCTCTCCAGGGTCCGGGAGAGTAAAAAAGACAGACTTGCACCAGGAAACCCTCTTCACCTCTGACCTCCTAGAGTGTGGCTTCAGAGATGCTTTCTGGTCCTGACTTGCCTGGTCCACCCTCACAATCATAAGACCAGAACCTAGTTGTCCAAGTGAACAGAGCTGGCTTGGCTGTGATCTCCTGCAGTCCTGCACATCCTAGGAGCCTTTTTTAAGCCTCCTGTTAGCAGGCTTTCCTCCTGTCTATTAGGTCACTGCAGATTGATTCATCTCACTTCACTGTGGTTTACAGTTTGCAGTTCTTGACCCTGACATCCTCCCCTGGTGCTGGAGCCCTGTTTCTGCAATACCAACAAGCCAGTGGCAGCCAACGGCGGGTCAGCTGCAAGCCTTGTATCTTCCTGGCCTCCTAGCAGGCTCCTCACCCTCTCCTTTCCTCTCTGTGCCTGTCCAGCATCCACTTACACAAGGCTGCAGCTTCAAGGGACCCTGTGGGGTCCTGACCATGATTCAGGGGAAAAAGAAGGGCAGGCTGAGACCAGGCCAATGGGAACTCAGTTCTCTGCAAGAGTCCTCAGCTCTGGCCAAGCTACAAAACAAGAGGCTCTATTTGCAGAGTCCACAAGGTCTGGGACCCTATGCCTTACCTTTCAATGTGGAGCAGGGAGCTCACAACTGAGTGAACTCAACAAGCTGAAACATTCTGGGCTTCTAATGAAAAGGTAGGGTATTTGTAGAAAAATTCATTTTGCAAATAATATTAGCAAAAACCCATGGGAGACAGAAAAAGTCTATCCCTCTGTCCCATGTTGCCATTTATGGGAAAAAAAAATTGTTCCCTCACCCTTCAGGGTCTTTGGCCACCTGCCCTCCTCAATGTTTCTGCCTGATGTTTCACATCTCCTCCTCAACATGGACCCCATCTATAAAGTCCACTCTGCCTGCTCCCTGCCTCTGACATCGTTTTCACTTGGTCCTTTCTGCCTCTTCTTCCAGTGTAATCATAAGAGCCACTGGACACAGAGGGAAGGAACCTGAATTCTGCTCCTGCCTCTCTGGCTCAAGAGTTTAGAACTGCAGGCCAGCCTAGAGCCTCCCTGAGCCTGAGTGTTCTGTCTGAAAATATACGGCTTGAATTAAAATTCGAAACACCGTTCCAGTTCTCACATTCCATCGCGTGTCAAACTCCCAGAAGTTTCCTGAGTGAGGCTGCCCCCCTACCCTGAGGTCCACAGGCACCCTCTGAAGTCCTCCCAGGGAGAGGGGTTTACTCTTCATTCCCCATCGGTTTGCACAGGATTTGTGCTTTCTTGTTTGTCTTCTCCTGTCGAAATATAAAGCAGCTCTGAATGCATGACTCTGCTTCTTCCCGACCTCGGTCTATGTGTGCAGAGTCAGGTGAGGTGGTTAGTCCTCTGACTAATGCCTCCCCCTCAGGCAGACTTGAAGAGAGACCCATTTAAATTTGGTTTTCCTGCCAGAATTGTCAGGCCTCAGTGGCCTTGGGAAATCACCTAGGAAGAAAATCACCATTTATCCAAACAACTCTGCCATCTGCACGGGCTGCCACCATCTCCGAACCTCTGCCTGGTCCACTCAACTCCCCTGTTCCAGCGCCTTGCCCCAAGGTCATGGTCACGCCTGGCGGAGTGTGGGCCTGTGCCCTCAGCCAGGATGGCCCATCCAGGGAGCACCAGACTCATTAAAAGCCAGAGCTTGTGTTCGCAACACAGATGAGCTGGAGAGGCACCCACCCAGGCATCAGATGCTTCGCACTCTGAGAACTGCAACTGTCTCTGCAGTGTGATCCTGAAGAAATCACTTGACATCTCTGAGTCCCATACTCCCATTTCCCTGGAGTGGACATCATGACACTTACCTTGTAGGGTTACTATGAGACTTAAATGTAATCAATCATGTGAGCACGCATTTTTAAATGTGAATATTTTACACTCTTTACACATTACAGGTGTTCCGAATTACCTGACCCAACAACACCTCCTTGCCACAAGGCCACTGCCAGGGGAGCTACATCAACGAAGAAGAAGCATTTGTCTTGACACACAGACTTGGAACACACAACATATTCTCCCATTGAAAGGCTAACATGCATGGTATTTGGTTGCTGGGGATAGAAATGACCACAGTTAGTACATTAGTTATGTGTGAGTTAAATAGATTTTCAAGAAGTTCCTGGAAAACCTCTCCCTCCACTTAACATTTTTTCTATGAGAGAATAGTGTTCCCAATTCACAGAAACTAATTTCCAGGCAAATCTTTGGAACCCTGCCCATCTGTAAGTGGGAGTCTACCTTTGTTCACTCATCTTCAGATGCAGTCATTCTGTGCTACCTGGTGGGCTAATAACACATTTGTGGATCCCAGAAGGTCTGCGATATTACAGGCACAGGTATGGTCTCCAGCCTTCCCCTGCAGAGTGAAGAAGGGGTGGAAGGAAAGAAAGAACAGTCACTTCCTCGGCCCCCTCATTCTGCAGTCGGTGAGCTTTCTGGGCGGGACCTTCAGAATCTGACAGCTCTTTCCAGGTAAAGGAACATCCACAAAACACAAACACATCATCACAGTTCCAGGTGAAAGGAAACCTCCGAAGAGACACCTATTTCTCAGCCAGAAACAGAAACAGACCCCCATCCTAAAGGCAGCCTTCAGGAGGTAAGAGGCAGGGGTTCGGGAACCCCAAAGCTGGTGGTGGATTACCCAGTGATTTCGGGTAAAGACAAGAGTATTTAGAGGGGGTTTGCACTGCTTCAAAAACCTAGCAGGTTCCCAGTTTCACTCCTCTGTGAGGGGCAATGGCCAGAAGGCCATCCAACCCACTTTTTTTTCTCCCAAAGGGCTACAGCCGAAGATGCAACTTGCCAAGTTGTACGCTTGAGTCTGAATTCCACCCACCCCAGCCCTGCAAATGCATAAGTTGAAGGCCAGCTCCCACCCTCCCTCCAGCAGCTCAGAATGGGACGGTCGTTGGAGATTTGGGGGTCTCTAAAGAGGTAATGAAGGTTAAATGAGGTCATTAGGGTGAGCACGAATCCAGCTAGACTGGTGTCCTTGTAAAAAGCGGACATCAGGACCCAGACACACAGAGCAGAGACCGCATGAAGACATGCAGAGAAGATGGCCACCTACCAGCCGAGGAGAGAGGCTGCAGAAGAAAGAAACCTGCTCACACTTAGATCTCAGGCTTCCAGCCTCCGGCACTGTGAGCATGGAAATGTCTATTGTTTAAGGCACCCAGCCTGTGGTGCTTTGTTAAGGCGGTCCCAGCAAATACACAGCAGAACAGCACCAGGGGCAAATAGCAAAGAAAATGAGATACAGACTCCAGGAGTCTGGCCTCCCAGTCAAGAAAACAGGCAGACTTGGATGGACGTGGTTAAAATACTTCCAGCTCTGAATCAGCGCCTGGGCTGCAGGGCTCACCCCCACCTAGCTCTCAGGCTCCTGGTTCCTTCTTTGATCAAGCCAGCTGGCCTGCCCCTCCATCACCCCCTGCCTCGGCACAGCATCTGCCAGCATCCCTGTTCCTAGGAGCCATCCTCCAGCCAGTGAGGGGGTCCCGTGCCATCCAGAGAAGGAGAAAAGATGGGACCAAGTAAACTCTTGTCAAGGCCACACTGTCTAGTTTCCCAGACATTCAGGACAGCTGAAGGCAGCACAGCTTGGGTGTGAAAATTTACCTCTCTCTCCCCCTCTTCTTATCCTGCCAGGCAAGCAGGTTCTTGTCCTTAACCGACAAGGAGAGTCCGGCTGAAAAGAGGAGCTGTTCGTTTGTGCGTGTGTGTGTGTTTGTTTCACTGACATTTTGTGAGTTTTGGGTTCAAAGCAAAATTGAGGGGACCATGCAGAAATTTCCCATACACCCTGCCACCCCATATGCATAGCCTCCCTTGTTTTTCAGCTCAATTTCCTTCTTTTTTTTGGCAGGCCACATGGCTTATGGGATCTTAGATTCCCGACCAGGGACTGACTCGTGGCTGTGGCAGTGAAAGTACTGAGTCCTAATACTGGACCTCCAGGGATTTCCCAGCCCAATTTACTTCTACTTGTTAAATCACCATCAGTCTTCCCCCTTCCTTTAAGTGTCCTCAAGCTCAGAAAACCTATAAGAGCTGGTAGCATTTTTCAACAGCCTACAATGTGCCAGACACTGTGCTAGCCATTTAGTTACATGACTTCTGATTCTCAGTCACCCTTGCGTATAGGAAAGAGCACTCTCTTCTTTGATTTTTTATTTAAAAAATATTTATTTTAAGGCTTCCTTGGTGGGCCGGTGGGTAACAATCCTTGCTTCCACTGCAAGGAGCACAGGCTCCATCCCAGATGGGGAAACTAAGATCCTCAGAGAGACCAAAAAAAATTTTTTAATTAAAACCTTTTTTATTTTATTAAAAAATTGTCAACCATTAAAACTGACCTTTTCTGGTGTGCACATCCATGAATAATTCTTGAAGTATAGTTGATTTACAATATTGCTTTACTTTTAGGTGTACAACATAGTGACTCTGTTTTTATCTCTCTTTTTTTTAAAATTATATCCCATTATATGTCTGACTCAATGAACTTGAGTTTGAGCAACTTCCGGAAGATAGTGAAAGACAGGGAAACCTGCTGTGCTACATAGAGTTCATGGGGTTGCAAAGAGTAGGACACAACTTCATGACTGAACAACACTAGGTAATTGTAAGACATAGAGTATAATTCCCTGTGTTGTATAGTATATCCTTGTTGCTTTTATATTTTATGTATAGTAGTTTGTATCTGCTAATCCCAAACTCCTAATTCGTCCCTCCAGCCTCCCTATCCATTTGGTAACCATAAATTTGTTTTCTTAGTCTGTCTGTTTCTGTTTTGTATATATATTAATTTGTATTATTTTTCAGATTTCACATATAAGTGATATCTGGTATTTGTCTTTGTCTGACTTATTTCACCAATTATAACATTCTCCAGGTCCATCTATGTTGCTGAAAGCAAAAGTGAAGTCGCTCAGTCGTGTCCGACTCAGTCGTTTCCTTCTCCAGGGGATCTTCCCGACCCAGGAATCGAACCTGGGTCTCCTGCATTGCAGGCAGACCCTTTATCATCTGAGCCACCAGGGAAGCCCCTGGAAATGACAATACTTCATTCTTTTTACAGCTGAGTAATATTCCATTGGATACATATACACACACCACATCTTCTTAAGTCAGTCATTTGTTAATTGACTTGGGTTGCTTCCATGTCTTGAATATTGTAAATGGCGCTTCTCTGAATACTGGGGTTCATGTAGCTCTTTGAATTAGCGCATCCCTGCTTAAAGAGGGCTTCCCTGGTGGCTCAGATGCTAAAGGATCCACTTGCAATGCAGGAGTCCCAGGTTCAATCCCTGGGTCAGGAAGATCCCCTGGAGAAGGAAACGGCAACCTATTCCAGTATGCTTGCCTGGAGAATCCCATGGACAGAGGAGCCTGGCGGGCTACAGTCCATGGGGTCGCAAAGAGTCAGATACGACTGAGCAGCTAAGCGCACACACACTGATCAAAGGTGAAAATTGAGGTACAGGCAGATGAGGCACAGGCGGGCCGCCGGTGGGAGAGAGAGCAAAGCCAGAAAGTTAACTTCATCTGACTCTTCGCACTTTCCACTCTGCCCCTCTGACGAGAAAACATACCTATGAAAACTCATTTATAATGTGAAGTACTATGTGATGAAAGCATTGTTTCTGTTTCAATCCTTATTGTTAATAACTGGGAGATATAAAAAAAGAGACAGAAAGAAGTCTTCAACAAACATACAAATCCCATGACTTCTGAAACTGAGATCTGATCTCCAACTTAAAAACCTTCTATGTCTTCGTTTTGCCTGAAGAGAAGTCTAAATTCCTTTGGAGACTGGAGTGGCTCCCCAGTGCCTGCTGTATCAGCATTCTGTAGCTTTTCTTCATAGCACCTAGCACAATTTGAAGTTATATATTGTATTTAGATGATTGTTTGATTAATATCTGTCTTTCTGCACCGAACTGAAGTTCTATAGGTAACATGACCAGATAGTCTCTAGTATAAACAGAAACACTTTTGAAACTCAAAAGAGGTGCTAGTCATAATTATTCCAGGACAAGAACAAAACTGGGACACATGGCCATCCTATGTAGAAAACAGAACCTGACTCTGGTTTTCTAGCCGTTAGAGTCCCAGTGCCAAGTCCCATACTTGGCACATAGGAGATGCTCAATAAACAAATCTGCTGATTGATTCAGCAACATGTCCTTTGAAGATCTCTCACAATTTTGTCCCACTGTTGGGTTGCACCCCGCAAGCCTACAAGATTTACAAGTACAGCTTCAAGACTAAAGAAAGAGCCCAGAGTCAGCAGTAGAGATATTAAGGGTTAATGGCTGGGGGAGTTCACATATCTGAGGCAAGGTCCTGGAGCAACAGCCCCCGACCCCGCTGTGTGCAGCAGAAGGCAGGAGGGCATGGCAGTGGTCTTCCTTCCTGGGGGAGGGACGTGACCAGTTTTAGGAGAGAATTGACAGCAGATTGGCTCATCGGTTGCTAGGGCAACTAGAGAGGGGCACGCCCTCACTGTCCCTTTGATAAGCTATCACAGTGGAGACATTTGGCTCTAAAGACTAGAACAATCAGTAATGGGAGTGAAAGGGTGGGCCAAGTAGGTAGAAAGTCAGTCATGTGAGTAAGGTACAGGTGAAGCAGGCACTGGTGGAGCGGGATATGCACAGACAGCATGAGAACAGCCATCCTGGGTGGATTAACCATCTACCCACCATACCCTTCAGACCTCATCTACTGCGACTTCTCACATATCCAGCCCTAGTCACACAGGGGTCTCCATGAAGCCCACCTTGAACACACCATACAGTCTCACACCTCCAAGATTTCACCAGCCTGCTGCTGCTACTCACGATGTCCTCCCATCACACTCTACCTACCTGAATCCTCCCGTCCTTAAAAGTCTTCCCAGCTCAAATACTGCCTCTTCTCTGGATTCCTGCTCCAATTTCCCAAAACACTTGAATATACCTCCTCAGACATCCCTCTGCATCATGGCTGTTTACGTGTCCTGTCCCTCATCAGACTGTGAGGTCCTTCAGCTTGGAGCGCAGGTTTTATTCGTCTCCGCAGAGTCCATCCTGGTGGCAAACACAGACGGAGCATAGAATGAATGCCCATTGAGAGAGTAAGAAAAGGTTGGACACCTCTGGGGTGTCCGAAGTACACCCCAGAAAGGTTGAAAAGGAGTGCCCTTGGGTTCTGAAAGAATCATGTTTACATAGCTGAGACTAGACAGCTGGTCACTTTGAACATCACACAGTACTGGGCATATAGCAAGCACATCTTCAGTCAATATCATCACCATGCATCAGCATCAGTATTCACACTGTCAGTTCCTTATGGATGACAATCTTTTATGGATGTATCCCCTCGTCTCCATCCTTCCTGTCTCTACAGCTCTAATGCCAAGCTTCCACTGGCTCCTCACCTCCCCACCAGCACTTCCTTGTAATGGAACCAATCTTCTCCCCTGCCTTCTGTCAGCCTGGATAAATTTGAGGAGTCCCTCCTTGACAGACAGACTTCCTGGCACATATTCTTCAAAGCACATGTGATGCAACGGCTGCTGTTGGACTCCTTGGAGTCTCCATCTTTCCCTCGGCCAGGCTGTTTGTATTCTTTAAAGACCTTTCTTGTAATGCTTGTGCTAACATTTACATCCCTGCTTAACTAGGCTGGCCTCTGCTGCCCTGGGCATTTCTTAGACTCATGCAGGATGGAGTTGCAATCTTTCCAAGCTATTCAGTAGCTCTTTTCCCACTCAGAGCACAAAGCATGCTAAGAGCTGGAAGTTGCTTAGTGCGCAGGCTGCCTGGGGGTTGGGTTGCCGCTGCTGCTGCTGCTAAGTCACTTCAGTGTGTCCGACTCTGTGTGACCCCATGACCCCATGGACTGCAGCCCACCAGGCTCCTCTGTCCATGGGATTTTCCAGGCAAGAGTACTGGAGTGGGGTGCCATTTCCTACTCCAGGGGATCCTCCCGACCCTGGGATCGAACTCACATCTCGTACATCTCCTGTACTGGCAGGCAGATTCTTTACCATTGCACCACCTGGGAAGCCACAGGTTTAGCCTAGCCTAGATATAAAGAAGGGCTTTGGAAACAGTTCTGAGCTACAGCAATGCTCAGCCACTTATCAGCCCTGTGACCAGCCAATAATTTAATCTCTCCAGATCATTACTTTCCACATCTGTTAAAAAACGCAATCACATTACATAGGGTTGGTGTGAAGCTTAAATGGGAGAAGGAAAAGGAAGAGGCACATAGTAATTGCTCACTAAATGGTATCTATTGTTTTAAAAGATAGAAAAAAATGTATTGCAGACCTACTATATATAAGGTATGTAGAGTATTAAACTCTGGTATTAAAGAAGATAAAAAGATAAAAAAGATATAATCCCTGCCTTCTTCCAGTTCAAAATCAGAACTCAAAGGGAGCATGATAGCAGCTCTAAGAGATACAGGCAGCTGCAGCAGGAGCAAAAAGGGGAGGGTGCGTGGCACTGGGGTGAAGCAAAACTGGGGTGTAAACTGAGCCTGTAAGATTGAGAAGAGCCTTGACTCTGACATGATAAAATCTTGCAGAAGCAAACATTTCTGCAAAATCTCAGAGAGAAACTGGATAAAAACAATAGCAATGGCTTCTATTTTCATTAATTGCTTCCTCCAGTGTTTCATATTATCTCACTTAACTCTCCCAACAGCTCTGTGGAGACAGGTGCTACTAATATTTCCATTCCATCAATAATCCTGAGGCTCCAAAAGGTAAAGGGACATGCTCAGGATTACAGGGCTAGAAGTAGCTGAGCAGAACTTGAATTCAGATCGTTCTGACTCCAAAGCCAGAGCTCATAATCCCACACTGTGTGTGCCTGGTGGGGATACGTGGGATTGAGAGGAAGACCAGTGTGGCTGAAGCGTAGGTCTGCAACGCATGCCAGGCATTTAGCGCAGGGTTAAATCTAAAAGAAGTTTGAAGAAGAGAAGTAGTAAACTACTGAAAAAGATTCTGGAGTCTAGATGGAGGGGGCAGCTTCAGTTCTTATCTCTGTTTTGCCTTAACCCACTCCCCCCGGGGGGGGGGGGGGTGGTATTAATAGCAGCCCTATTAATACCCTATCATGCTAATAACAACAAAGGGAAGAGCCCTGGTAGGGAGGGCGGTGCTTCGGGAGGTGCACCACGCACTGCGCCCTCTACTGGAGGAAAAGGCCTCCAACGCCCATTTTGCTGGCTACAGGGTCAGGGCCAGGCCTTCAAATTGACTTTGACTTCACAGGAGAGCTCAGCAAATCCTGCAAAAGCAAAATACCTGGAGGAATATCTCTCCTTCTCTGGAGTTTTGGTAAACTTATTATCCCAATCAATATCTGAGTAATTAGAATCCCCTGTGATCAAAGTGGGGGTGGTTTTCCTTTTCTTTGGCCTCTTTACAGGCCTCTCTTATCTGGAAAAAGATTTCTTAATCTACTTTCCTTAAATGCCCTGAAGGTCTGCGTGCCACAGAGGCCCCAGAATTCCCCAGTTACTTTTTACTTCTTCCCTGCTGCCTGACCCAGCTTGCAGGCAGGCGGTGCTGGTAGGAATAGGCCTTTCAGTTCTGGCCCCCCACAGAGCCCCCAAAGGGCAGGAGTAGTGGGGGAGCTGGGACTCCAGGAGCCCAGAGAACAGAGGTGACTTCACGTCCCGCTCATTCTAAGAGGAAGTGGGGAAGGGCTCGTGGGCAGGGCCAGAGGACCACACCAGAAAAGAAGGTAAGCTAGCTTATTGCTCCGTTTCCACTCTGTACCAGCCAGGCCTTGGGGAATTGGAAGGAAGTCGGTTGGAAGTTTTCCTTTCAGCCCCTGACAAGGGATCAGGAGGCTGAAAGGCATTTTTGTTCAGTCATCCCCGCCATCCTTCTTCTACTGCCATGCATGTCCCACCTATACACCACCCAGACAAAAAGCAGTTATTCAGCCAGCAGGGCCCCACCTCAGGCAGTAAGACCACTTCCTACCTCGGCCTCTCCAAGCCCCTCCAGGACCAGAAGTTTTTTTCTCATGTGGGTCTCCAGAGGGCTGGATGTGATATATGAACGTGAAAAGAGGGGCTGCTCCCCATTTGAGGAAGGGGTGGGGGGCCGTGGAGGGGGCCCTAGGGCTCAGTCTGGCCTGATGTATGATTTAGAGACCAGGTCCTCTCTGCGTCTCATGATTTAAGAAGTCCCCCCACTCCAGAAACCTAATTACCCCCCAAGATTTTTCTTACGTCTTCTCAGCTTTGCTTCTGAAGAGGCCCTTCCAAGAATGCCACTGGGTTAGAGTCATTACTCTGCCGACCGCTTGCCGGGCCGTTTATTGTATTTTTATGAGCAGAGTGCTGTGCTGCCTAATACATTTCCCAGGAAAGATTCTGTGGAGGGGGCTCCGGGACCGCAGCTGCTAACGGGGGAGGAGGAGGAGGAGCAAGATCAGCGTGGACCAGAGCTCACACGTGTGCCCCCAGCCCCCCACCCTGAGGAGGGAGGCGTGAGCCCAGAGAACATAAATGACCCAAGCAGGTCCTACACACTTCTGAGATGAGATGGATAAGCCAGCTGAATACCCACTGCTGGGACACCTTGATAAACATTCCAGAGGCCATCCTGTCCAGCCCCCTGCCTCCAGGCAGATCTGTTCCAATTTACCCCAGACAGCATGGGACTCCACATCTCTGAGGCAGGCAATTTTGCCGTTCCAATGGTAGACCACTCCAGTGTTTAACAGCCTTCTCTCACAAAGCATTTTCCTTCTGGAATTAGCAATGTTTGTGCCAGAAGGGAACTTGGAAATCATATAGACAAAGCCTCTCATTTTAGGAAGGGCAGAATCCAAGCGTCTCCACTCCTGGAGAAATCACTCCATCCTATAGTACAGCTTGGCCTGGAAAGGGATCAGTCACCCTGCAAGCCCATTCAGCCCAGCTCAGAGCTGAGGGTGGTCCTGTGAGCCAGCCCAGATCGTGGGTAGGTGCATCAATTTTCATAAGATAATGACAGCCCAGGGTTGACAGATTCTAACCGTGTATGTTTATGTCTAAGGCGTATGGGGTTTGTACTTAATTGGCAACCCAATAGCTGCTCTTTAGGTATTTGGCAGGGCATATGATCTCCAACTCACTGCCACATAGTGTCCATCAAAAGCCTGGATGAGAGAAAGAAAATGCATCAAAGTGACTGAAGGATGTGTAGTCACTCCTTGCTTCTGGAAACATGCAAACAGAGGGCCTCCGGATTAAGCCATGTCAGCAGGGGACCATGTCCTTCTGGCCCCTGTTTTCCTGAGCTGAAGTTTGGCCTGTGTGAAAGGACGATGCTGCAAGGAGTGGATTGAAGAAATGAGGAGTTGTGTCCGCTGTGAGGCTGTTATTGAGGACCTTGATCATCTGGTCACAAGGAGTTCCCTTCAGGAAGGACCCCAGGGAAGCACCTTCCTGGGTCAGCGCTGGCAGAGGTGGGTTTCTCCTAAACAATCTCCTCTCTTTTTGCCTCCTCTGCTCCCTTTTTCCCTCCTTCCCTCCCTTCTTTGTTCCCTCTTTCCCCTTCCCTCCTTCTTTCCCTTCCTTCCTTCCTTTTTGTTCTCCCATCTTCGAGGCACTATAATCGTGAGACTAATTGGGTTATTGGGGTCTCAGACTCTTTATGCTTCTAGTATCCTCTGTCCTGTCCCCTGTGACAGTCCTTCCTTTGCTCTCAGATTTTCTTTTCCCATTTGCTTCTAGTATATGTTTATCTCACTCTGTTTCACATATCTGTGTAAGACGCCAGAACTCCACTTTGGTTCAAGGCAGCTATAAGTTAAGTATGTTAATGAATTAATACAGCTCAAATGGTGCTGCACACACAGATTATGTTTACAAAAGAGTGCATTTAACAAGCTGGTACTGGAAGGCCTCCCAGACCACATGGGCCTTGAACTAAGAGTCTTGAAAGATGTATAAGATATAGAGAAACAGAAAGAAGTGGGGAGGCAGCCACAGTCCAAATTCTGTCCCTTCACTATAGCCAAAGACTGCATCTTCTCAACCTTCTCTCAGCACCGGTGAATCTCCAGTAATTTTACCCAATCTCCTATCTCTGCAGGAATTTGAAGGCATAGATTAAAAAAAAAAAAAATTATAAAATCATGCAAGGTATAAGTCAACTATGTTTCAATTAAAAATTTTTTATTAAAAAAATAAAATCATAGAAGACAAGGGCCTTGGAATGAAAATGAAGCCTGGGGCTGCTGCTGCTAAGTTGCTTCAGTCTGTCCGACTCTGTGCGAACCCATAGATGGCAGCCACCAGGCTCTGCCGTCCCTGGTATTCTCCAGGCAAGAGCGCTGGAGTGGGTTGCCATTACCTTCTCCAATGCATGAAAGTGAAAAAAGAAAGTGAAGTCGCTCAGTCGTGTCTGACTCTTAGCCACCTCATAGACCGCAGCCTACCAGGCTCCTCCGTCCATGGGATTTTCCAGGCAAGAGTACTGGAGTGGGGTGCCATTGCCTTCTCCAGAAAATGAAACCTAGAGAGGCCAAATCTAGTTCCTGGATCACTTAGAGCAAGCTCTGTGTAAGGACCCTTAGTGGTGGCATTGTAGTTGAGGGGGAAGAGTGGTCATTTCCCTATTTTACAAATGAAAAACAGCAGCCCAGGAGAATGTAGTAATTTGGCCAAGAAAACTAGCAGAACCCCTGAGCTGTCTGCTCCAAAGTGAGACCTTCTCTCCTTGAATCCCTAGAGTGTTAGAGCATCAGCACTTGGATCTCCCATTTCCAGATCCCTCCTTGCTCACCTCCACCCTAGCTCTGGTCTCTTGTGGATCCCATAGCAACCTGCCTCTGCCCACCAGCTAACTCCCTCTCCATAGACCCCGTTTGCCTAAATACCAGTACTGATACCAAAATGCCAAAATCTAGGTCAACATTTGAGCTAGTAAGCAAAGGAGACTGCACCATCTTTGAGGGGCTCCTCGTTCTGGGTCAGTTTAAGTGAGATCCCGGTCAGAGGCAGGAGGATAGAGACTAAGGAATTTTCCAGGCATGTTTTCAGGCTAGGGACTCCAATGGTTCTATTTTCTTTTGCCCAAATGTAGGTAGCTAAGACTTATTTTGGTGCCTTGAGTAGAAATGTGATCATCTGGAGCCTTTGCTGAGTTCACACCATAGGCATTTCCCAAGTGCTCTAGAACTGCTGTTTGTCTTTACAGTCAGGAAAAGGAGAGATTGAGAAGCAGCTCCTGACAAGAGACTCTTGTGTCTGCCGCACGAGCACACGTTGCCTCCGAGGCTTGGTCTGCACTCGCCTCCCGCACTACTCGGCCACTTCTCAGAGCCTCAGCATTGCTTGGTAGCAGCTCTGCTCAGATGGTCACACCCAAAGGCCCAGGGTGGAAGGAGAGACGAGTCTTTCTGCCCCGCCCCAAAAGGCAGTGTGACTAACCAACTCTCAAGGCTACAGTCTGTGGCTTACGTGTGACTAAGCTAGACCCAGCACATCTCTCACAGGACATATCCCACCCCTCAGGCAGCCTGTACACTAAGCAGTCTCCACATCTTAGCATGCTTTGTGCTCTGAGTGGAAAATAATTACTGAATGGCTTGGAAAGATTGCAACTGCGTCCTTCTTGAGTCTTAAGAAATGCTCAGGGCAGCAGCAGCCAGCCTAGTTAAGCAGAGTTATAAATACCAGCTCAGGCATTATGTGAAAGGTCTCTAAAGGATGCAAACAGCCTGACTGAAGGGAAGATGGAAGATCCAAAGAGCCCAACAGCAGCTGTCGCATCAGAGGCCTCACCCCTACCTCACACTGTATACAAGACATCACACCAAAAGGAACTTAAAAGCTAAAGTAAAACAAAGTTATAAAACCTTGAGAAATAAATAGAAAACTTTTGTGACTTTAAGTAATACCAAAATTAGGACCTGTAAAGGAAAAAATTGACAGATTGGATTTTATCAACACTAAAAACTTCTCTTCAAAAGACAGTCTTGAAAGACTTAAAAGACAAGTCACAGACAAAAAACTATTTCCAAAACACGTATCTGCCAAAGAACTGGAATCAGGACTACATAAAGAGCTTTCAAAACTCAATAATAAGAAAGTAAACTGCCCACTTTTTAAAAAAATGAGTAACAGGCATTTCACCAAAAAAAAGATACATAGATGGCAAACAATCACATGAAAAGATGCTCTATGATCTAAAGTGAGATAACTCTGCATGTCTCTTAGAGTGGCTAAAGTTACAAATGAATGAATGATACCAAGGGCTGTGGAGGATATATGACAACGAGGATGCTCTATAATTGTGGAAGAGAATGTGAAATGATAAAGCCAATTTGGAAAACAGTTTGGCAGTTTCTTATAAATTTAAATATATATTTGTCATATGACCTCACAATTCCAATCTAAGTATTTACCATATGAAATGAACTGACATGTACCCGGAGCTTGTCTATGAAGGTTAAAAGAAAGTTTTTTCACAATCACCAAAAATTGGAAACAACTCAAGGTCTAGTGGATGGAAATACCAACTGTCGTATACCCATACAGTGTAGTCCTACTCGACAATGAGAAAAAATGAATTATTGGCATACACGACAACATGGGTGAGTCTCAAATATTGTGTTAAGTGAAACAGCCAGACTCAGACTACACACTGTACAATTATATTCATAGGATACTCTGAGAAAGGCAAGCTGTAGGAACTAAAAGCAGATCAGTAGTTGCCAGGGGGCTGAGGATAGGAGAGCAGTTGAATGAAAAGGTACTCAAGAGAAATATGGAGGGTTGCTGGAATTGTTCTGTATCTTTATTGTGGTAGTGATTACATGACTTTATGTATTTGTCAGGGGTTTACTGGTGACTCAAATGGTAAGAATCTGCCTGCAGTGCAGGAGACCCAGGTTCAGTCCCTGGGTCCGAAGATCCCCTGGAAAAGGGAATGGCTTCCTTCCTGGAGAATCCCATGGACAGAGGAGCCTGGCAGGCAAAGAGTTGAACACAACTGAAGCAATTTAGCACACATGCATGCAGATTTTGCCCCACCCATTGGATTTTAACCGACTTGAAGATACAGTCTAAATCATCTTATTTGTGTTTCAAGTACAAGAGAATAATCTGAAAATATTGTCATCTTTGAAACATTCAAACAGAAACAGAGTGCAGAGGGGAAAGCCTACCCAAGCCCCTTCTCCAGGAACGTTCTTGTTGAGAAGATGGCTTTCCACCATGGTGGATATACTTCAGTTCAGTCGCTCAGTCGTGTCTAACTCTTTGCAACCCCATGGACTGCAGCACACCAGGCCTCCCTGTCCATCACCAACTCCCAGAGCTTGCTCAAATTCATGTCGATCGAGTAGGTCATGCCCTCCAACCATCTCATCTTCTGTCGTCCCCTTCTCCTCCTGCTTTCAGTCTTTCCCAGCATCAGGGTCTTTTCCAAGGAGTCAGCTCTTCACATCAGGTGGCCAAGGTATTGGAGTTGCAGCTTCAGCATCAGTCCTTCCAGTGAATATTTAGGACTTATTTCCTTTAGGATGGACTGGTTGGATCTCCTTGCAGTCCAAGGGACTCTCAAGAGTCTTCTCCAACACCACAGTTCAAAAGCATCAATTCTTCGGCGCTCAGCTTTCTTCACAGTCCAACTCTCACAACCATACATGACCACTGGAAAAACCATAGCCTTGACCAGACAGACCTTTGTTGGCAAAGTAATGTCTCTGCTTTTTAATATGCTGTCTAGATTGGTCATAATTTTTCACCCAAAGAATAAGCATCTTTTTATTTCATGGCTGCAGTCACCATCCACAGTGATTTTGGAGCCCAAGAAAATAAAGTCTGTCACAGTTTCCATTGTTTCCCCATCTATTTGCCCTGAGGTAATGGGACCGGATGCCATGATTTCAGTTTTCTGAATGTTGAGTTTTCAGCCAGCTTTTTCACTCCTCTTTCAGTTTCATCAAGAGGCTCTTAGGTTCCTCTTCGCTTTCTGCCATAAGGGTGGTGTCATCTGCATATCTGAGGTTATTGATATTGTTCCTGGCAATCTTGATTCCAGCTTGTGCTTCTTCCAGCCCGACATTTTGCATAATGTACTCTGCATATAAGTTAAATAAGCAGGGTGACAATATACAGCCTTGATGTACTTTTCCCAATTTGGAACCAGTCTGTTGTTTCATGTCCAGTTCTAACTGTTGCTTCTTGACCTGCATACAGATTTCTCTGGAGGCAGGTAAGGTGGTCTGGTATACCCATCTCTCTCAGAATTTTCCACAGTTTATTGTGATCCACACAGTCAAAGGTATGTGACTTTTGTGACTCCATGGACTACACAGCGCATGGAATTCTCTAGGCCAGAATATTAGAATGAGTAGCCTTTCCCTTCTCTAAGGGATCTTCCCAACCCAGGGATTAAACCCAGGTCTCCCACATTGCAGGCAGATTCTTTACCAGCTGAGCCACCAGGGAAGCCCAAGAATACTGGAGTGGATAGCCTATCCCTTCTCCAGTGGATCTTCCCAACCCAGGAATCAAACCGGGGTCTCCTGTATTGCAGGTGGATTCTTACCAACTGAGCTATCAGGGAATCCCCAGATATACTTACATATGCAAATCATTTGCATCTCCAGTAGCCCAGTCAGTCTCCAAATACAGACACGTACTTGACTTGGAAACAAAAACCATAATAGGTTCATATCCTTGCTTTTATAGACTAGCTGTATGACCAAAGGGAAGGTAGGTCACCTCTATGCACCAGTTTTTTACATTTCTAAAACAGAAGTAGTAATACCTACATTTAATAAGGATAGATCCCATATCACCTAGTAACAGCTCAGTAAATGCTGTTTAATCCAAATGTGTGGGTAATTGGATTGCAAGATGGCAGTTGCAATTTAGCTGCAAATACCAGGTCTCTGTTCAGTCGACTACTGAATGAGGGTGATTCACACTCAGCTAGGTCTGATTTCAGCACCTGTTTCGTTTTTTTTTTTTTTTTCCCCAACAATCCACTACTCAATCCTAACAAGCAATCTGGGTCCTATGTCACTCAAGGTATGACTGTAGGAAGTGACGGGATGGGAAATACTTAGCCTAGAGAAGCAAAGATTCTTCAGGGATGTGAACGTTGGTTTAAAATATTTGAAGAGCTGTCATATAGAAAGAGAAGGTAGATTTGTTCTCAGTTGCTGCAGGGCAGAACTGGAATTAATCTGAATGCAGATTTTGTATTATGGAATAAAATTGTCCAACAACCACTCTTAGCCAGCAAAGGAGGAGCTGCCCATGAGGCAGTGGGCTTCCCAGCACTTTCAGGTTGATCAAGCTGTGCAGTCATTTGTCAGAAAGCCAAAGAAAATCCCCAGCAAGTCGATTTCGGGATCCCATGCTTCACAAGGATACACAGGTGCACCTCCTCAGAACACATGTAGGTGTATATGAACATGGAAAGGGCCCGTGTGCCCCATCCATCCTTTCACCCTCCCTAACAATAGGGGTAAGTGGAGTTACATGCACCAGGAACCAAGGCAATACACAGATAGATGGTTTCATCAGCTGGCCTTGCATTAAGAAGGGGAGCTAAGGAGAGAATGTCCTGCCCTCCAAAAATGCAGACCTATTTGGATCCTAGCTGAGGTCCCTTGGCAGCTGACACACATGCCCATCTGCCATGCTGGCACAGTGCCCCCAGCAACGGGAGCTCTGCTTCCTGCTGGTGGGTGTAGGTGCCAGGTGGTTGCATATGCCTGCAGAGCAGGCCTGGGTCCCACACAGCATAGTACACTTACAGTCTCCATGCTCACCCTCTATCCACTCACCCCCCACCTTCCCCGACCTGGGGTGTGGGGGTGCCCCAAAGTTACAGAGAGTTTAACCCAGAAGCCAGGCACTGGAGGGGCTGGGGCTGCCAAGTGAACAGGCCTTGCCGCATCCAGCAGGCCATGGAGCCAAGACCACCCAAGGAACAGCCAAATGGACGCTTGGAAGGAAAGGCCGAGGCACAAATCACACCAACTCAGAGGGCATCACACAGGGTCAGGCCCGTGAGAGAGAGACATAGGGTAATAGAGGATGCCCTGGGCTCTGTCATTCTTCTCCAGGAATGCAGAGGAGGAACTCTGGGGGAGGAGCCTCGTGTTCTCCTACATCTGCCCTTAGTGGAGAAGTTCACCCTCTTCTGCGGTTGGATGGGAGTGTCTGAGCCAGTGGTCACCTCTGCCTGGCTGTGTGGGAGTGTGTCCACCACGTTGGCGTGTGTGTGTGTGCGCACACGTGCGTGCATGTGCGTGCCTACATCTGAGGGTTGCAGTCATTGCATATTGCTGATGCTGCAGAAGCACATAAAGGCTGGACAGCTAATCCAATCATTCATGCTTCCCTTGTTCCGACTCTTGGATCTGATAGATAAAAATGCCCAGGCAAATGACCAGTTTCATGGACTGTTTCCTCTTTTGTCAATACAAGGAATTGTGAGCTGTCATCTTGTCCCTCCTCTCCAGAGAGAGAACTCAAATATTTATGACCTGCTTTTATAACACTAATTGTATTTCTAATTGTTTTTCCCTCGCAGCAGCATCGCTTCCCTCACCCCAGTGACGACGGGCAGTTCTGGGGTTTATGAAGAGCAGTTTGTCGCAAATGAAACTCAGAGGAGGTTTGGAGCGAGGCGGCCACGTGTCCTGCTTGGTGGCCCTCCTCTGCTGGAAGCCTGGGCTCTGGCTGGAGGCCAAGGCTGCGTGTCCAGAAGGCTCTACAGCAAGGATGGGGTTGGCTCTCACCTCCCAGACCCCAGAGATGAGGCCGTCAGGAAACGTCAAAGGTAGCTCCTTGCGCTGGGTGCCCTTCAGTCGCAAGCCCAGGCAGGCCCCTGCCTCAGTTTCTCCACTTCAAAATTCTCTTTCCTCTCCCCGCTCCCCAGACTTCTTCTTGTGTTTCCCCTCAGCAAAGGGCCCATGGGTGTTTTGTTTTGTTTTGTTTTTTAAAGTATGAAAACTGATTTTTAGACTTTCAGATCAATGAGAGTGGTGTCCTAGGAGGCACGTTTAACTAGGAATCGGGAGAGCTGAGACCCAGTCACTCAATTATTCATTCATTCATTTAGACATCAAACATTTATGGGGGCTTCTCCATGAGAAGCATTGCCTGCATCCTGGGAGCAGAGAGACCACTGCCTCCTAGACCTTTTCACCTCCCAAACCACAGCCTGTTCCTTATCTCATGGACGAGGACCACCAGGACCCCACAGTCCCCACCAACACTGCCTTTCAAGAACCACTGTCAGCGTATTTCACAGACAGCTGGAGGAACAACTTCACTTAAGTGAACAAAGGTCCAGACCAAGAGTTGGGAAGACCCTGCTCGGCTTCTTTTCTAGTTCACGACCTTGAACAAATCACCCAGACTCTCTCAAGTCCAGTTTCTTTATTTACAGGATAGGAAAGCAAAGTAATCTTGGACCCTACATTGATTTTGAAAATTAGATAAGATAATGTAGGTAAACACTGTCTGTGAACTACATACGTGTGAAGCAATCCATGTATATAAGAAACCACTATTAATAGTAATCCCAGAGTCCTAGCTATCTCTTCCAGTCTCCCCATGCAAGGCAAAACATTGGACATTAGGGGGCTTTCCGTTGGTCTAGTGGTTAAGAATCTGCCTGTCAATGCAGGGGACTTGGGGGTTTGATCTCTGGTCCGGAGATCACGCCAAAGAGCAGCTAAGCCTGTGCACCACAACTACTAAAGCTCCCATACCTACAGCCCATGCTCCAAAACAAGAGAAGCCCCAGCAATGAGAAGCATGTGCCCTGCAACAAAGAGTAGCCTCCACTCGCCACAACTGGAAAAAGCCAGGACACCTCAAAGAAGACCCAGCGCAGCCAAAAATAAATAAATTTTTTAAAATCAATTTTTGAAAAAAATGGACATTAGGATGTGATGCTAGGGAAGGAGGTCCCTACTGGCTGACCCCTTTTCAAAAAAGGGAGAGAAATCTTCTCTCCAGTAAATCTTGTAGGGTCTCTCCTGAGACTTGGGTCAAACCATCCAGCACTGCATATATAAGCTCAGTCACAACTGGAAGAATAAAAGGCAGAGTTTAACCCCATAGGGTCTCAAAGAGTCAGACATGGCTTAAGTGACTTAGCACTCACGCCACCCTAAGACGGAATCTTTGGCTACTGGTGAGATGTGTAACCCCGGCCTCACAAAGCCCTGGATCTGTCATTCAAATAAGGTTGCAGGGAGCTGGTAGAAGAGACTCTGGCTCCTCTCGGTGCACCCCCACCCCCAGACCCAGCCTCTCCGTATCTCATTTCCAATGCTCTTTCATCTGGAGGCACCAGTCTAATTGGTGGTACATGAAGAAAGGAATTCTCTAAGCAGGTGAGCTTGGAAAAGAAGGTGAAAGTCACACAGCATGTTTTACAAAGAAAAGACCTCGGATCTCCACTCCTCCCAGTCCTCCCCAAGGCTGGGATGATCTGAACAAGCAGGGGTGTTGGCTGACGGGACTTACATAATCTATAAGACCTTGGATCAGTCTCTTATTTCTCTGAATCTGGAGGTTTTATTTTGTAAGTGATAACGTGGTGGTCACAATGGTGGCCACCTTATGGGGCTAGAGAGATTGTATGAGGTAATACTGTGTCAGGTCCTTCCAGAATGGATGGCCTAGAGGGAAGAAAGCATATAGAACTTGCCAGAGAGCCTGGATTTATAGCTCTATTGTTCCATCTGACCGTGGCCTTAGTGAAGTCATTTAATGTCTCTGAGCTGTACTGTTTTCACCTGTGGAATAGAGATAATGATGCCTACCTCCAAGGGTGAAGAATATCAAGTAAGATGATGAAAGCCCTTGATGAGCTGTGAACTGCATTTCACCATCAGTGACTTCGCTTCTGATGAAGAGACCAAGGGCCAGAGAAGCTCTCTGATCTGCCCAAAGCCCACAGCTAACATGGAATCTGACCCACATTAAGAAGTCAGCCAGGCGCTGACTCCCAAGAGGTCCCCTGTCCACTCCTGCCTTCCAGGGAGGAGGGGCCCGTCCCCTCTGACAGCCCAGACTTGCGGCAGAGGCCTGCTGGCAGCCACCCCCAACCAAATGTAGTGGGGGTAGGGGGTGTTTTTTACATCGATTTGAATGCTGCTGTTTATATTTGCCTTCCCTCAGGAGTTAACTACAGTCCTTCCAGCATTGATTAGCTCCATCTGGTTTCCTAATGGAGTCAACACAGGGCCCCTTGGATATCGACAAGAATTTAACAAATATACCCCTTAGAACACCGAAATCGGCCATGGGACACAGCATCTACACGCACAGGCCACTTCTGCATGAACCCAGCTGGGAGTACACTGTGACTTCCCTTTGGCAGCTGCTGCAGAGGCTGTGAGCTGAACTCTTGTCTCCACGGGACTGTTTATAGTTTTTCCTTTTTAATTTTGAGGCAGGAGTGATTAATTTGAGCCTTGTTGAGGCAGAGGACAAAGACATGTTGATCACGGCAAGGCAGAAGAGAGGCTGAGCACCTGTCCGTCTCCAGGCCTCCGGGAGCTTCTCTGAAGGGTCTGGGTTCCCTTGGTCAGCCCCTCCCACCCCCAGCCCAAGGACCTCTCTGAGCAGGGATCTTGCAGCCTGGAGCTTGGACTAAGCCCTTCAGCCACCCTCCATCTAAACTCAGTCTCCCCGTCCCCTGCTCAAACATCCCACCCTACAGGCCCTTCTCCCCTTCAGCCTGCTCACCCAAGCCTGCAGTCTTCCTGGGCCCCCACCCTCCCCCAGCAGAGTCCTGGCCTAACTTTTCAGCTGCTTGCTTCTGGCAGTGCTTCCTGACCTCAGCCTCAGTTCAGTTCAGCTCAGTCGCTCAGTCTTGTCCGACTCTGCAACCCCATGGACTGCAGCACATCAGGCTTCCCTGTCCTTCACCAACTCCCAGAGCCTACTCAAACTCTCCCAGAAAGACTGGAGCAAGGCTGGGGAGGGCCGAAGGCTGGTGAGCTGGGCATGGTGAAGGTGGGCGCTCCACGACTCTCACCTGCCCCACAGGGAGATTTTAGATTAGGTTCGGGGCCTGTGATCAGACCTCAGCTTTTTGAAACCAATCTTTTTTTTCATTATGCCTTTGAGTTGCTGGTGCGTGTGTATGTTCCTTCTCAGAACAGCAATAAAATAAATTAGGAGGGGAAAAAAAAAGCCCCAGTAACAGTGGACAGGAAAGAACCTCTGGCTTGACTCACTAATGAGGTGCGGCTCATTTGGGAGAAAGAATCCCTGCTGTCTTTTGGGGAGCAGCACCTCGCACAGGGTCTCTCCAGGCAAAACCTCCCTTCTGGGGCCTCCTCATCTCATTTGGAGCAGAGATTCAGAGCCAAGCTTCTGAGCATCCCTGAGGGTGTGCAGGTAGCCACGTCCTCCTTCCAAAACAAGGCCCAACCTGGAGGGGGTGGGAGGGAGGGATCGCAGCCTTCTCTGCCTGTCCCCTGTTCCCCGCCTGGGTTCCACCTCCCCAGGTCCTCAAGCACTAACCCACTCCCACGGCTTCCTAAGGAGCCGCACAATAGATTTATTGAGGGGAGCTATACGTTTCAGCAAGGCTGGCCCTGGGAGGAGGCAGTGACCTTCTGAGCAGGCTCCCTCTGCACTGATTGTATCCAACACAAGAAGGTCTTTCATAACCCTCAGGGCCGGCCCGTGCAGGGGCGGGTGTTGAGCGCACCCCTGACCCGCCTTATCTGCCCCCCATCCCGCCCCCACCCCAGACGGCAGCATCCGGAGGGCAGCGGTCACAAGAACAAGCACTTCTGCCTTGAAGGAGACTCTTCGGACGGCTGCTCCTTTGTTTCCCCCATGCTTTGGCCTCAGACCAAAGTCGAGTGGAAGGAAGGATGGAGAAGAATAAATAACTATATCTCGCAGGTCTTTTTTTTAAGTTATGACACAATAGGAGATGCCGGGAGGGGCATGGGGGAAGGGAAAAGGACCTTTTCCCTCTTTTCTGGGGGGTGGGGGTGAGAAAATCGCTACATTTTCTAATAACAAGTAACTAGAAAACAGCTGAACCTGAAAACTTCAAACTTCAAAGTCATTCTTACAGAGGAGTAGGTGGTTTGAAAAGGCTAGAAAATAAGAAAGAAAAAAGAAGAACAATTGGTCTGGAATTAATCAAGATATTAATATTAGAAAAGGTGGCAGAGCAGACAGGCTGTGCCCAGGTGGCTGGGCGTCAAGAACCCAGAGCCTGGGGACCTTCTCAGCCCATCCCCTCCCCTGCAGAAAAGCTCATGCACAAAGGACAAGACCTTGACTGGAGAGAGGTCAGGACAGCCTTAAAAAGACATCCCTCCCAGCACCAGCCACTGGCCACCAATCACTCCAGCCTCTCTCCCACCCACGCCTCTTCTCCTCAGCGACAGGCCAGTGGTGTGTGTCGGGGGGACATCTGTCCCCAAGGGCAGGTACCCCTGGGGCAGTGTTTGACTGACAGCTACAACCTACAAAGGGCCTTACATGGTGGGAAGCAGACACTTGGTCTCCCCATGACTGTCAAGCCATTCCCTGGCTCTCAACTCATTTAAACTGAAAATCCAAGTATATTTATTCCCTCATAGACCTGATACACTCCAGTGGTCCTGCCAACTTGCTTTGCAACTTTGTACACAGCAGATCAATGTGTGCAATTTAGGAACAAAGAAATGAAGACTTCGGTGAAGATGAGCCGGGTAGGGAGGGGGCAGGCTGGGTGATGGGGGGTGGTGCTTGGCTCCTGCTCACTGCCCCCCATCCCGCCCTCTTAAAACTCTCACTTTCCCCCTCTACCCCCACCCACCCCGTAGCACTGATCTCTGAGCCTTTAAAAGGGAGAGAAGGTCTTTGAGGCATGACCACAGGACAATTCTTCCCCATTACCCAGAACTAGCATCTTTTCATGTGCCTCACATGGAGTACAGGACCGTGGTCATAAGTTCATAGAAAATCCATGCATATTTCCTGCCCTTGGGCACCCCATAGAGCTCAGGTCCTCACTCCCCCTCCCAGCCCAAGGAGTTTCCGATTCCTCAGCAGACATTGAACAATGTGGGGACAGGTGACATTGTGTTGAACAAACACAGGTGCTATTTACCCTCCATCCATTTTTCTGACTATTCTTAGGGGGACTCAAAAAAAAAGGTTTAACTCAGTTCTGTTGTGAAAGGAGGTTTCGGAATCTGCTGTGTTTAAGAGAGCGAGGCTAGCATGTTTGGGAAGACCCTTCTCCACGTTTCCAACCTCTCCTATCAAGGAGGCAACTCAAGGGGAGATGGTGAACTCAGCTCTGCCGGCAGGTGTTAAAACCACAGACCTGAAGCTCATTTTCATAAGGTTGCCAGCAAACTCCCTCAACACCAGAGCAAGGCCTTCTGCCCACTTTCACATATACCCTCAGGCTGAACATGGCTCCTTTTTCCCACCAACCTTGCCCTTGATGTTCACTTTCATCTGAATTTACTAGAACAGTGACAACAGGGAGAGGGGCATGGTGAATTTTGCTTTGAGCTCCACACCCCTGCCAGGGACGGCATGAATGCCTCATAGGGTTTTGATGAAACAAAAAGGATTCTGCATCTGCTGAGCGTGGGGCTCTGTAATATGATTTCATGTACATTACCAGAGCCTTCAACCAGCATCACCTCCCCACCCCTGCCCAAATTCCTCAAAACGCAGATGCAAACTTCAAGAACCAGCTAGATTGATTTACCCAAGGTCACACAACATGTGGGGCTTTGCTGGTTGCTCAGTGGTAGAGAATCTACATGTGAAGGCAGGACACGCAGGTTGGACCCCTGGGTCGGGAAGATCCCCTGGAGAAGGAAATCATCGCTACTCACTCCAGTATTCTTGCATTCCTCTCACGCCTTGGCATTCCCAGGAAGTGCCTGGCGGTTACAGTCCATGGGTTCGCAAGAGCTGGATACCACCTAGCGACTAAACAGCAACCGTTGCCAACACACAACACGTGAGTCACGGCAATAGGACTCAGAGCTAACTGTTCTAACCCCAGCACTCGTTCTTTCTTTGAAAGCACTGTGATGTGGAGGGAAGATGGGCTCCTGGCCCAGGCAAATGTAGATTCAAATCCTAGGTCTCATCTTGTTCCAGCACTTGCTAATAGCGTGGCCTTGGACAGTTACCCTTTTGGGGTCTCAGTTTCCTCATCTGTGAAATGGAGGACCTAACACCTATCTCATGGGACGGTTGGGAGGATTACATGAGTTAGTGCCTGTAAAATTTAGCAAGACAGCAGGCTTGAAGTATGTCTAAATTGATGTTACCTCCCTTTTTCTTGACTTTCTTCCATTTTACGAGAGAAAAATAAATTGAAGATATGTTTTATGGTAGCTTAACATAATTGTACAACACAATGGTTTTCACAAAATGTACCCTGAAATCAGACAAAAGAACATTTCCACTCATCCCACCCTGGGCCCCCCTATCCCTCCCTTCCCAGTTACCATGTCCTTTCAAAGGTAATCATTATCCTAACTTCTAACACTGTAGATCCATTTTACCTGCTTCTGACTTAAATAAATGGAATCATCTAGTATATTCTCCATTGTGTCTGCTCGATTTCACTCACCATATTTATGAGATTCATCCATGATGCTGCATAGGTTAGAGTTTGATCTCTCGTTTCTATATAGTTTCCCAGAGTGTGAATATACCCAATTTATTTATCATTTCCATTGTTGATACATATGCTTTGTTTCCAGTGTTTTGCTTGTACTAAAATACTGCTCTGAACATTCTCCTGTGTGTCTTTTGATAAACTTACATGTTTTTCTGTCAGTTCTAAGAAATGTATGTTTGGCATCAGTAGAAACTGCCAAGCTGTTTTCCAAAATAGTTGTTCTGATTCTCACTCCGACTATCAGCGCTGGAGTTCTGATTGGTCCATAGCCTCACCAAATACTTGGTATTGTCTCTTTTTTCTTTTAAGCACTCTGCTGAAAATGTAGTGATATTTCACAGTGATTTTAATTTTCATACCCCTGATTATCAAAAGAGTTGAGCACTGTTTCATATGTTTATTGGTCACTTAGAGATCTTCTTATGAGAAAGCCAGTTCAAATGTTGTGTTCCTTTTTTCTACTGAATTATCTGCCTTTTTCCTATTGATTTATAGGGATCCTTACATATTCTGAATATGAGTCCTTTGGGAGATATGTATTTTGCAAATATCTTCTCCAACTCTGTAGCTTGCCTGCTTTCTTAGCTGTGTGGTTTTACTTTTTATTATCAATTGATGTTATTAATTTTAATGTAGTTTAATACATCAGATTTTTTTCCCCTTATGGTTAGGCATTTTGTGCCCTGTTGAAGAAATCTTTATTTAGCCTGGATCCAGAAGATATTCTTCCATGTTTTTGCTTTTTTTTTCTAAAAGCTTTCATTTTAGAATTATAGTTTAATTTAGAATTAAATTTTCATTTAGAATTATAATTTATCTGTCTGGTGTGAGGTAGGGATTTAATTTTTTTTTTCAAATAAAGATATCCAGTTAACTTAGCATCACTTATTGAAAAAGGTCATCCTTGCCCCCACGACGTGACAGTCACCTTTATCATAAATGAGGTGACTGAACATGTGTGGGGGTCTGATTCTAAACTATGCCATGTTTAAACAGTCTAGTCCTCTATCATTTCACCTGTAGAACACTATCTTTATTATTACAGTTTTAGGTAAGTCTTCAAGATACTTTTAAAGAAACCAGTACCAATATCTTTCCAACCCAGGAAATCTGTGCCCCCTCCCTTGTCCCAGGTAGATCGTGCTGGTGCTAAGTCATCCTTCCAGTTAGTTGGGTGAAAACAGGAAAAGGGATAGGGAGAGAGTAGAAAAATGTGTTATAAAAGTTTTTTCTTCAGACTAATGAGATTGGAGCAAGTTGTCATGTGTTATTCATGGTGAGAAGAACCCAAAGATGTAAGAAATTTCACAGAGCAATGAGAAGAGGTTGGGAATAAGAGTGAGAATTCCTGAATTCTAGGCTCAATCATGTCATTCACAAGTTGTGTGACCTTGAACAGCCTGGTTCCTCTGTCTGGATCCCTTTTCCTTCTGTAAAAGAAGGGGATGGAACTACATGTCTTCCTTTGTCCCTTCTATCTCCGAGAGTCTCCAAGAGAAAGAGAAACTGGTATAGGAAATGCCTTTCCAGTCTATAAAGGTGTTTTCTATTACAGCAATAGAACTTTCTATCCTTATTTATCCCCATGCAATATCTATTCAAAGATATGAACTCTGGACTTCCCAGGTTGCACTCAGTTCAGTTCAGTTCAGTCGTTCAGTCGTGTCTGACTCTGCGACCCCACGAATCACAGCACGCCAGGCCTCCCTGTCCATCACCAAATCCCGGAGTTCATTCAAAGAATTCGCCTGCCAAGCAAGGGACCCAAGTTCAATCCCTGGGTCAGGAAGATCCTCTGGAGGAGAACATGACAATCCACTCCAGTATTCTTACCTGGAGAATTCCATGGACAGAGGAGCCTGGCAGGCTACAGTCCATAGAGTTGCAAAGAGTCGGACACGACTGAAGTGACTTAGCACAAATGCACACATATGAACTGTGCTAGGCTGGATGTCTCCTCTGTATTCATCATGGTCTTGTTCATGTCTTCCTCTGAGCTGGGATTTGGTCTCAAAAGGGACAGGTGTGGTTTTGGTGTGAGACAGACATGGGTTCAAATCCTGATTGTGCAACTTACTTGCTGTTTGACTTTGGAATAATCACTCCTCAACTTCCAGCCTCAGTTCCTTTGTATGTAAAATGGAGGCTAAGAACATTTCCCTCCTCATGCGCTTTTGCTGCCCTAGAGTACTTCCACAAGGACAAGCACTTTTTACAAACTTCATAGTGTGGCTACAGTTCTAAACTCACTGTTAGATGTCTCACCACCTCTGACCTGTCCAGTTACTTAACTACTTCCCATCCCCACCTGCCACAGTCCAGCCAATAAAGGTATCAACCAATTAATCATTTTACCTGGAGCCAACCCAAGGTAACACACACCTGCTCAGAGATTACCTGGGGTTTATTTTCAGTCTGAGTTCCCAAATGCTTCAATCCTGGGGAATGTGGTTGTGAGGGTTTTTGAGGTCAGAGGAGGAGGGCGGCAGGAAGAGCTAACATGGGATCAGAAGAAGTGACTATGTCCGTGGAGTATTTAGTCCAGGCCTGAATGCAGGGCAAACACTACGTAGTGATATCTGCTGGTATTTCTATCATTATTACACCTGTTCAGTTAAAGGACAGCACAGGTGTTCTTGGTAAAAGACACCTATGATTCTGCCCCTTAGGTGGGACACAGTTAAGGTGGCATTACCTCTTCCCATGATGAGAATAACTACAGGATTCCACCCTCCCAGCGGAATTCAGCTTTTGGTTGAAACAAAACCACTGCAGGTTATTTCTTTGGCAGGAAGTGGAGAGAGAGTGAGAACAGATGGGTAAGTCAAGAAGCTGTCTTTGTCCTCCACCCAGTGGCTCCTAGGGAATGTTTGCCTTCCCTTTAGGAAACAGGAGTCTCCTGTAACCAGACTCTGAACTGTCATAAGCTCCTGTGGCCAGAGAGCAAGTCTTAGCTTCCACTGGTCAAAAGAGGACCACTTTATCTTCCCCACTGCAACTCTGTGCCCTGCAGAGGCTACTGCCTGCTGCTTCGTGATGGCTCTGTACTAGAATCGCCCCCACACTTCATCAGATGTCACAGAGAGGTCTTGCCTTCTCCTGTGTCTCTCCTTCTGTGTGGCTGGAGGGGCGCAGGCCGGGCACACAGGCCCTCAGCAGGATATAAGAGCAGATCTGTGCATTGCATGCGGTTTCCAGCATATTTGTTTGATCCGTGTCCAGGTTCGCTTAGACATCTGCTTCTAAGCTGACAGCTAAACATAAAAGCCGTCCCAAGTGGCTGTTTTCAGGTCTTCAGCGCTGGTGAGCCACAGTTGGGAAAGCTTTTCCTTCCCTGTGCCCCTAAGTGAATTATCACATGTTATCAAGTCAGAGCTTCAGGGTGGCCCGGCTCTGCCGCTCCTCCTCTGATGATCCATCAGCCACCAAGTGGGTGATTAAGATATCCTCTGCCCAGGAGTGTGCATCAATCTGCCGCTCAGCTGTCCTTTCCAAGGGGCATGGCAGAGGGTGCCAGGCATTTCTGCTCCCTGAATATTTGTGCCGCACACTCTGTACCTTGGATCCACCAAGGGATCCTGAGTCTGATCACCAATCCCACCTCCAGCCCGTATTCACTTCCTCCCAGCCATTGCCCATGTATCAGAGCCATTCAAGGGCCTACTTCCGATGCCAGCCTTCCCAGAGCACTGGATGCCTGGTCCATCCCACAACGCCCAGAGACAGGCACTCTAGCCCCTCCTTGCCCCTCTGTAACCAGGTCATCCCTGCTGCCCTCAGCCTCAGGCCTCATAGAGGATTAGATTGCACATGAATAAGCAATATTCACTTGGCTCTGAAAGCCTAGAGTAAATCCCTTGAGCTGCTGTACAGGAGCAGGGCAATATTTCCCATCTCCTCCCCCTCCATGGCCTCCTCGGGCTCCTATTCCATTTGAAAGCCACCCCCCCTGCCCACAACTCTTTTTTTTTTTTCTGGTATGTACTTGCAGGTGGGTAACTATATTAGAGCACCACCATCAAAACACACCATTTAGAGCAGAAAAACAGATCCCTGGGAGCAGTCATTCAATTAAAAATGAGGAGGGGTGCGGGAGGAGACACCCTCCATCTGGCCTCTCACTGGGCCGGCCAGGAGGAGGAAGGCAGTCAGCCCTTCACTGGTTCCCAGCCCCATTTGTGGAAGGAAAAACCTCCCAGAGGCTTCACGGGAACCACTCACTTTGTGAAGAGCCAGTCCTTCAGAAAGAGTTAGAGAGTCAAGGCACCCCTGTGATAGGGTGTCTTAGTCAGCTCAGGCTGCTAGAACAAAATCCCATAGTCTGGGTGCCTTAAACAACAGACATTAATTTCTCACAGTTCTGGAGGCTGGAAAGTCCAAGAGCAAGGTGTGGGCAGTTTGGGTTTCTGCTGAAGGCCCTCTTCCTGGCTTGCAGACAGCTAGCTATCTTCTTGCTGGGTGCTGTCACGATCCTTCTTTGCTTCTTGTGCATGAAAAGAGTAGGATAATTCCATTTTTTAATTTTTTCTGTTTTTAGGAAACTCCATACTGTTTTCCATAGTGGCTACACCAATTTACAATCCCACCAATAGTGTGCAAAGGTTCTCTTCTGGGAAGACATCCTTGCCAACACTTGTTATGCGTTGTATTTTTTATAATAGCCATTCTGACAGATGTGAATTGGTATCTCAGTGTGGTTTTAATTTACATTTGCTGATAATTTCTGATGTTAAACGTTTTTTTCAGATGCCTATTGGTCACCTGTATGTCATCTTTGGAAAACTTTCTATTCGGGTCCTCTGACAATTTTTTAAACAGATTATTTGTTTTTTCAATGTATGGGTTCTTTGTATATTTTAGATATTAACCCCTTATAAAATGTATTGTTTGCAAATATGTTTTCCCATTCAGCAGGCTGTTTTTCATTTTGTTGACAGTTTCCACTACTGTGCAAAAGCCTTTTGGTTTGATATAATCCCATTTGTTTCTTTTGTTTTCCTTGCCTAAGGAGACAAATTAGGAAAGAAAAAAAAAAAACAGCTAAAATCACTGTCAATGAGCATATTGCTTGTGTTTTCTTCTAGAACTTTTATGTTTTCAAGACTTACATTTACGTTTTTATTCCATTTTGAGTTTATTTTTATACATGTTATGAGAAAGCAATCCAGTTTGACTCTTTAGCATATAGCTGCCCAGTTTTCCCAGCACTATTTATTGAAAAGGCTGTCTTTTCATAGTAACTCTTCATACTGTTTCTGAGATATCTTTTCGTTTTCTGGCAGCTTTGACTGTAGTTCACAGCTCCACCATCTCCCCTCCCCACAATGCGATCTTCCTGCCTCTAATCTGTGTCCTCACACCCCATTCTGTCCAGTGCATCCAGTTAATCTTTTTAAAGCACCATTCCCATTGTATTATCCTGTTTCAAAAACTGATGGCGGTTTCTGTTTCCCGTGGACCCATATGGCATCCCAGCCTCACTCTCTGCTTCTCTTACAGACGCCCCGCTCCAGCCTGATTTGTCTTCTCTCTGGCCAGGACGCTTTAAGTGCATTTGCATCACGAAAAACTTCAATTAGACGCTAGACCTAAACTGCCTGAAACGGTAGCCGCTAGCCACACATGGCTATTGAACAATTGAAATGTGGCAAATGCCACTGAGAAACTGACTTTTAAATTTAATTTAGATTAAAAGGCAGAAGCATTAGTATAAAATATTTTGACATTAGATACAGTTTTATTGTAAAGTTTAGTAGAAGCACATTTCACTCTAACCATCATATTCCATAACATAGTATTGCTGTACTGTAGTACACGGATCAGCAACATGTATCATTTCTAGTATTAAAAACACAACACAAAAGGAGAAGGGATAAATTAGGAGTTTAGGATTAACATTTACAAACTACTATATATAAATTAGATATACAACAAGGACTTACTGTGTAGCACAGGGAAATACACTCTATGTCTTATAATAACTATAATGGCAAAGAATTTGAAAAAGAATATGTGTATATGTATATATATACATATTATTTTTCAAATTATGTATATATACATAATTTGTATCTATATATACATAATTTTCTATATATACATATACACATATATATGTATATCTCTATATACAAATAGATATATCTATATATACATATACATATTCTTTTTCAGATTCTTTTCCATTATAGGTTTTCATAAGATATTATACACATACATTTGTGTGTATAACTGAATCACTTTGCTGTACACCTGAATCGAAAACAATATTGTAGATCAACTATACTTCAATGAAAAATGAAGATAAAGATAAACATAAATAAAGAAAAACAACGCTGTCAGTGTCAATGGACGATTTAGTTGGAATGATTTTGTTTTCTACACACTGATATACCACGGTAATGTGATTTTTTTAAACCATTTTTTACAGATGGTATGAGTTTCAGTGATTTCTGTTTCTTTTTATCTCACTTAATATACCTCATAAAACATGTAAAATACATATGTGGCTTGCATTATATTTCCATTGAATTGTTTAGCAGTAGCTCCGCATGATGATGACAGATGGGCACTTAATGGAAAGGAAAGCAGGAAATAGGAGATGGTAATGGGAGCCTCCATCTTGATCTGGTCCTGCCTGTGGCATCTAGAAACCAGCTTAGGCACAGTGCAGACCTTCAGTAAATGTTGCAGAAGGTGGTAAAGTGTGGTGTGTAGGAGGATAAGCTTGTGAATCCAACTATCCCTGAATTTAAACCCCAGCTCTGACAACTTTATGAATGACTCTGAGCCTCAGTTTTCCCATCTGCTAAACTGGAGTGTTAACATTACTAAATTCAAAAGGTTATGGGGCGATTACATAAGATTATACATACTCTGTGAGCATGGTACTCACAGATAATGAGTGCTCAATCATTGTTAGCTATTAGGCAACTGGATTTAATGGAATAGAGGCAAGAGGTGTATAAAATTACTTCTGGAGGCCCTTTGATTCCTCTTTTCTCTGACTCCCAGTCACATGGTTGCTGCAGAGGACGACCTTCTGACTCACAGAGATGAGGTTCATTGCAGCAATAAAATCAGCTCATAGAGAAGTATTTTTTACCCATAGACTCAGCACAAAATGCATTCTCAAATGCCCATCAACTAACCACAATGACCTGCCCTTGCAAATCCCATGATCAGCTCTGAGCTCCACCCCCAGCCTCTCTGGGATAGGGCGTGGGGGTGGGGTGAAATGGTTCCTGTTTTTACGCAATTACTGAGTTTGTCAAAAAATAATCTTCAGGATGCCTAGTCTTCCTCTTAAAATATACCTCCAGGGTCTCCCAAGGTCAACCGAACCCCATGGTTGGATGTCACCAGAATTATGGCACAAGTGACTCTCCAGAGAAGAGCCAAGGATAGACTCTTCTCCTAATTCCTACCTTGCTCTCTGCCAAACTAAGAGGGTGTGCTGAGTCCTGGCACAAGCCAGGCAGACAGACAAACGTCTTGGAGATCTCTTCTGGGGTCCCGCCAGGCAGGAGGAGAGGAAGCGGTTTTACAGCTTGAGTCACTGGAGCTCAAATTCTCTTCCAGTACTTCTGAGTGGAGAAGAGAAACAAAATTAATTTCAGACAACACTGGAAGAAACAAGAAAGCAGAAAGCTCTAAGTTCCCTGTAATGTTCTGGGACCCACAACCCAGAAGAGAGCCAAAGAATCTCGGATTTAGGACCAAAGAGGCAGAGAGTGACTGAGAAAGCAAAACACCACAACATTTTCACAAATGAATGCGCATGGGAGCCTCTAGTTAAAGTAACCACTAAAGCTGCAAGAGCTATTAAAGTCCCTCCAGTGTCTCAGGGAGCTGTAAAGGGATCTTAAAGGAGAGGAATATTAGGACCCTCATGGCTGTGACTGACACTTTTTCTAATGAAAGGGAGAAAAGAAGGAGTTTATTAAAAGAATCTCCCATAATCAGAGCTAAGATTAAATAACCAAGCCATGGGAAATATAGAGATGTGATAACAGACCAGATTTCTCCATGTGACAGAATTACTCCACGGAGCAGAGATTACTGATAGCCTAGTCCTACGTGCATTTTTTTTCCCTTTCTTCCTTAGTGACAGAATCCTGGTTTCATTGGGCAGCCATGGTTACCAGCCAAAAAACTACATTTCCCAACTATCTTTGCAGCTAGGTTTGGCCATGTGACTAGGTTCAGGCCAATGAGATGTAAGCAGAAGGGTTAGGCCTTCTAAAAACGGAGGGCCTTTTTCTCCCTTTTGTCCTTCCAACTGCATGGAATTCAAATAAGGTCACTGAAGTTCCTGCACTCTTAATGGAACAGGAGATAACTTGGAGGCTGGAAATTGCTCTGAGGATGGAGAAGCAGAAAGATCAGGGCCTGACCTGGGAGCTCTCAGTTGGTCCTGCACAATCTACTTCTGGAGTGCTTTTGCAGAAGAGCAATATATATGTCTATCTTATTTAATTACTATTTTTGTTTAGTTTAGTTTTTGGGTGTGTGTGTGGCATGGGTTGTGGAAGTTTCAGTTAAATGCAGCAAAATCCAATCTTAACTGTTATACTACAATTAGGGTGCTTCCTATTTACAGTATCTTTAAGCAGAGATATCTTCCCTGGTGGCTTAAATGGTAAAGCATCTGCCTACAATGTGGGAGACCCGGGTTCGATCCCTGGGTTGGGAAGATCCTCTGAAGAAGGAAATGGCAGCCCACTCCAGTACTCTTGCCTGGAAAATCCCATGGACGGAGGAGCGTGGTAGGCTACAGTCCATGGGATCGCAAAGAGCAGGACACAACTGAATTACTTTGCTTTCAGTTTTCACTTTAAGCAGAGATGGTCTGACTAGCTTTTTCAGCTCTTCATTGAAAATCCTTGGAAAGTTCTCAGATTGGTCCAACCTGGGTCAGATACCATCCCTGCACCAAGTAGCTGTGGTCATGGGAGCATATTCTGAGAAAACCAGGAGCTGGGGGGAGACAAGATGGGTCCCATGCTGAACTTTGCCCACAGAGGGAGGGCTAGCAGGTCGTAGAGGTAAAGACAGAAATGAGTAGACAATGTCCTCAAGTCTGTATAAGAAGACTTGGGTTTAAATTACCTTAATCTTGGATGGACCTAGAGATACTCATACTAAGTGGAGTAAACGAGTAAGAGGAAGACAAATACTATATGAAATCACTTATGTATGGAGTCTAAAATATGACACAAAGGAACTTGTCTATGAAACAGGAACAGATTCATGGACATAGAGAACAGATGGTCGCTAAGGGGGGAAGGGACTGGGGGAGGGATGGAGAGGGAAGTTGGGGTTAGCAGATGTAAACTTTTATATATAGACTGGATAAACAACACAGTCCTACTGTATAGCACAGAGAACTATATTCAATATCCTAAGGTAAACTATAATAGAAAAGAATGTCAAAAAAGAATATATATATATATATATATATATATATACTCACACACACACACACATAACTGAATCACTTTGCTGTATAGCAGAAATTAACAGAACATTGTAAGTCAATTATACTGCAATGACAACAAAGAATCCTGTAAGGTATTTATGTAATATCCCCATTTTACAGAAGCAGAACTGACACTCAGAGAGATTAAGTCACTTCCCCAATGGCACATAACCAGGGAGTATCGGAGCTAAATTTTGAGTCAGGGTGCAATTTTTATTGCATTAACTTTTTGTCAAGCTCAATTCATTATTGAGCTTCCCTTATTGTAGAGAAAACTGAATTAGGGGTGACATATCTCCTCCCCCATCCCTACCTCCACCCCATAAAAAAGACACGGCTCTGTAGTCGTGACACGTGGAATCGGCGGGGAGGGAGCAGACACCAGAGGGACCATCCTTTGGCCACTTGACATGAAGAGCCGACTCACTGGAAAAGACCCTGATGCTGGGAAATACTGAGGGCAAGAGAAGAAGGGGCGACAGAGGAGCAGATGGTTGGACGGCATCACCGACTCAACGGACACGAGTTTGAGCAAACTCCAGGAGATTACTGAAGGACAGGGAAGCGCAGCATGCTGTAGTCCATGGGGTCGCAGAGAGTCCAACATGACTGAGCAACTGAACAACAAGTTAAATAATGTCTCCAGGAGGAATGGATGCCCACATGTGAAGTTAGGAATAGTCAGAGCTGGCCTGGGGACCCTCCAGGAGAGTCAGTCCAGAGAATCTTTGAACCCGGCAGCGGAGCTGTGAGAGCAACAATATCTTTATTGGAACTTTTAAAAAGAGCTCTTGATTAGCCTAAAACATTAGTGTGACTTATTTTCTCAACTCTGGTAAATATTTAATTATCAAAAATAATAGTGTCTTTTTCTTTTTTTTTACCTTTTTGAATCAAAATCTCAGTGAGAATTTTATTAAAGCTGTCTTGGCAGTGAATGGCATCCTAGCATGACATCTTTTAACTGACATCCCTATAATTAGAAGGAATTGTCTTATCATACCACACATTTGAACTGGCTAATTACTCAATGAATATTTAGCTTCTTACATAGGCAAATATTATGTGAAGACAGGAACTTTCCTGAATAAGTATTCAATCCAGAAAACTTCCCAGGAGCCAGCTATATGACCTAGTCTATCCGAGGTCTTTGCCACTGCTCTCTACCCCAACCGTTCCCCACCTGCCTCCACCGAGACTCACACACATGCATGGACACACACACACACACACACCCACACACATGCATACCATGTTCTGGCACTTCTGTGAAAAACCAAGGGGGTCTTTAATTTTTGTTTGGATTTCTACATTTTTCTTTCTTAATAAAAAATTTCTTAAAATATTTCAACCACTCAAAAAAATTAAGGAATAATATGATAAGCACCCTTACGCCCGCATCCCAGTGTCATAAATAAAACATGACCAATAAGGCTGGATGCCCTTGTACTGCCTCCCGTTCCTGCCCACCCTCCCTCTCACTCTCTATTTCCAGGCTCTTGAGTTTGGGCATCGTTGAATTTGGTGTCTGTATTCCTATGCATTATTCATAAACAGTACCTGGCTTGGTTCTGCATAGCTTACAGCTTTTAGAAGTGGTATCACAGTGGATATACTCTTCTGCAGCCTTCTTCTTTAGCTCTGTGATGTTTCATAGAATCATCCATGTTGATACATGTAACTCCACTTCATTCATTTTTACTGCTGAAAAGAACTCCATTGAATGAGTACTTCACAACTTACTCAACTTATTCATTTTATTCCCCTGTTGTTAGAAATTTTGGTTGCTCCATCTTTTGTGTTTTTTGTTTGCCTGTTTTGCTATTACAAACAATAGTGCTATGATTTCTCTGGTATATGTCTCTACACACCTGTATGTTTCTCTACAGCATATGCCTAGAGTACAGTTGCCCAGCTGTAGGGCAATGTATCTTTAACTTTACTAAATACTTCCAAACATTTGTAGTTCAATGGCAACAGATAAGCCACTCAAGAAAAGCTAATGTTTTTAACCCACCTTGTGTTTTTTGGCCTAAACGACTGTGTCAGCATTCCTTTCCAATACTCTCCTGTGGCTCTGGTAACTTTCCAGAAACCTCTTTTGTGTTCCTTTCTCAAAGAGTGCTGGTGTCAGTGAGCCGTCAATCAAAGGCCCAAAGCCAGGTCCCAATGAGAAGGCTAAGAAGTCTTAGCCACTTCATGTTCAAGCAAGTCACTTTTGAGCTCTCGGAGATGTGCAGCAGGCAGGGGGCCGTGATAAGCAACTCAGCCTGACACCCACCACCACCAGGAGTACAGAAGGTCAGCAACATGTCCCTCAGCTTCCCCGGGGCCTCAGCAGGGGCTGTGAGTCCTCAGTTAACTCAAAAATAGCTCCAGGGGAGGAATAGATTGCTTCTATTCTCCTAAGGAGTGTCAAAGAGTCTCAGGACTTCCCTTGTCTGGGGCTTCATTGAGGTAGGGGGATCTCAGAGGGTCACAAGCCCTCCAGATCAGACGGTCACAAGCCCTCCAGGTCAGAGGAACAAGTGACTCTCTTCTGAAGGATGGACGAGCACTGTGGGGATGGGAGCAGAAGAGAGATGGAGGGAGCACAGGGTGGCCTGCTCCCCCAGGAATCACCTTCTGTACTAAGCTGCTGGGTCAGTTCATCCCTAGACCCTGAAGCATGGGGAAACGGGCTCGTATCTGGAGAACTGACCGATGGGCCCAGGCATCCAGGAGGCACTCTAGCAGCATCACCCCATCCAGGGGTTCCCTTCCTCCCAGGTCTGCCAACTCTCTGGGAGGCCAACTTCCACCCCTCTCAAGCACAGGGCCAGGTCCAAGTTCACCAGGGCCTTGGGGAGCTGACTGCCAACCTTGAAGGAGCTGTTCCCTCTGCAACCTTTCACACCAAGAGGGAAACTCCCAGAGTGAGCTGCGCCTGACCCCAGGGGCCTGCCACGTTAGGTCTCCTGGTAGCTCCGCAGCCCTGAGATCCACGCTCCACCTCTGCCATCATATCAGCCCCCAACCTCTCATAGGACCTAGTCCCTCATCCTGCAGCTGTGGTGGGGGAGTGGTTTCTTTCTTTTTTTTTTTTTAATGTATTTTCTGGCTATGCTGGGTCTTCACTGCTGCATGGGGCTTTTCTCTAGTTGCAGCTCGTGGGGGATCCTCTCTGGTTGCCGCGTGGGGGCTTCTCGTCGGGCTGGATTCTCTTGCTGCGGAGCACGGGCTCTGGGCACTCCGGCTTCCGTAGTTGCTGCTCCGCAGCCCTAGAGCACAGGCTCAGTAGTTGTGGCATACAGGCTTGGTTGCTCCTTGGCATGTAGGATCTTCATGGATCTGCGCTGGCAGGCAGACTTTCTACCACTGAGCCACCAGCGAACCCTCAGGGCTGGTTTCTTTATGGACTTGGTGGTCTCAAGATTGGCTGCCTCTTTGCAAACCTGGAGAGACCGAGTCACAGCCCTCAGAAACTAGGTACTTCCCCTGCGCTGAACTTCCTCCCCTCCCACTGAGGTAAGAACTAGCCTTTCTGAGGGACCCTGTGAAGCTCAAAACAAAAGCCAGTTCCCAAGCCACTAGCCAGTAGCAGGGCTGGAATTTGCCATCAGAGACACATCCACAGAGACAGGAAAGTTCCAAGATGTTGGGAGCTGAACCCCAGGGGACCAGGGGGCCCTTATCTCTGCCCCCGGCCTGTGCAGCCCCCCCACCCCCACTCAGCTCCGCAACAATGCCTGAACTAATTTCATCCAATTCTACTTTAAAAAAGAAAACCCGGGAAATAATTACTTTAGTCAGACATTATTTACTTAAGTAATTCTTTACTCAAACGTCTTTAGGCTTTATTTTACTAATACTACATAATTACGTAATTGTGTAATTAGGAAGAAATTAAATGACAAATGTTTGCTAAGAACAAATGGAAAAAAAATAGATCCTTTATTTCCCCCAGTGGTCTCAGCTCAGTACATTACATCTTCTTCCCCTCCTCCCAGCTCTCCCCCGTCTTCCTGCCCCAAGCCTCCCCCAGTGCAGATCAAGCAGGTGGGGTACCTGGACATGTAGCAGCAGATGTGGGCACTCTGAGCTGAAGGCGAAAAGCAGATGGCTTCTAGAACTAACCTGCGTGTCTCCCTGTACACAGCCCGACCTCCCTCCCAGGTTTGGGGGCAGGAGTCAAGCCTCCTCTGGGAGATCCATGCCTTCATCCCAAGGCAGCCTGAGAAAAGCAAGCACAGTTGGGCCTACAGATTATCCTCCTGTAAGCAAAGTCCAATTTAGCTCATGCTGCAGGCTCCTGGGGCGCCCCACTTCTCAGGCTGAAGAAGAGGAGTGAAGAGTCCCCTAGGAGGAGAGGGAGGTGGGAACACATCTGCTTTGCCACCTTCATGGGGACCCACCGTGTCTGCTTGGCACTCTACCCGAGGAAGAGGCACAGCAAGCACCCCAGGACTGAGTAGCTCACGGGGGGGCCCATTCCCTTGGCCCACCACTTCTCCTCCCTCCTCTCCTGCTGCAATCCCAGTAACTGTGAAAGCCAGTGGAGCTTCCTGCAGCTAAAACTCCAATCAATCAACCACCCACCCAATGCCTGGCAAGTGTGCCTTTTGTTCAAGTTCTGAGGGGGACACGAAAGACCAGCCAGGCCACCGCTATGCTCATTAATACGTCAGCTGCTTGGAACTTGGCATGTAGAGCAGTGTTATTCACGGTAGAAAGTTTCCTTGTCCAGCCTCCCCCCGCCCACACACATAAAAAAATCACTTTAAGCGTCCCCAGCATCCTGTACCAAGAAGGCGGAGTTTGAGCCACGGACTTGGGTCGTGGAGGTTTACATCTGTCTCCAGCACTTTTAGGCTGTGCCCCTGAACAAGTCACTCATCTTGCCCGGCCTCTGTTTGCTCATCAGTAAAATGGGAATGGTGCACACCCTACCAGATTGCTGGGAGGATGAAATGAATTGGTAGCCATAAGGCATTCAGAACAGTACCAAGGGCCAATAAGCAGGAACTATAGAACCCAACCCAGAGAAGAAGGGCTGTGGGAAAGTGCCCCTTCCACCCCCACCAGCTCTGAGCTGATGAGGACTCAGGAGCTGGGGCAGGACCAGCAGGGCAGGAGGCTGGGAAAAAGTTGGAAAGGGACTCTGGTCCCCAGGGGCACTGCCATGGTACCCTGTGGGAGGGACTTCCTGCTGACGGAATGTTCCAGAGAAACAAGGAAAGAGCACAGCGCCTCGCTCTGACATCCTTGAAGGAAACATTTGCCGAATTGATCTTTCTTTTTTTCCCATCAACTCAGGGGATCAAGGGATTAAAGTGACTTCCTCCAATGTCTCTCTCTATTCGTTTGTTTCATATAAAACAAAGACCAAGTCTAAGCACTAACAGTGGGTCTTTGGGTGTCCACCAAGGGGATGAAACCCTGTTTCTGGCCATTTGAAGTGGGACGGAGGTAGGGAAGGGGGTACCTGATGGGCCTGGACACCCTGAGCCCTCGTGACAACAGAAGCGGGGGGGGGGGGGGGGGGAGTGGTTTGCTCTTCCCTCTCCCTGGTCTTCTCTGGAGGAGAAAGAGCAACCCCCTGCAGAGCTGGAATCCCGCCATAGCAACTTGCTATCTGAGTGACCCTGGACATGTTGTGTGACGTCTCTGAGCCTCAGTTTCTTCTTTCATATAAATCAGGTCTCATAAAATGATTAAACAATCTTTCATGAGATTGACAAAAGGATTCCATGAAATAATGCACTGAGCTCAGGGCCCTGGCTCATCAAAGAACCTAACACATGGCCATCCCCTTCATTATTATTATCGGTGTTATTTCATGGTGCCATGACTAGTCCTGCCACCGTAGATCAGATCTTAGAGGGGTGTCAGGAGCAGGTGCCTTGGGAAGGGGTGGATTTCAGGCCAGTGCACATGGCCATAAGGTCTTCAGAGGAGAGGGCAGGGGGCAACCAGGAAGAGACAGAAATAAAGAAAATTCTAACAGTTGCACAAGATGGGGCAGTTCAGAACCAGGGCTGTTATCCCCGTGAGTTGCCCAGATATGAGAGACCGACTGGGACCTCTCTGAAGAAGGCAAGCTTCCACCCAATAGGGAGGAAATTCTACCCTCTTCTTTCCAGCATCCTCCATGTGCTGTGCTTAGTCGCTCAATCATGTCCCACTCTTTGCAACTCTATGGACTGTAGCCTGCCAAGCTCCTCTGTCCATGGGATCCTCCAGGCAAGAATACTGGAATGGCTTGCCATGTCCTTCTCTAGGGGATCTTCCCAACCCAGGGATGGAACCCAGGTATCCTGCATTGCAGGCGGATTCTTTACCAGCTGAGCCACCAGAAAAGCCCAGCATCCTCCATAAAGCTTATTTCCAGGAGATCCCTTGCGGTCTTGGGGTAAGAGCCACTTGTTCTCTGACAGAGGCTAGCCTCAGAAAACTGCATTTTTAAAGATTTTCTGGTATTGACCTTCGGCAAACTGCCTGCCCATGGCTCATCTCCCTTCTTTGTCCTCTTGGCTCTAGTTCATGGGGCTCAGCCTGGGCGTGTTCTGCTAACCAGGGCTCCTGCTGTGGCCACGCTCCCACCCTGCATTTGCTGGACAGCTGGGTCTAGTGTCCTCCGTCTGCTTTCGTGGCCCCTGATGCCAGCCCGGCCCCTCTGTTGCCTTTGCTGCTGCCCCTCATGGCCTCAGCCACCTCCCAGCCGAGGCAGGTGTCCCCACCTCACTCTGTGTTGTCCTTTTGCCCAAGCAGCTACAAGGTCAAGCACCAAAGAAGCCAGGGAAGCCAGAGGGAGATCAGCCACACCCCTAGTCTCTGGGTCCAATTTCAAGTTTAATTCAATGCAATGGATATTTATAGAGCGTCTAACACCACAAGGCTCAGAACCTGTAAGTGAGTGTGTATGTGTGTGTGTTAAGGGATTCTCTGAGGGGATAGATGGAGACTTACCTTTGTTGGTTCAACTCATATCTTTCAAAAAATGAAATTCAGGACTCCTTTGAATGTTCTGTAGAACACACTGCAGCCAGCCAATACTGACCGATAGATGAACTGAGTTTTTGAATCCCAGGGCTTTCTCGCAAGTTGGGTCCCCAGGGTCGGTAGGAAACCCTACCCCAGCAGACTCCAGCTGCTCCAAATCTCTCCACTAAGCCTTGGCTTTGCCTCCTGTGGCTCACTGGCTGAGAGCTGGTAGTAATCAGGATAAGTCTGCAATTAACAAGGTCTCCCTCCTGGTCTAACCTTAAGAAGGACAGAGACAGCCAGCGCGCAGCCTGCCCTCGCCGCCTCCGCAGTGCTGTTTGTTAGCCTCACAGATTATTATTAGAGGCGCCGCAAAGCTAATCACCTCCCTGGTGGACACCCCGCCTCCCCCTGCCTCCCCCGGCTCCTGCTCCTACATCGTCTGCGTTTGACCTGACATCCCTGGGCTCCCAGGCTGCCTGCTGGCAGCTCCCAGGGAGGAGCAGAGGTGAGCCCACCTGGGCAGGCTTGCAGGATCATCTCCTCCAGGAGGATGACCTTTGCCTGGAGCCCCCAAGGACCGGGGCTGGGGACATAGAGGGGTGGGGAGGAAAGGGAAAGGAGGAAGGAGAGGGAGGAGGGATTTTGGAGAAGTGCTGTAAGCTGGAAATGCCTTGGCACTTATTCATCTCTGGTTAAGCCCTTGTTAGTACATCCAGAGGGATACACACAGGGAAAGGCAGGAAGACCAGGCGACGGCCGTCTCCCCTCCCACAGATCAATGTTGGGTAATGGAGGAAGGTTATTAGCAATTCTCTCCTTCCCCCAAAGACTGCAGAAGAGAAAAACAAACTTCAGTTCCAGCAGAAGAAATTTAAGTAACCCAGGGGAACGACTTCCTCGTTGTGAGGAGGATTTGCATCCCTAGATAATTTCCATGCCTCCTTCTGCAGCCCAGCGAGCCCTCACCGGTTTCTACCTGGCTTTTCCCTTGCTCGGATCTCCTGAGTGGCCTCCAGTGGGTGAGAGGAAGTCCAGAGGCAGGAACTTAAATCTGATATAGCCATGCCCTTGTCATTGTCACTTCAGGGCACTCTTTTAGCCTATCTAATCCCCACCATTCCTGCAAAGCCAGCTCAGGATCACTCCAGCGTTCTTCTGGCCTCAAGCTCATCTGCCCCCCAGCCTTGTCCCCAGGGTAGGACCCATGCCTCACACATCTCTAAGCCTCCTCCCTCCTAAGAGCAGTATTTCACACAGAGAACGTGATCAACAGATCCATGTGCTTAATATGAGGGTCAGTGTGAGTCCTGGTGTTCTGGTCATTTGTAGGATGTTATAGAATTTTAGAATCACATGGAAGGAGAGCAAGAAAGGGAATGATCAATCAGTGACAGGACTTTATTACCTCACATCTTCCTTGTGACCACCCTATTGGGTAGGCATTATTATTCCCATTGATGGGCTTCCTTAATAGGTCAGTTGGTAAAGAATCTGCCTGCAATGCAGAAGACCCCAGTTCAATTCCTGGGTCGGGGAGATCCGCTGGAAAGGGGATAGACTACCCACTCCAGTATTCTTAGGCTTCCCTTGTGGCTCAGCTGGTAAAGAATCCATCTGCAATGCAGGAGACCTGGATTAGACCCCTGGATTGGGAAGATCCCGTGGAAAAGGGAAAAGCTACCCACTCCAGTATCCTGGCCTGGAAAATTCCCTGGACTGTATAGTCCATGGAGTCGCAGAGTCTGACTCAACTGAGCAACTTTCACTTTCAATTTCGCTTTGATGTATTTGCAAACTGAGGCTTAGAGAGGTAACTTGCCCAGGGCCATATAGCCAGTAAGAAACGGAGTTCTGGAATATTAATTGAGGCCTAACCCAAAAGCCTAAATTTCCTTCACTATGGCATAGTCAAAATCCCTTAGATGTGAGGTCAACTTGACCTTGTTGTTGTTTAGTCACTAAGTTGTGCCTGAGTCTTTGCAACCCCATGATCTATAGCCCACTAGGCTGCTCTGTCCATGAGATTTACCAGGGAAGAATACTGGAGTGGGTTGCCATTTCCTTCTCCAGGGGATCTTCCCGACCCAAGGATCGAGCTGGGGTCTCCTGCATCAGGCAGATTCTTTACCACTAAGCCACCCAGAAAGCCCCGACTTCACCTAGCCTCCTATTACAGAACTCACACAGGATTTACAAAAAGGTGAAACAAGTGAGATATCACATTTCATATCACATCCATAGCATCACCACCCCTTTGGAAGAATCCCATTTCAGTTAGTGATTTCTGAAAGTGAAAGGTACTCACTAATTCAACAAATGTTCAGTAAGTAAACTGAGTGCATATGATGTGCCAGGTTCTGCTGCAGGTGCCAGGAATACAGCAGTGAACAAGACAGATAAAATGCCCTACTCTCTCAACAACAACAAAACAAATAACCTGATTAAAAAATGGGCGAAGAACTTGAATAGAAATTTCTTCAAAGAGGAAATACAAATGGCCAATAAGCACATGAAAAGATGCTCAACATCACTAATCATTAGGGAAATGCAAATCAAAACCACAATGAGAAATCACTTTACGCCCATTAGGATGGCTATTACCAAATAAACCAACCAACAAACAAAAACAGATGAGGATGTGGAGAAATTATAACCTTTGTGTCCTGCTGGTGGGAATGTAAAATGGTACAACCCCTACAGAACGCAGTGTGGCAGTTCCTCAAAAATTAAAAATAGAATTGTCACTGAGCCCACGCCTGCACTACTTGCCACAGGACAGGCCGATAAATTGAGAGATAAATTTGGGGGATGGGGAATAGCGACTTTATTTGCAAATCCAGCAGACAGAGAAGATGATGGACTAGCACCCCCAAACACCATCTCACCTGAGTCAGAATTCAGGCTTCTTTTATACTACAAGGGTAGGGGGTGTGGTTGGTGGGTGACAATTTCTTGGTGCCAGAATCCTTTGTTCTTACAGCTATCCATGTCGATCTGGTCATAACATTCCTCAGTCAAGACAAATGTTATTCTCTCTTCTGCAACTTTTTGTCTCTGCATGAATGAGAAAGGGTTATACCTTTCAAGGTCAGAGCCCTGAGAATAGGCTGCCCTGTATATTTCAGGCTATAGGTAACATTCTTTTACAAAGGTGCAGAGCCAGCATGACTAAGCAGAGCAACAAAGCACAAGGGTTAGAGCTAAAGCAACAAATCCAACATGGAGTCAGGTTTGTTCTGTTACCGAATCATCGTATGATCCATCAATTCCACTTCTGGGTATTTATCCAAAAGAATTGAAAGCAGACTCTTGAAGAGATATTTGCATACGCATGCTCACAGCAGTATTATTCACAAGAGCCAAGAGGTGGAAGCAACCCAAGTGTCCATCCAACTGTAAACAAACAAAATGTGTGGAATTTACATACAATGGAGTATTATTCACTCCTAAAAGGGAAGGAAACTATGATTCGTGCTACAATATGGATGACCCTTGAGAATGTTATGCTAAGTGAAATAAGCAAGTCACAAAAAGTCAAATACTATATGATTATACTTACATGAGGCACCTAGAGTAGTCAACTTCATAGAGACAGAAAGTAGAGTGATGGATGCCTGGGGCTGGGGGAGGAGGGCTGCAGAGTTACTGCTTAATGGATCCAGAGCAACAATCTTACCAGATGAAAAACTTCTAAAGATTGGTTGTGCCACAGCGTGAATATATTTGACACTACTAAACTGTACACTTAGGGACAGTAAAGACTGTAAATTTTATGTCTTTTACATAATTTAAAATTTAAAAACAATATTTTAAAGAAATCCCCTGCTCTCATGGAGCTTCCATTCCTGCACTGAGTACATGCCCTGCTGACTTTCTCCTCCCAGACCTCTCCCTTCCTTTCCCCTTCCATGAGTGGGAGGGGTCAGGCAGGAAGTTAAACAGCCATCAAGGTTCAGAGCCCTGCCCTGCACACTCACACGTGATACCTCCACTTTCTTTGTGTTCACACGTGCTAAGTCACTTCAGTCGTGTCCTACTCTTTGCCACCCTATGGACTGTAGCCCACCAGGCTCCTCTGTCCATGGGATTCTCACAGCAAGAATACTGGAACGGGTTGCCATGCCCTCCTCCAGGGGAACTTCCCAACCCAGGGATCGAACCCTCGTCTCTGAAGTCTCCTGGGTTGGCAGGCGAGTTCTTTACCACTAGCGCCACCAGGTCTCAACAGACTGGAAGGGTCAGGCCAGCTCCTCTCCTGACCCCCTGTTGTTTGCTCACTCTCACTGGTGACCCCTGGAGGAGAGTTATCACAGCCAGTTATCACCTCCACTATCCTAGAGGATAGTGGTCATCACAGCCCCACTGGAGGCTCCTTGAAGGCACAGCTCGAGTTCACCTCTGGAAACCAGAGGCCTTCTTGTTCTCACACCTCCAGACTCTTGGGGCCAGGAGTTTGTTAGCTTGTCACAATCACTCGAGGGGTGTGTATGTGTGTGTACACACACAGCGTAGGGGTGGGAAGGTGGAAGAGGAAGGGGTCCTTCCAGTAGGACCACAGATGTAGCCAGCTGCCCGCAGGCCTCCAGCAGCCTGGCCACTCTCCAGAGAGCCCACCTGCCGCTAATTGTTTGTTGTTCTGCAGCCGAGGAAGCCTCTCCCCCAAAGTCCTCTCTGTCCAGATGTTGTCGTCGGCCAACCCCATCAGGCGGGGCCGGCCTGGGGTCTGGCTCTCGCCTGTCAGCCCTGACATCTTCAATGGATAATGGAACACAAGGATGTGAGAGGCAGAGCAGGTGCATGCTAATGAGGAGATCAATTTTAATTATGATTTTAATTAAACACCCGATCCAGTAGGAAATATGACAAGAACTGGGCTGGGGTTGTGCAGCCTGGAAGGAGGGAGGGCTGTGGGGGGAGGGAAGGCGCCTCAGTCATCCTCAGGATTTAAAAGAATAAAGGGCAGCACTGATGGGAAATCCAGAAAAACCTGTGCCACCTGAATTTCGCACCCAGTGAGGCTTTTCCTTCAAAGAGCGCTCAGAGATCTCGACTCCCGCAGAGAAGGTATCAGCTACAAAGAGACCTCGGAGAGGGCCAGGCCTGCTCTCTGTTCACCTGGGGAAATCGAGGCCCCAGGGGCAAGGGGATGTGACTGTCTCTCCTCTGTCCCTATAACGTGCTGTCCAGGCCTCTGATCAAGTACTGACCACAAGCATGTTCCTTACCTCCTCCCAGCTCCCATCTGCTTATATCAAGTGTCTACAAAGCAAGGGCTGTTTGTGCGATGCAAGCCCTTCAGGGGCAAAACCACGAGCGGACACAGAGAGTAGCTGATGCTCATGGTGGTCATGCCTCCTCTACCGCAAAGGAATTTGGTATCATAAAGGATCATCCCAAACTCCACCTTCCATGCTTGAACAGTACCCAGCATGTAATAGGCTTCCAGGAAATGATGTGCAGTGAATAATTACATGACAAAGAAAGTCCCTGAAATGTAAGGAGAAGTCAGGAGTGCACCTGATTAATCAGTTATTCTCAAGTCAGGATTTCAAACTTCTCAGCGCTGCTTCACGGAAGAAAGCACCATGTGCCCTAGGTGTATGGAACTCTGTATGCACATTGCTATGTTTTGTGTGTGCACATTGCTATGTGTTGTGTGCTGTGTAAGTGGTGGCAGATGACAGCAGCTGGTGGGGTGGAAACCCAAGGGGCCAATGGAACTAATGCTGCAGGACTCTTGATAGCAGATAATTCAAGAACAACAGAATGGCAGAATTGCCAGAGACCCGAGCAGAACTTTTAGCAGTGACAGAGATGTTCCATGTCTATACTGCCTGATACACTAGTCAGTAGCCACATCTTACTATTGAGCATTTGAAATGAATTCTGTGACTGAGCACCTGAATTTTATATTCAATATCAATTCATTTCAATTCAAATAGCCACACGTCGCCAGTGGCTACCATATTGGACAGTGCAGTTGTAGATCACCTAGTCAAATTCTCTCTTGGTCCAGCAGAGGAAACTGAGGCCCAAAGAAGCAGCCCTTGGACATCACTCAAGCTCACGCAATGGCCTTCACAGGCAGCGTGTTAAAACTCCTTTCTGAGACTTCCCTGGCAGTGGTTAAGACTCCATACTTCCAATGCAGGAGCACGGGTTCCATCCCTGGTTGGAGAACTAAGCCCACATGCCTTGTGCTATGGCAAAAAAAAAAAAAAAAGACTCCATCCTGTGTAGATTTCTGGGTACATAAACAGAATGCCTGTCAGGGGGTTTCACTCCTGGGAATGTTGATAGAGTCCCTTTGTAAGGCCTAAGGAGCACTGCCAAAAAGATTCTCTTCAGTTCCCCAGATAAACTTGCCACAGAACTGGCAAGAACCCAGTAATTGCTTCTGCCTGGTCTCCATCACCACCAGTGCCCCAGCAAGCAGGGCCCATCTGGTTCTTCCCATCTAGGTAATGTGAGGTCTTCCTAGACTCTCAACTCACAGCTAAATTCTTGTCACTGGCGTGAACAGAGAAGCTGAGATTGGAAATGGTGGCAGAAGTTAATTGGGATTAGATGTGCACATTCCACGGTTAACAAAAGCACAGATGGTCCAGAGCTACTTCTTAAGCCAGATCATCTTCTAACTACTCTCCTCTCCTCCCTCTCTGCTTCTTCCTCACCCTACCTCCAGTGATCCGCCTCCCCAGGTGCTCTGAGAGGTATCGATTGGGCTGTTTCTCCTTCTTGCAAGCTATGACTCAATATCAGTTAAACCTTTTCCATAATAAATGAGGTCATCGCAAGAGGAACGCAGAAAAAAGGGACTTCAGGCCTCACTCGGACACACCCATCAACCCCTTCTTCCCTTCCCTCGTGTCTCCTGCTGTCTGCTTCACTCCTCGAGCTGCCAGTGGAAGAGACAAAGTCAGGAGACCCAGAAATCACTACTTATAGTCAGGACACGAAGGATGTCTGCTGTCAAAACACATTTCAGACTCCCAGATTGGCAGCGACTGCAAGTCAGGGAAAAGCATCGGCTACAAATCCCCAGAGAATTCCCCCAGCCTTCCCCAAGGCCCCTCACTGTTGGGGCAATTGAATTCCAAGCTTCAAATGAACTCTGGTTCTCAGTCTGGGAGCCAGTTCACTTTCTCAGGAAAGACCAGTTCCAAATTCAGTTTCTTTCATGTAAGTAAGGGATCAAGAGGGCTTCCCCGGTGGTTCAGTGGTAAAGATTCCACCTTCAGTGCAGAAGACTCACCTAGACTCACCTTCCATCCCTGCGTCAGGGAGATCCCCTGGAAGAGGGTATGGCTCCTACTCCAGTATTCTTCCTGGAGAATCCCATGGACAGAGGAACCTGGCTGGCAAAGGTCCATAGAGTTGCAAAGAGTCAGACATGACTGAAGCAACTGAGCACACACACAAGGGATCTAGAAGAACAGAAAGTTAAGCAATTTCCATCTGTGATCCAAATTGTTCTTCCAAGTCTGAGCATGTTCTCTAGCAGCTGGACCCTGGGGTGTGGTCACATTATCCTTAGACCTGACTCCAATTCGTGAGTTCAGGACTCATCGAAGCAGATCCGAGGCAGCCTCGCTGTGGACACGGCAGTCTTCCTGCAAAGGAAGGACCCTGCCTATCAGAGACCTGTTAGCAGAAACAGACAAAAATGTAAGAGACAGCCTGCTGACCTTCCGGAGCACTAGGGGAGAGAGGCGCATGCATGGCGAGAAGGCAGCGTGTGGCGGCAGGCGATGACGTCATCATCACGCGAAGGGCCAGGGCCAGATAGAGCCAGTCACCTTGCACACTGGCCTTTCTCACTCTAAGTGGGGGTCTCTGTAGAAGAAAGAAATTCTCTTTTTAAAAGAACTGACAGAGAGGTTTTACAACTCCCAATCAGCAATTCCTTTTATCTCTGTCTTAAGGAACTCCTTTCTGAGAGCAGAGTATCCAATAAAGGAACCAGTCAGTGACCCTCTGATGCCGCGGCCCAGCGCTCCTGCCTTTTCTCAATTCATTTCAGTAAAGTCATGGAGCAACTGCTCTGGGCTTTCTTCTTCTTCCCCACACCCAAGGACCTCTTCCCTTGCTAGAACAATGTCTATTTCTTTTTTAATAGGATTCCAGGCTTCCCTGGTGGCTCAGATGGTAAAGAGTCTACCAGCAATGCAGGAGACCCAGGTTCAATCCCTGGGTCAGGAAGATTCCCTAGAGGAGGGCATGGCCAGTGTTTTTGCCTGGAGCATTCCACGGACACAGGAGGAAGCTACAGTCCATGAGGTTGCACACAACTTAGTGACTAACATGCGCACACAATAGGATTCCACTTCTGGAGAACAATGTCTCTGGAGAGCAAAGTGGGAGTGGGGCTGTGGGTGGGGAAGCAAAGGGAAGAGCAGAAATGGAAGCAAAGAAGAGGAGTGATGGACACCGTGTCTTAACTAGCCTTCAGATTCTTGCCTGAATCAGCTTTGTCCCCAGCATTAGCCTGTCTCCGAGGTTTCTTCTGCTTTGGTCGACCTTGAGCACCCCTGAAGGTGAAGGCTAAGCTCTGGAAGACCTAGATGGCCACCCCAGCTCACTTGCATGTACTCAGTCAACTGGAGATGACGCCAGGCTCCAGACCAGCTCCAGGTGGGCATGCTTGCCACACATCTCCAGGGTACTGCTTTCAAAGCCAAACAAACACGCTGTTATTTTAAACTGCACGCCTACACAGTGCTTCTAGGAGAATCTTGGCAGGGAGACCGGCAGAGAGACGAAGATTTCAGCCTGACAGCCAGAGAGACCCACATCTTGCCCCTGACCCTGAACGAACATGTTTTGTTTTTTTTTTTCCTGCCTGGAACTGTCTTCCCATTACCATGCTTTGCTGGCAGTTAGCAAGCCCTGACCAACGCACGAGAACTTTATTAGGACTGATAACATCTTCCATCATCCCAGGCTTTCTGCCCAAGATCACCATATGCCCCATGGGCAAGATCCTCTTCTGCCCCTCTCCTCTGGGTGGGGCAGGTATGAATGGAGTTGCTCCTCTCCCAAATAGAAGATGCAACCAGGGCTCAGAGCTTAAGGAAAATGCTGCCAGTGAGAGAATAAATCCAAGTGGAGTCTTGACATCCTCATCTTTGTGCTTTTCTCACACCTACTGACTGCAGCAAATCCATCAACTAGTATTTAATAAGCACCTATTACAAATGAATGAGGCATCACCGGAGACTCACAGATGTGTAAGATGAGACACCCCTTCTCACTTAAAGAAATTTACACTTTTTTTTGAGGAGATATAACCAGGGCACACTGGTGGCTGCTGCTGCTGCTAAGTAGCTTCAGTCATGTCCAACTCTGTGTGACCCCATAGATGGCAGCCCACCAGGCTCCTCCGTCCATGGGATTTTCCAGGCAAGAGTACTGGAGTGGGTTGCCATTGTCTTTTCTGACACTGGTGGCTACTCAGGTGCAAACTGGGGGATCCATTCACATGGAGCACGACACCGCTGTTCTGGGGGTGATGCCTATGCCCATGACCCCCTGACAGTGTTACTCCCGACAGGAGAAGCCACCAAGAGCCATAAGAATGAGAGCAGATGACTGTGGGGTGAAGAGACGGAAAGCCTTCACCAAAGCCATGGGGACTGAGTGTAGCTTGAAACTGAAAGAAAATGAAAGTGAAGTCGCTCAGTCGTGTCCGACTCGTTGCGACCCCATGGACACCAGGCTCCTCCATCCATGGGATTTTCTAGGCAAGAGTAGTGTAGCTTAGAAGGTTGATTTGGGATGATTTAGTTGAATTGGAAGGAGATGGGTGCAGAAGACATTGCAGTGAGTAAAATCCCCTGAGACAGGAGATCTGGTTAGAAAAACCCAGAAAGAGTTCAAGAGCCACTGAAAAGAACCATTTAGCTAGAAAGAAGAGCTTATGCAAAACCTGTTTGCAAATGTAAACTGAGGGCCAAACAACCACTAACGCACAATTGCACTCATCTCGCATGCTAGTAAAGTAATGCTCAAAATTCTCCAAGCCAGGCTTCAGCAATACGTGAACCATGAACTTCCTGATGTTCAAGCTAGTTTTAGAAAAGGCAGAGGAACCAGAGATCAAATTGCCAACATCCACTGGATCATCGAAAAAGCAAGAGAGTTCCAGAAAAACATCTATTTCTGCTTTGTTGACTATGCCAAAGCCTTTGACTGTGTGGATCACAAAAAAACTGTGGAAAATTCTGAGAGAGATGGGAATACCAGAGCACCTGACCTGCCTCTTGAGAAATCTGTATGCAGGCCAGGAAGCAACAGTTAGAACTGGACATGGAACAACAGACTGGTTCCAAATAGGAAAAGGAGTACGTCAAGGCTGTATATTGTCTCCCTGCTTATTTAACTTCTATGCAGAGTACATCATGAGAAACGCTGGACTGGAAGAAACACAAGCTGGAATCAAGATTGCCGGGAGAAATATCAATAACCTCAGATATGCAGATGACACCACCCTTATGGCAGAAAGTGAAGAGGAACTAAAAAGCCTCTTGATGAAAGTAAAAGAGGAGAGTGAAAAAGTTGGCTTAAAGCTCAACATTCAGAAAACGAAGATCATGGCATCCGGTCCCATCACTTCATGGGAAATAGATGGGGAAACAGTAGAAACAGTGTCAGACTTTATTTTGGGGGGCTCCAAAATCACTGCAGATGGTGATTGCAGCCATGAAATTAAAAGATGCTACTCCTTGGAAGAAAGGTTATGAGCAACTTAGATAGTATATCTAAAAGCAGAGACATTACTTTGCAGACTAAGGTCCGTCTAGTCAAGGCTATGGTTTTTCCAGTAGTCATGTATGGATGTGAGAGTTGGACTGTGAAGAAGGCTGAGCACTGAAGAATTGATGCTTTTGAACTGTGGTGTTGGAGAAGACTCTTGAGAGTCCCTGGGACTGCAAGGAGATCCAATCAGTCCATTCTGAAGGAGATCAACCCTGGGATTTCTTTGGAAGGAATGATGCTAAAGCTGAAACTCCAGTACTTTGGCCACCTCATGTGAAGAGTTGACTCATTGGAAAAGACTTTGATGCTGGGAGGGATTGGGGGCAGGAGAAGAAGGGGACGACAGAGGACGAGATGGCTGGATGGCATCACTGACTCGATGAACGCGAGTCTGAGTGAACTCCAGGGGCTGGTGATGGACAGGGAGGCCTGGCGTGCTGCGACTCATGGGGTTGCAAAGAGTCGGACACGACTGAGCAACTGAACTGAACTGAAACAACCACTACAGAGCCCCAGGCTGAACTCTGTCCTGTTAGAGACCTGCGTCCTAGACCTTCCCAGAAATGACAAAGGGACCTTGGGTTTGAGTTGAGCCTTGAGGCTCAGATGGGGATTAGTGGCAGATCCCCCCAGGTGGCTGCCCATGGTCCTTGGGCTGCAGGGCTCTGTTCAGCCTCCGTCTTGAGGCCATCTCCCTGCCTCCTCCTTGCCTGGAGCTTCATGCCCAGCATCTAAGGACAGCAAGAGCAAGATATGCCATTCACCACATTTCCGCACTTCCAGTAGAGCCCTGCCTCTTCTTCCTGCCCAGCAGCTCCCTGGCCTCTGCACCCTCCCTGCCTCCCTCCCATCCCAGTGGAGGTAGAGGCCAGCCCTCTCTCTGTTTCAGATCTCACTCAAACCACTGATTTTGAGTGAGGGACCTGTTGCACTGATTATGCTTTCTCACCCTTGAATTATCAATTTCCCTTCCCTACTTGAACTTTCCCATCACTATTCAAATATGCTGTAGAATCCCCCTTCTTAAAGTCAAATCCTTCATTGACACTGCATCCACCTCTATCGTCTTATCTCCGTATTTACTCCCTTCACAGCCAAACTGCCCCCAAAGGCTCAGATCCAGATGCTTCTCCCAGTCTTACTTCACCCTCCCTCCCACTGCGTCCTCCACATTCCCTCCCACACACACCGCACAACACACAGGCCTCGGAAACTGCTTTTTCCAGGACTACCAGTGACCTGCGAGCTGTGTGTTGAGTCACTTCAGTCATGTCCGACTCTTTGCGACCCCATGGACTGTTGCCAGCCAGGCTCCTCTGTCCATGGGATTCTCCAGGCAAGGATATCAAGCAGATTGCTGTGCCCTCCCCCAGAGAATCTTCCCAACTCAGGGATCAAACCCACATCTCTTATGTCTCCTGCATTGGCAGGCAGGTTCTTTACCACTAGTGCCACTAGTGACCTTCAGGTGGGTAAATCTCATGCCGTTTGTGGTATCTGCATCCTCTTGACTCTTCAATAGCATCTAACCGGTGAATCCCTCCCTCCTTCTAGAAACATTCTGCTTTCAGTTCCTATGATGTCACATTCATTCCCCTGGATTTCCTCCTAATGCTATTGCTTTTTGCAGCCTTCCTTTTCTTGAACAAATATGACTCCCTATTATTTACACAATTCCAAACATTTTATATTTTAACTTCTTTAATCCTCCAAACAATACTAGGAGATGGATAGTTTTTCCCCTGTTTTCTAGATGAGAAAAGCAAGACACACAGAGAAACTTTCCCCTAGCTTGCTTAGCTAGAATTGCAAAAGACAAGGTTTGAACAGACAGTTAGGATCTGATTTATGTTATTGGTCTCTACATCTTGCTGCCTCTTTAACAGATGATATTAATAAGGACAGAATAGAATAGGCTGCAACAATAAACCACCTCAAGATCTCAGTAGCTTAATGGAATGAGAGTTTATTTCCATCTCATGGTATTTATCCAAGACATCTGTGAAGGATCTGCTCCACACAGCCACAAGGACCTGGCAATAAAAGTCTTGCCATCTTATAACTGCAGGAAGGAAAGGAAAAGACTAGGAAATCATATATGGGGCTTTCTCCATTGTTTCTACTCATATGTCCTCGAATAGAACCAGTCACAGGGTCTCGCTTAACTGTGAAGGGATGGGAAATACTGGGGCGTAAATGGCATATTTACCGGGATAACTCTACTTGCAATCACAAACTTTAAATGTTGGAGCTTCTCCAGCCTCAGTCTTAGGCCCCCATCTTTCTTCCCTCTGTACTCATCTGTTCCCATGGCTTTGGCCATCTCCATACTGAGACTTCCCAGACGGATGTTTCAGCCCAGACCCCAGCCTCATTTCTGAGCTGCAATCTTGTCTGCTTACTTGCTATTGTTTAAAACTGTACCTCAAAATCTTCTTCAAAAAGAGGAAATGCAGATGGCCAACTAATCGTTAAGGAAATACAAATTAATCACAATGAAATATCACCTCACACCTGTCAGAATGGCTATCATTCAAAAAGACCACAAGTAACACGTGTTGTCAAGGATGTAGAGAAAAGAGAACTCTCCTGCACTGTTGGTGGGAATGTAAATTGGTGCAGCCACTATGAAAACTGGTATGGAGATTTCTCAAAAAGCTAAAAATAGAAGTACCATATGACTGAGCAATTCCATTTCTGGATATATATACCCGAAAAAAACCCAGAACAGAAATTCAAAAAGGTGCACATACCTCATTGTTCACAGTAGTGTAATTTACAATAGCCAAGGTATGGAAGCAACCCAAATGTCCATCAATGGAGGAGTGAATAAAGAAGATACGATGTGTGTATATATTCTACTGTATATATATATGTTGCTACAAGTGGCAAAATTTCATTCTTTTTATGGCTGAGTAGTATTGTACTGAATATATACCTATATACATACTGTATATATATACATATATATAGCATATATACTGTACTGTGTGTATATATATATGCTGTATATATACATATATACATACTGCGTTTATATGTCTATATACTGTGTGTGTATATATACAGCCATTAAAAGAGTGAAATTTTGCCACTTGTAGCAATATAGATCGACTTGGAGGGCATTATAAGAAGTGAAATAAGTCAAACAGAGAAAGACAAACGCTGTATGGTAGCACTTACATGTGGTATCAAAACAAATACAACAAATTAGTGAGTAAAACAAAAAAGAAGCAGAATCACAGATATAGAGAGCAAACTAGGGATTGCTGGGGGGGAGGGGGAGAGGCAAAATAGGGGTTGGAGACTTTAAAAAAGGGTTATTATGGGGTTATATGAAATAATGTGTGCATGAAGCCCTGCAGAATTTAAAGAATCTTTCATTCAATAGAAAACAATGTTTTTAATGTTTATTTTATTTAAATATAGTTGATTTACAAACTTGTATTAATTTGTGCTGTACAGCAAAGTGACGCAGTTATATACATATGTGTATATATATATATACACACACATACATTCTTAAGAAAAAATATACTGAACAAATAAAAATACATATATTTGAAGCTTCTTCAATTTAATGTAGTCGAAACAAACCCCCTGGAGCTCTTCCCCCACCACACTATCTCTCCTCCCCGAACCTGTCTCATTTCATCCATGTTGTTGCTTCTGTCAGGAATCTAGAAATTACTCCCGCTCCCTCCCTTGCTTCCCATATCCAACCTGTGGTCAAGTCTGGATGAGTCTGTTTTCAAGATAATGTTAAATCTACTCAGTTATCACCAACGCTGTCATTTTTCTCTAAGCCACCGCCATCTCTCGCCTAGACTTCTCTCGTAGCCTCCTTTCTCTTCTCATTATTTCTTTCCTTATCTTCTTCTGGGACATCTTTACAAAGTCCCATTTGGACATGCCACTCATTTTTCTCCATAAAGATGCACATAGAGCTCAGGGTTATGTACAACACCCTCTACAGTCTAGCCCTTGCCAACCTCCCCAGCAGCATCCTATGCCTCTCTTCTGCTCTCGCACCACTTTCCAGCCCCACAGGTCTTCTTGGAGGTCCTTATGCCACACTCTTAACCAGATGCAGGCCTTCCGACATGATGTTCCCATTACTTGGAATGTTCTTTTCACACTCTTTACAAAGTCTTTCTTCCACACGGGTCCAAGCCTAAATGTCACCTCCCAAGGGACCTTCCATGAAACCCCCAATGTAACTGAGGTCCTCCGGTTGTATTATCTTATCACACTCTGTTATTTTGTTTTGTAGCACTTACAAAAGTTTGCAAATATACATCTACTTTGACTTTTGTTTAACATCTCACTGCCACAGAACCATAAGCTCTATGACAGCCGTGGAGGAGTACACAACCACTCACCGTTATATCTCCTGCACACAGCATCTGACATACAATACGTCAACTGTGGATAATCATTAGATGAACAGTCCAATGAAGAAATCGCCCCTTTCCCCAGAATATAACATCAATGATCAGCAGACGCAGCCTACAGCAAACTGGCTTAGCATCTCCCTATCCCTTCATTCCCATCTGATGTGGTTATGACCAAGTAACAGTGATCTTTTGTTTCTGCACTCTCAGAAGAACTTGCAAGCCTTGACCACCTAGAGTGGGCTGGCTGAGCCTGGCTCATGGGGGAGTTTGAGTAGCATCTCTAAGGCTGACCTGCTCTGGGCCACAGACAGACTCAGCAGGGTTGCACCCTTTTTATTAATTTTTTAATTGATTAATAAGCAAATTCAGTTGAATATGTAAAATCTTTCACAAGCTGACCCATTCTGCTTTCCAACTCCACTGCTCCTATAAACAGTTGCTACAAATGTAGTGACTTAAAACAACACAAATTGATTGTCTTGTAGAGAAACATTGGGCTTCCCTGGTAGTTCAGACAGTAAAGAATCCGTCTGCAATGCGAGACCCCAGTTTGATTCCTGGGTCGAGAAGATCCCCTGCATAAGGGATAGGCTACCTACTCCAGTATTCTTGGGCTTCCCTGGTGGTTCAGACAGTAAAGAATCCACCTGCAATGAGGGAGACTTGGGTTCAATCCCTGGGTCAGGAAGATCCCCTGGAGGAGGACATAGCAACCCACTCCAGTATTCTTGCCTGGAGAATCCCCATGGACAAAGGAGCCTGGCAGGCTACAGTCCATGGGGTCGTAAAGAGTCGGACACGACTGAGTGACTAAGCACAGCACACAGTTTCCAGGGTTCAGAAGTCCAAAATGGATCTTACTGGGCTAAAATCAAGATGTTGGCAGGGCCACATTCCCTTCTGGAGACCAAGGGAAGACTCTATCTCCTTGCCTTTTCAGCTGTTAGAGGCCACTCGCACATTTCGTGTCAAGCACCATTCTTCCATCAAAGCCAGGACGATGGGACGATGTGGTCACGTCAGGCCTGGTGGTCGAGTCCTTCTCATACTGCCTTCTCTCTGCTTCTCTCCCTTCTGTCTCCTCTTTCTACTTATAGGTACCCTTGTGATTTCACTGGGTCCAGCCAGACAAGCCAGGATAATCTCCCACCCCAAGGTCAACCGATTAGCAGCCTTAACTCCATCTGCAACGCCTTTGCCACATAACCGTTTATCCACAGGTTCTAGGGACTAGCACATGATGCCCTTGGAGAACCATGATTCTGCCTACCATCAAGCTCACTTCCCTCTACCTCTTATTCCAAACTCAACATTTAAAAAAAATTTTTTTTACTGGACTATAGTTGCTTTACAATGTTGGGTGAGTTTCCACTGTATAGCAAAGTAAATCAGCTATATGTATACATGGAACTCCCTTTTAAATTTCCTTCCCATTTAGGTCACGCACAGAGTAGGGTCCTGTCTACATTTTAACCACAAAGAATTCGAGACTTTGAAGAGCCATTGTTCTGAAGAGCCAGGGTTTCAGGAATGAGGATCTACAGAAAATCACATAAGTTATCTCTGAAGATTTCTCTAATATCGTCTGCCTCTTTTAACTCTTCCTACTGTGGGTCATCATCTCCCACTTTCAATTTTCTCACCTGAAAATGAGGAGAAAGATGCCTGCTTCTCTGGGTCATGTGAGGATTAAATGTATTAACATTTGTACAGTGCCTAAGAAGTCAGTACAGTGAATTTTTTTAAAAAAGCTTATGCTCTGACTTCAGAAGTCTGGGTTACAATTTTGATTTCCAACACTTAAGACTTATGTGACCCCAACAGAGTATTTAATCTCTGTAAATTCCCTTGAAACCTCTATTTCCTTAATTGTAAAGAGAGGGTATCAATAATACCTATCTTAGAGGGTGCAGTGAGGATCAAATGAGATAAATTATGCAAAGTGTTTTGGCATATAGTAATTGCTCTATAAGAGTGGGTATTATGATTATTACACCAGAATCCCTAATAAATTGTAGCTGTTCTTTGTTGTGATGGCACTTTATTTCATTCCTTTATCTAACAAACTCTCAAATCTCAGCTTAAGTATTACATCTTCAGGAAAGCCTTCTCTGTCTCTCCCAGCCAGAGGTAGTTAGTTATTTCCCCTGTGTATTCCTACAACACCAAGCCCACGTGTCTATTACAGCATCAGTACACGAGCTTGATTAGTGACTGTGTACACCCCACTCCACCACCACCACAAATGCAGGAGGCTGAGCTACTTGAAAGTAGATACACGCAGTGCCCACTTCAGGCCCTCGGCAATACTGGTGGTCCAGTGGCTAAGACTCTGTGCTCCCAATGCAGGGGGTCCAGGTTCGATCTCTGGTCAGAGAACTAAAATCCACATGCCCCAACTAAAAAGGTCCCGCATGCTCCAACTAAAGATCGCTCATGCCACAACAAAGGTCTAAGATCCCATGTGCTGCAACCAAGACCTAGCACAGCCAAATAATAAATGAATACAAATATTTAAAAAGGAATGTCTATTGACTGAACAAACAGAATTCTAGGTTACTGATTAGAAATTACCATAACATAAAATGCTTGCTAATTTATGCATCTAAACATACGTGTGTATGTTAGGTCGCTTCAGTCATGTCTGACTGTGTGACCCCACGGACTGTAGCCCACCAGGCTCTTCTGTCATGGGATTTTCCAGGCAAGAATACTGGAGTGGGTTGCCATGCCCTCCTCCAGGGGATCTTCCCAACCCAGGGATGGAACCCATATTCCTTCGTCGCCTGTATTGGCAGGTGGGTTCTCTACCACTAGGGCCACTTGGGAAGCCCCTAAACATACATAATATTACTCTATTCATATCCCAATAGGTGAGGTGCACCCTTATTTCCCTGGGAGTAGCATTCCTTGGCAAGTGAACAGAACTGGATCCCCAAGGGAGCTGCAGCCGGAAAGGAAGTTTCCCGCCTGTCCGGCCCCACCCTGAGAGGAACCCTCCGGGCACAGCTCCCCTGACCATCGCTCCTACCTGCAGCTTTGGGGCTTCCCTGCTTCAGCAACTATGCCCTGCAGAAAAAGTCTGCCCCAAGCAGAACAGGGCTGAAAATCATATTTTCACGGGATGTCAAACCTCCTCTCCTACCTTAAATGAAAGGTATTATTTTTGAGAAAAGAATGTCACACTCTACCACCAAAATTCTGCTTCCTCGGCAGAAATCCTGGCAGTTTCTCTGCACGACTGGCAGCTCTCCACCCAAGGCCAATGCTGGGAAATTCACCAGGCCCAACGCAAATCACAGGAGCACAACTCCTCTGTGATTCAAACAAGGGAAAGCAGAGTCAAGAGGCCTTATTCTCTTTGCAGAAATGGGGCAGGAACAGGAGGTATGGTCCAGCCACTCCACCCCAGGACCCAGCGCAGGTCCTAACTCTTCTTGGGAAATTCACCCATCATTTTGCCAAATAAATAAATTATCCCCAGCTCAGCAACCTCTGGGCCTTTCCTGTAATAGATGATATCCTTTCAGCTTCATCTTTGGTATCTATAAAAATATACCCTTCGTAGCTGCCAACAAGCTATCAGTCCCTCATCTCTAAGCAATTCATTCTAGAGACTGAGGCCTCTTTCTGATTCACCCACACTGAACCTGCCCTGGGATAAAAGGCTTTGTACGGAGCTGGGAGGGTGGAAAAGGTGTCAGGCAGCGAGTGGATTCGAAGAAATGGGAAACTGTCTCTAATTTTTAATGAGAGAGAAGGTGCCCGGGAGAACAGGACAGAAGCAGCCTTCTGTCCCTTGAGCTTCCTGTTGTGTCAGCTTCTGTGTGTGTGGCCTGGGGGCTGATCAGGCACCAAGCCCCCTGGAGTCCCAGCAGCCCTGGCTGCTTACCTAGCCGCCAGCCCTAAGTACGGATGTGTGGCCACGGTGGTTACCTTTTCCCAGATCTGGGGGATTTAGGCCCTACTTAGCCTCTGCAGCCACTTCCAGAGGCCCCTGTGTCCTGACAGAAATGTGAGTCAGCTCTGGGCAAAACCCAGATGATGAGCTCAGGTGTTCTGTGCCTTCTGGGGCTCTGTGGCTGGGTTCAGGTGCCGACCTGCTCCACGCTGGCATCCTCCATGTCACGGATCCAACTACTCTGAGACCAGGAGGCCAGATGTTTTGCCGAGATGGGTTCAGGGGCACAGGTGGTGACCTGTGCATGGCCTTTGGGCTCTCGTGATGAGGCATCTGCATCAAGATGCTCCCCCTGGCAAGTACCTGGGCGCACCACGTTCTTGCTCAGCGCTTTCCAAGGGACCCATCTCTGAGACCACAAGTGCCTCCCTTACCAAGGACTCTCCACTCAGAACTTTCCAGCCTGCTCCTCGAGCTCCTCACTCCACTGCGTGATGGGGCTGTATGCAAACATTTGCTTTGATTTGTAAAATGATCCATATAATTAGGGAAAAGAGTTAAATAAAGGGACTGATTTCAGAGAGCAGGCTCTTAATGACACTAATACCTGACAAAAGGGGTCATTATGATGGGCTAATGGGCCTTGCCTGGCGTTCAGTTCTCTCAGGACACAATCCAACACACTCAATTATCTGCTAATCAGGGCCATTTTGTCAGAGGTTATTGCCCTGAAGTATCAATTATAGGAACATTATTAATACTTTATGGAGAAACCACTTGCATGAAAGTGTTAAACTCATGGGGCGAGCCCTTCACCCCTCCCCTCCCCACTAGGACCCACCATCTGCCATCTCTTTTCACCCCCATTCAATTCTCCAACTGGGGAATCCCATTTCCACGACCCACTGGGTCTCCTGGGAAGGAGCCACGGCCACGATGATGTTCCAAATCCTGTCACCTGTGACCAGACTAGCATTCCCATCTCTTAATGCCACCAGCTGGCAACAAGTGGCTTAACCCGAAGCCAAGCCATCACTGTCTCGGGATGAGGGAGGGAAGCTGAGGGCCATGGGGCTGAAGGAACAAGATGGCTGTGTGTGTGTGTGTGTGTGTGTGTGTGTGCGCGCGCGCGTGCACCTTTCTCTTTGTCTCTGTGTCTCTGTCTCTCTCTCTTTGTCCATCTCCCTCTCTCTGTCTTTGTCTCTGTGTATATGTCTTTCTGTCTTCCCCTCTCTCTCTTCCTCCCTCCCTTCATCCTCCTCCTTCTCTCTCTCTCCAATATTGTCCTTTCAAAGAAACAAAAAATAGATACACAGGGACTCTCATTTCAAAATACTGCCTGTTCAGGATGCTGTCTTTTCTGTTCCCTAGAACCCACTTCTTCTCCATACTGGACGCAGATTTCTCACCATTGTGGAGGCACCATCAACACAGAAACTGGAGGAATGACTCTAAAAAAAGCAGTGTGATGTAGAGGACCAAACATGAAAAGGACTTAAGAGAAAGATCAATGAGAATTCCAACCCCACAACTGGCAGTGGGATCTCAGGCAAGTCGCCGAACCTCTCGGAGCCGTGGTTTTCAAATCTCCCAGGATACAGAATAGCTTAGAATGCCAGCTGGACCACTTACTAATTGTGCAAACTTGAGAAAGTTATTCCACCTCTCTGAACCTCAGCTTTTCGCACATAGGATAGAAATAGTTCTGTCCATATGCTGGAGCTATGATGAAGGTTAGATGAGAATGTGCACAGTAGCACTGGCCCAGCACCTGACACATTCCATCCACAGGGAGCAGGATACTCAATCTGCAGTGGAGCCCTGGGGTTGGAATACTTGTTTGAAATACACAATGAATATAAATGATCAATGGCAGTAAGTTCTCTCAGCTCCTATACCTGTGAATAATTACATAACTGCCAGGAGGGGAAGGGTTAAGGGCCTTTCCCACCTAGAACAGAGAGCAGAAGTAACCCCTGGAAACCCCTTTTAGGGTTCTGGCATCGTGGGGTGGTGCCCAGACTGCCTGGGAGGAGTTGGCTTTCAGGAATGGATGAGAATCTCCACTGTCATGACCCAGCAAGCCTAGACCTGCCCTTCACAATCAGGCACCTCACCAGCAGAAAGGAGATTCGACCCCACGTGGGAATCTCCTATAATCTGGCTCATAGGCCAAGTTTAGTCTCATGAGAAAAAAAGAAAGGGAGGGAGAATTTGCTAGAACTTTGCTAGAATTTCCTAGAAAGGAAGGGAGAATTTGCTTTGGTATTTAGTGGTCTCTCCATCACTGTCAACCCCATTCTGTGGTTTAGAAAAGAGACGTAGAAACATGGTGTGTTCATGCATTCACCGATAGTTGATGAGTCCAGGAGTATGATCACGTGGGAATGGGGAAAACCAACTCAGGAACAGATCAGTTCTGGAGTTTGGTTAATGTGCTAACATAAGTATCTATCTATGCCTGTTTAAAGCTTCCTGTAACTCCTGATCTACCTAAAGGACTATGAGTTAGTCCATTTGGGGAGGCAAAGACCAAGAACAGGAATGCAACAGCCAAGAGTTGGAATAATGTCCAAAATTTTTCATCATTCCCAGTTCAACTGGGTACAGACATCAAAGAATGAATGTCATTCATCACTGTGAGGTTCGGGATCAAAAATGTCAACCCGAACATAGCTTAAAGTGCAGAAACAAGTCTGCCATCTCTTTCCTGGAGGCCGAGGGCAGTCAAGGCGTTTGGCCGACTTTGAGAGAAGCCCATCCAATGAAGAGAGATGGCCAACACGACATGCAGCATCCGGTGCGTGTGACCAGAAAGGAGGAATGGACGCTTGTAGACAAGAGACCTCCACAGCATGTTCGGGGCAGCCCGGCCCGGTGAGCCGTGTTGGTTGAAGGCCTAAGGTGCTGAGAATGAGTCCTTCTGCTCCTTGATCACAGGGTATAAATGTGCTGTTCGGTGGGCCTGGGTAATTAGCGTTGGTGGCAAGCAGTTATAGGGTTAAGTGCTACCAGGGGTTTGAGCTGGGCTGACAGAGCCTGAGCCGCAGAGTGGGGTGGTTGCCTAGCAACAACACCTGTAGCACATTAAGCAGCCAGTCAGCTTTGTCAACTTCTAGCAGGGACTTTGTAGAGCGGAAGGTGGGGGTGGAAGAAGGATCAGGAGGCACAGAAGTGGAAAGCTGGACAGTGGCTCTCAAGATGGAAGAGGGTGCAGAATTGAGAGTCCCGCCAACAAGGCTTTATGCCTCTTTTCTTCAAGCAGACACAGGTAGGCAGCTAGGGTGGGAGTCCAGAGTAGGTGTCAGTAAGGCTCTTATATCTTCCTAAGACCCTCACATGAAGCACCGCGTGAAGCTGGAACCCCCTTCCTCAACCCAAGCTCTCAAAGAAGGCATTTTGGGATTTGCTAATTTGGGGAGGGTCTGGGAGAATGAGGAGGAGGCGTTCTGTGGTTTTGTTTTCAGATCCGGGAGGACTGGGGGCTCATTCTGCTGATTCATCTTTGAGGAAGGACCACGGAGAAGAAGCAAAGACTCTGAGAGGGTAAAACCTTTCTCACCGCCTTCCTTTCACACCTTCCCATGCATCTCTCTGGACCCCATCTCACGCACACATGAGATTCAGCTGAAAAAAAAAGAAAAGATTAGGGGAAGGGCAGAGAATTTAACAATATTGTTGCTGCTGTCTTTATAGAATTCATGGTCTAGCTAGCCCCTTGATTTTTCTCACAATTTCCAAGCTGCCTGAGAGGGCGGGGGGCAGAGAGTGGTGTATTTGAGGGGGGGGGGGGGCTATTCTTTTGTAGCCCTGATAAGCAGAAGACTTGGAGTCAACCCCGCCATCACTTGTAAGCCATGTAGCTTCTGGCCAATACCTGCACTGGGGCTCAGTTTTCTCATCTGTAAAGTGGGGGGTTATTACAGCTGTCCTACTTACCTTATGGGAATCAAAGAACGCCACCTTCTGCTCCTTCTCGTTCTCCCAGGCCCTCCCCAAATTAGCAAATCCCAAAGGCCGTTTAAGTAGAAGCACGTTGCAAACACTGTAAGTTCTCCTACATGTATAAAGCATGGTAATGCAAAGATGCCCCTGTATCTGCTTTTCTGGTCTGACCTATTTGCTGTTTGACCCAAAGCAGATAAGAGAGGGGCAGCCTTGTGGTGGTTGCTGGGCAACTCGGCGGCAGAAGGGCTCTGAGAGAAGGCCTATTCAACTATTCTGCTCTAGGTTCACTGATTTGAATCCAGCCCTAGCCCAACCACTATGGTAATCATTGGGTTTGGAATTCAGAGAATCTGACTTTCAGAAGACATTTGGCTTATCTACCACCCACTGAATTTTCACCATACACTCATGCATGAGGTTAGTGAGGGAGTCTGGAGAACCTGGTTCATGGGCCCAAATGTGCATCTAACCCTCCCTCCCCTCCGCAGATCAAGCTTCTCCTTCTCGATTATCGTAAAAGGTGGTCCAGTGACTTCCCAGGTGGCTGAGTGATGAAGGATCCGCCTGCAATGCAGGAGACACAGGTTTGATCCCTGGCCTGGGAGGATTCCCTGGAGAAGGAAACGGCACCCCACTCCAGTATTCCTGCCTGGAAAATCCCATGGATGGAGGGGCCTGGTGGGGTACCATCTATGGGGTCTCAGAGTCAGACACGACTGAGCATGCACACGCCAGTGAGTAGGGGCGCATGTGTGTTCCCTTGGATTTCCACATCAGCATGCCAGCCACAGCTGCCGCTGCCTGAGGATGCCCCTCCTACCTTGATCCTCCCTTCACGTCTGAAAAAGCAGGCAAGTCTCCCTTTCCACACATCAGTTAAGATAGATGCTCCCCAACCCTTGAAGTCACACCACATCTGATTAGGAAAAAGGAGAATGTGTGTGGAAACCAGTAGCGTGAAGCCCACCCAGGCCAATGCAGCTACTTACCGGCCCAGGAGAGACCAGACGCCTGCATGGTTCTGTGGGCCTTCTGCCTGAGTGGCCGTGGGGTCTGCGGATGCCCCGCCACCCCCAGGGTGACAGATAGTGTGACTGTGAGATGCTCACTCCACGGCTTCTCCAATCCCCGTGTTGTGCCGTTATTTTCATGCTCTGGGTTATATTTAACTCAAGTCATAATATTTGAAGGGGGGGTGTGTGGTTGGAAGCCTGCTGTTTCACCAAGAAAAGCATTTGAATATTCTCGGTTCCAGAGAATTCCAAGGGCTCCGGGAAGAGAGTGAGGCGGCTGCCCCAGATTTGTCTGACACATCGCGGTCACGTGGACTCCATTAGTGGATGACTGAGGCAGTGAGCAGGCAGCCTAAAGGAATGTTGTAGAAACGATGAAGAGGAGTCAGTGAGTGATGTCAGCAGGAGGCTGATGCCTCTGGGGGTCCCAGGGCACTCGCCCCACACATCCTCACAGGGAGGGAATCTCTTAATTGGCAATAGCGCCTGCCTTGTCAACCACCCCACCTCTTAGAGCTGATGTCAGTCTGAGGGGGAGGCAGAATCAAGTCCCAGGTGACGTGAGTAGCACGCTCAGCTCATCAGCCGCAGAGGCTCTCACTCTCGATGCCTCTGATAAGAAAAGGATGCATCCAGAGGGAACCCATCCTCATCCTGGGAGGGGTCAATGCTTCCCCCCAGAGAAGCCCCAGCAAGGTTGTTTGTGTGCGTGCTCAGTCACTTCAGTCGTGTCTGACTCTGTGAGACTTTATTGTCTGTAACCCATCAGGCTCCTATGTCCATGGGATTCTCCAGGCAAGAATACTGGAGTGGAGGTTGCCATCCTCCAGGGGATCTTCCCGACCCAAGGATCGAACCTGCGTCTCTTACGTCTCCTGCATTGGCTGGCAAGTTCTTTACCACTGGCACCACCATCACGGGGCAAAATCCAGGGCAGTTCAAAAACTGTAGAAACACAGCTTCCTTCCAAGACAAAGATATCCCTGAAGACCTAAATTCACCTGTTTCCAGATTGTATGGACACCCCATAGGTACTTTTAAATTCTGAATCTCTAAGTATATTTTCCAAAAGTTCTTTGTGTGTTATGTTACACAACACATTTCTCTGGGAGACTCCAACTTTGGCTTTTGGGTTTTTTTGTTTTTTTTTTTTTTTTTTTGGCATCACTTCCCTGAGCCAGGAAGGGCAGTTTGGGCGGAATCCCAAACGCACGGAGGTGGCATCTCTGAGTAGATGGAGAGTGAAGACAGGCGGGCCCGCCTCGTGTTTCTTATTATGGTGTCTAGACACAGGCAGGTCTCGAGGCTGCAGGAGACAAGAGGTGTCATGTCCCAGAGCACCAAACACTTTCCAGTGTGAGCAGACTCCAATCCCCTCACCAGCGAGGGCAGCTGGCAGGAGATCCGCAGAGTGTTCCGTGAGGACAGGTCCTACTCACGCCTCTAAGGGTCTTGCCAGGCAGAGGAGTCCAGGATTCAGTGACTCAGGGGTTGGAAATTAAGGAGGCCCTTACAGTTGGGGGCTACCCTTGTCCCTGGCCGTGGAGACCACCATCTCCACTCCAGTCAGAACGAAAGCACTAAAACCAGCCTCTGCTTCACATTCATGGGAACTGACATATGGTATAATTTTTTTTAAAATCTTCCGAGTTCCCTAGGCAGCTTTGACATGAATATTAATACTAACATAATTTCATGATGATTAGAGAACACAATTAGGGGCTATTAATAATGACACAAATAATGACATTTAAGGCCTCATTTTTAATTTGAGTAATATTCTGTCTGGTGGTATTTAAACAGTCCTGTCTAGCACAATTAGGGCAGTGCCAGGGTGTAGTCACTGCTCACAGAATCCGTCAGGCCCACCTCAACCACCCACCTGTGTGGCAGAGGGGATGGATGGGGGGCGCTGGACCTCAGATGTCCCAGCCACGGCCCCTCAAGACAGAGGGCCTTGTGAGTGGATTGCAACACAAGAGTCCAACTCGAGAAAGATGGGTGGCAGCTGGAGTGGAGCCCACGAGAAGCGGTCACTTTCATCCTGAAACACTGCTCTCCTCCTGAGAGCTGGAGGGACCAGAGTAGGTGTCCACGTGTGCACGTCAGTCCTGGTTGTGCTGCAGAAAGTAGCTCCCATTTCCTCCCAGAAACCTCTCCAACCCATCTTCCGTCACATTGCCCCTACTCCTGTCTTAGCATCCAGCACATTTGATTCTAATTATCTGTTTGCTCACCCACTTCCCCAGCAGTCTGCTCACTTGTTGAAGGGCTGGAGTGGCTATTTACTTTTACCTTGTCTCTTTGCCCTCAGTTCCCAGGTACATAGTAGGTTGTCTGTGAATACTTGTTGAATGACTTAATGACCAAATGACAGTGTTCTGCCTTCCATCCTTTGGGCACATGTTGGAAGCTGAAATCCCATGCCTGCAGGAGCTCTAAACCACATCATGTGGGCATTTCTGCTGCTGCTGCTGCTGCTAAGTCGCGTCAGTCGTGTCCGTCGTGTCCGACTCTGTGCGACCCCATAGACAGCAGCCCAACAGGCTCCTCTGTCCCTGGGATTCTCCAGGCAAGAACACTGGAGTGGGCTGCCATTGCCTTCTCTGGTGGGCGTTTCTAACTAATGCTAAACATGTGGACGATGATTGGGTTGGCCGAGGGGTTGCACAGAGAGGAAACGTCTGTGAAATACAAAACTTCAGGCAGAAGCCAGGGACAGTTAGGATTTAACCCAAAGTCCTTGACCTTGGTTAAATGGCATTGAGAAAAAAACATACTCTAATTTCATGATGTATTTTGGTGTTATAGGCTTGATTCTATATGATGAAAATTGACAGCTAAGCCTGAACTAAAAGCTGGATTTTTTTTCTCCCAGTTTGGGATTCTGCAGCAGAAAGGAGGAACCAAAGTAACAAACTTTCTGTTAAGTGAGACTCTTCAGTGAAAAGTAGGAAGAAGAAGGGGAGGAGGAGGAAAGGAAAGGGGAGAGGAGGACGAAGAGGTGGGGGCTGGGGAGAGGAAAGAAAATCAGTGAGCATTTATCCTGGGCCGGCATCTCAGGCACTTGACACCCACTGTCTTCTTTGATCCTCATAGTAATCCTCTGAGATATAGATTATTATTACTATTTTTGTTTCACGGATGGTAGAACTGTAGTTTAAAGAAGTTAAATCAATGTGCCAGGTCCCACAGCAACGGGTGCTGATCCCAGCCGCAAACCCATGTCAGTTCGACTCCAGAAGGCAGACGATCACCACCCACTGAACTTGGACAGGTGACTGAAGGGGAGGACACGTGGGGTGCTGAGCCTCGGCAGAGGGATGGGAGAGGAGGCAGCTCCTCGATGCCCCTCCCACCTGAGGCTCCTGTGGGGTCTGCAGGGGGACAAAGGGAAATCCACTGGTCCAGGGCCAGAGCAGGCAGCCCTAGGCCAAAGAGGGCAGGAGCCTGGGCTCCTGGATGGGTGTCCCCAGACACGTCCGAGGACAAAGCTGGCGGGCAGCCGGCTCCAGCGCAGGCCAATGGGGCTTTGGCCGAGGCCAGTGAGGCCACAGAGGCCGGGGCAGGGTGTGCAAACAGCAGGGGAAGTTAAGTGGAACCTTTCTGGGTAATTGACTCTGTCTGCCCACAGGACCCCCTGCCAGGCTCAGGCAGGCCCAGACCTGATACGCTGCAGCCTGTCTGGAGTCTGTTCTGCGAGGCAGAGCGCCTGGCTGACAGCAGGCTGGTAATTTTGTTATAAGACTCCCCCCTTCTGTCTGCAAGCCTCCTTTTGTCTGAGTTCCTGTGCCCACAGGCAGGATGGGACTAAATGGAGGATGGGGGGCTCAGGGGTGAGAGGTCCAGGCTGAGCCCCCACACCCACCAGAGGCCCTCCAGCCTCCTTCAGCATCCTTTCCAGGTGTTGAGCTGGTACCCACAACCCTCCCAGCAGCAAAACGGGCGTGAGGGATTCAGAAGGGCACTAGGTTCCCATCAAGGGGTCTTGCAGCAGCAGGAAGCCCTCGAAAGCCCCCAGAGCTGGTCACTCATCAATGTCCTCCTCCTAGGGTTAAACACTTATTTTCTGCTGCTACTTACCACCATCCCCCAAATCCTTCCCTCTCCTTCCTGGTCTGCACAGCCTGGGCATTCTGCCCACCCAGCCCTCAGACTCAGTCTCCCAAGGCAGCAGCAGGAAACGTGGTCTGCCTAGCAGGTGATCTTGGGATCACCATGACTGACCATTTGGAGAAGCAGCTGGAGAGGTTCATGTGGGGGACTCGGGAGGGCCCAGAGGAGACGGGAACACCAGAATCAAGGGTGGCATGAGGGTGGAGCTTCCTGGGACCCAGGCTGGGGACAAAGAGGCAGAACAGCCACGTAAAATAAGGCAGGGGCAGAGCTAGGCCACCCACCTCCCACTCCAGCTCCTCTACTGGCTCTGGGGTTGCTTTCCACTCTAAGTTTATACGGGTTTAAATCAACATTCTCATCTTCCTCTGCTCACCTGTAGCTTCTCCCAGTGCCCCGAGGTCTACGACTGACACTGCCATTCTCCCAGCTGAGAGACTCCTGATGCACCCCCGCAGTCAATCAGAAGCTGAGTAACACGGATTCCCCTTCCCCACGTCTCCCTACATTCCATGGGTACCCGTTAAGGAGAAGCCCTTAGACCATCCTGCCCAGACTGTCACAAATGCCCCCTTGCCCACCTCTGGGACTTCTAGTTCTCCCCTACTTCACCCTCTTCTACCTATACCATTATCAGAATTAAATTCACAAAAGGTAAAGTTACTATATGTTCAACATTTACAAAGAGCTGACCACGTGCCAGGCATTATTCTAAGCACTCCACAGACATGATTTATTTGATCCTTACAACAACTTCATGGAGGTAAGTACTGTTTATCATTCTCATTTTACAGATGTAGGAACTGAGGCACGGAGAGATTAAATAACCTGCCCAAAGGTGCATAGTTAGCTAAGCAACAATACAGCCAGGAATCAAAATCTCCACTCTTTCTCCTAAAAGTAGCAATGGTCACATTACACTCTTTTTACTCAGCAAACTTTCAGGGTTTTCTCACTCTCTGCTGCTGCTGCTGCTAAGTCGCTTCAGTCATGTCCTACTCTGTGTGACCCCAGAGACAGCAGCCCACCAGGCTCCCCCGTCCCTGGGATTCTCCAGGCATGAACACTGGAGTGGGTTGCCATTTCCTTCTCCAATGCATGAAAGTGAAGTCGCTCAGTCGTGTCTGACTCTTTGCAACCCCATGGACTGCAGCCTACCAGGCTCCTCCATCCATGGGAGTTTCCAGGCAAAAGTACCTACCCCAAATCCATCTCCTTAGCTTCTACGCTTCAAAACCCTGTCCTAACCTACCTTCCTACTCTCATTCTCAACCCGCACATTCCAGCCCGAGCCGCTGCATCTTCTTCCCCAGGTGCTATTGAGCCTGGGAAACCTTGTTCTCAGTGTACCTTCTATCACCCCGTTTCTGCTTGCCCAAATCCCTCCCTTCTCATCCTCCAGCCCAGCCAAAAGTCAGGCTTTGCCCTTTTTGAACTCTTCTTAGATTGTTACAATGGCAAGAGGATTGGCCTGGGACCTACCAGGTTAAAATACTTAATCTCCTTAATGGTTCCATCACCTTAAGAAAGCAAATGCACCTCTCTGAGTGTCAGTTTCCTAGTCTATAAAATGGGAGTGATGATAAGAGTACTTTATTTTCCAGAGTTGCAATGGCTAAAGGAAGTGATTTGAGGACAGTGTCTGGCTCCTAGTGGACCCTCAGTAAAGGTTAACATCCACCCCCTGCCTCCCAGCTTCTTGCCCTCACAGCTTTCATCATGTCTCCCTGGCATTTCAGCTGTTCAAATTCTCAGGAAACTAAGTTATCTAAGGGCAAGGATAACCCATCGGTCTCCTGCACTACTTGCCAAGTGCCCAACATTGCTGGTGCTCCATCAATGAATGAATAAAGGTACGAATTCATCTAAATGTTTGACTAGGGTCAATTTAAATGTTAGAAAGGGGACCCGCCTACCAAAGGAGATAGATCCAGATGGTCTCTGAGCTCTCTTCAACAGTCTCTTTCTAAAGAGAATTTGTGTAAAACACAAAATTCTCTCCCTATCTCATAAAGACATCAGCATTAGGTCACATTGACTCCTCAAATCCATTTCCAGCCCACTCACACTTTTTCTCCTCCAAATTCTTTTTTCCAGGGGTCTGGCATTTCCAGTTCATACCAGGAAGCTGAGGTTCTCCGGTGGCCCAAAGCACGGCGGCCCCTGGTGGAAAAGTCAAACCAGCAAATAGAAATGTCACTCAATCATTTCCCTGTGCTTTCCTCTCATTGGCCTTCTCCACCACATATAATGAGAACTGCTTTTTGCCCAAATATTGTTTGAATTTCAAATACACAATTTCCTCCAGGGGTGACCAGATGAAAAGAGAACTCTGGTTTGCAACATAAGACCTCTGTGCGGAAGTTGCCTTGAATGAACACCGAAAAGAAATTTTTATTGAGCTCCTTGAAATGACAGAAGCACATCAAGGCAACCAGGCTCCCTTCCCACTGTGGTGTGCTAAAATTATTTTAAATGAACACCAAGGAAGCACCCCTCAAGGGGTGAGGAAAGAAGGAAAGGATTTTAAACGCAGTGGGCAAAATAATAAATCCGTTCATGGCATCTAACCCATCCCTACAAGCACCCCAGCATGTGTCTTCCGATGTGTCTCTCTGTACAGACTCTGACTGTTCACAGCTGGGGCTCTTAATCAGAGGGAGAAGGACAGTCTAAGAGGCCCTAGGGCAATGATTCTCAGTCCTGACTGCATTAGAATCTCCTAACGTGTTATAGAAAAAACAGATGCCCAGATCCCACCCTGGACCATGTAAATCAGAGTCTCTATGTGTAAGGCCCAGGCCTCAGAACTATATAAAAGCTCCCAAAGGATTCAAATGTGCAGCCAGGGTAGGGTGTATGCATCAATTTAGAGGGTATAGCCCCCAGAAATGGCAGCTAAACTTGTGTATGTGTGAGAATAGGTGTGTGTTTCTGGGGTAAGACATCATAGTGAAAGTCACTCAGTCGTGTCCGACTCTGCGACCCCATGGACTATACGGTCCATGGAATTCTCCAGGCCAGAATACTGGAGTGGGTAGCCGTTCCCTTCTCCAGGGGAATCTCCCCAACCCAGGGATCAAACCCAGGTCTCCTATACTGTAGGTGGATTCTTTACCAGCTGAGCCACCAGGGAAGCCCGAGGGGTCAGTTTCAGACAATTCTTTAAAATATCTGCAACTCTAAACAGGTTCTCATAATATGACTATACCTTATGTCATGGGTTCCTTCCAACTAGAAACTGATGTGTACCTAAGATGTTGCTGAGGGTTAGGAGCTAAGGGGCAAACAAAAGTTCTCTGGTTCCTTGAGCAGTGAGCTTGTTGATCAAGATTCCACATGGCAACAAGCTGTCAGTGAGGGGCTCAGGGACACTAATGAGGGAAGGCCCACTGAAGAACAGAGGGAAACATTCTCACAGGCAAAAACTGGGCCCCGGTGTAATTTACTATTTCAGCAGCCCTGCCTGTGGCTCAGCTGACAGCTGTGCCCAGCTTGGCCTCCAAATCTGGACATCAGAAGCCATGACCAGAGAGAGGGTTGAGTGCCCAGGATCTCCTATTTTGGGAGCTCCATAGCTCTGGCTGGCCACTGCACTCCATAAAACTGTCCTGAGAGCCAGCTAATAAGTGTGTGTTGGGGACCGGAGGGAGGCAGATGATGGTGGAATCCCTAAGCAGCATCCGCAGGACTAAGAGGTCCCTTGGAGTTTTCAGTACCATCAGAACATGATTTCAATAAATCCAGGGAGGAGGCAGGGCAGGGGGCAGAAAGTGGGGCAAGGAGGGAAGGTGCTGGGCTCACCAGCCCCCTAGAAACCCTCCTCCAAGCCCTGGAGCCTATTCTGTTAACAGCACCACTCTCAGCTCCTCCTCCTGCCCAGCTCCCACCCCCACCGCTCAAGGCTTGGTGGGGTATCAGAATTTAGGCTCCTCCAGGGTACAGCCAGGCCTGCCTGTAGCACCGCCGCCACCAAAAGGCAAGAGGGCCAGCCTCGGGGGCTGCCCAGCCCCAAGTCAGCTGCCTAAGTGCTCAGCCCCGCTCATGAAAGGGCCCCCTCTTCCTCTCTTCTCAGCCCTGCGCTCTAATTTATCCTCGCCTTTGATAACCAACTCCAAACACATTGAGTCGAGGCCCGGCCATCAGCGCACAAAGGCCTGTGCTCTCCCGGCTGAATGCGCACTTCACTCTTGGGGGGATTTCTATACAAGGCGAAATCCACCAAACAAGCTATTACACTTAAATCAGACAATGCCCGAGGTGACGGCGAGGATACCAGCGTTAATGACTCAGCTAGCAGCGGGCTTCTCTATGTGGAAGCTCTACCGCAGCATGGCAGAGCAACCCGCTGCCCTTCCCAGCCTCGCGGCCAGATCCCTCTCCTGCTCCCGCACTAGAAAGTTGACCCTCTGTGTCTGACGGTTCTCTGAATCCTGAGTGTTGATTCCCCCAGGCCCACGTAGACTGACTCTTGATTCCCTTTTTTGCTTAGGAAAAAGAACTGAGAAATGAAGCCTGCCTGCCCCCTTCTCTTGCCTTCATTCTGAAGATGAGGAAACCATGGGGATTGTTGAAAGTCACATAGGCAGCTGGAGACAAAGCCAGGATTAGAATCTCTTGTTTCTCGCCTTGTCCAATTCATACAAGAACTAATATAAATTAAGCAATGCGCATAAGGCACTTTGCATAGTTTCTGGCACAGGAAAACGTGCTCGATAAACATTGGTTGTTAGTCGTTGTAGTAGTAGCAGCATTTTTATAAGTCGCCCAACTGCTCAAGGAGGGCTTATCATGAGCCAGACAGTCTTAGGGTGCTGCGCACAAACAGTAAACAGAACGCAGCCCTGCCCTTCTGGAGCTCCTACTCTCATGGAAGATTCAAATGGAAAAGACTCAGACAATTGTATAGTGTATAGCGGTGTACAGTGGAGAGTGACAGCACAGGGGAAGTAAAGGATGCCTTCGGGTGTGCAGGGAGAGCTCCCGATGCAGGCTTGGGAAGAGAATCTGGTGTCTCGGCTGAGAGGGAAGGAGGAGTTGGATCTAGCCAGGTGAAGGGAGGTGGGAAGGAGAGAGACTGGTTGGGGAAAACAGAGACTTCTAGGAGGAGGGTATAATTGAGTTGTAATTGAATGTGAGAAGACAAATAAGGAATGCAAAGGTGCATGAAGACAAGATGCGACAGGATAACTGGCTTGGATGTATCAGGGGAAGCACACTGACTGAAACCGCCCACCCTGGCCAGGCAACCATAGTAACCTTTTGCGTGAGTTATTTTATGACAGGATGTCCCAGTCAGGAACACGGAACTAATAAGCCACCACCAAGCAGAAAAATTCAGGAAAGGTCAAAAGGAGAAGCCACGTGTCCTGCCACCTCCCAGAATCCTTCTTGCTGGCAACCATCTTGGCTGGGCAACCATCTTGGCTGAGCAACGCGTTCACCACCAGGAAAGACCCTGCTGCTGCTGCTGCTGCTGCTGCTGCTGCTGCTCCTGCTAAGTTGCTTCAGTCGTGTCTGACTCTGTGTGACCCCAGAGACGGCAGCCCACCAGGCTCCCCCGTCCCTGGGATCCTCCAGGCAAGAACACTGGAGTGGGTTGCCATTTCCTTCTCCAATGCATGAAAGTGAAAAGTGAAAGTGAAGTCACTCAGTCGTGTCCGACTCCTAGCGACCCCATGGACTGCAGCCTACCAGGCTCCTCCATCCATGGGATTTGCCAGGCAAGAGTACTGGAGTGGGGTGCCATTGCCTTCTCCGAGGAAAGACCCTGGGTCAGAGTAATTGACCAAAGAAAACCCGGAAACAAGTCCCATCAACATAAAACTCGAGACTAAGCGCCACAGTTCTCCTGGGTACACTTTCCCTGCTGCTCTCCACCCAGGTGCCCCTTCCCAATAAAGTCTCTTACTTTGTCTGCATGTGTGTCTCCTCGGAAAATTGATCTCCAAGTGTCACTCAAAAGCTCACTCTCGGGGCCTGGAAGGGGTCCCCCTTCCTGCAACAGATGGGGGGAAGACAGGGTGGTACAGGGAGGAAGGCCAGTGGTTGTGAGATGTGAGATTGGAGACGCAGGCACAAGTCATCTCACGAATCACATGAGAAGCCATAGGGAGGAGCCTGCGCTAGAGGAGTCAAGGGATCACAGGGTCCACAGGCATGCGGAGGTCACAGGGGAAATGGGCTTGAGGGTGGTGGTGGGTGGGTATGCATGGAGCAGTGCAGGGAGACCACTTAGCAGGTCAAGGCCCAGTTTAGCACTCACTTCATTTCAATCCACTGCATGCCTGCAAGCACGCTAAGTCGCTTCAGTCATGTCCGACTCTTTGAGACCCCATGGACTATAGCCCACCAGGTTCCTCTGTCCGTGGGGTTCTCCAGGCAAGACTACTGGAGTGGGTTGCCATTCGCTCCTCTGGGGGATCTTCCCGACCCAGGGATGAAACCCACATCGCATATGACTTCTGCATTGGCAGACGGGTTTCCTTCACCACTAGTGCCACCTGGGAAGCCCTTCAACCATTGCGTGGTTCTAATCATGAGTCACCAAACAAGGCCCACTATTAGGAGAACTCATGGGAGTGGGGGGAGGAATAAGCTGAAAGTAGACAGCTCTGGCCACAGGAAGAGAGAAATCAAACAACAACAGGTTTCCCTGGCCACTTGGACCATGATCCAAAGCTTGGAACATCCAACAGTGAGAGCAAGTTCTTCCCCACCAACCAGATATGTGACCTTAGGCCACCTCCATTTCCCCATCTGCACAGTGAGGACATTCACTAAGAAAGTGGTAAGCTGCCTTGCAATTCTCCCATTCTGTTGTTCTATTACTCGAAATATAGATCATATATTTTTATTCTAAGAAGGCTTGCTTTGCATTTTAATGTTTATAAAAACAAGACAAATGGTTTGCACGTTATAATAAGGAAACACAGCACATCCAGATCAAGTGTCATGCACAGCAGACATTTCCTCTTCTGGGTCCAAGAGACCCAGCTTTGACAAGGTCGAGGAAAGGCTGCTTGGGAGCTGTGGTTCTGAATGTCCAGGCTTCTTCTCACAGCCTGTGCACAGTTCCCTGGTCTTCAGGAAACCCTCTTCCCAAGGCCATTGCCCTGAGGAGCGAGGTTCTACAGAAGGCCATGTCTGTCTCTCTCTCTCTCTCTCACCCAATAGCCCTGGCAGCTGCTAAGGCAGATACCAAAGTTCCAAGGACTGGGGGCAGGCGAACAATACAGTGAATTCAGGCTGGAGTGAGAAAAGAAAAAAACCGCATCAGAGCTGTTTTTGGCTGGAAAGTTGCTCTCTATCCCGTAGCTTTAGGACGCCAGCAGCGTAGCATCCAGAGGCACACAGCTGCATGGAACAATTCAAAAATTGCCTTGTTGGACTACAACGTGCCAATTTTTCAAATCTAGAGCCATTTTCACTATTACAGTCTGTGCCGCCTAAGCCCAGAGAATTTTCTTCTGGGAGGGAAAATTGATTCCGAGGTTACCATTAACCCCCATTAGCACAGCACGCCCCATTCCAAAACCATTCTTGGGAACCAAGGGGGCCAGAGGAAGCTCAAGAGACCCACAGCGAGGTTGGTGCCCAACATCCCGGGTGCTAACAGCCAAAGTCCATTAGCCCCATCCTCAGGAGGGCAAGGGCAAGAGAGTGCATGAGATGGAGAGAGGTGAGCGAGAGGAAGCAGAGAAGAATCTGGGCATGAGCTTTCCCAGGAATTCCTAGGCTTTGGGAGTTTCCTGGCACAGCTCACTTGATTTGGGTGGCTTGGGAACTTACATGAGCCGAAGAGCAGGTGCCAAGGCTAAAATCTGCAGAGATCCTCTGGATTTCGGTCTGCAGCTCCCACCTGTGACTCCGCTCTCTAATAGGGGCCAGCACCTCAGAGGGAAATGTTCTCCAGGAACTGGTTTGGAGGTGCCCATCCACCCCCATTCCTTGCACCCAGCTGCTCAGGGCCCGGGTCTCTGCCAGATAACACAGCTCTAAGGCTTTGTCTGCCCTGGTGCTGTATATGGAAAACCACTCCAAGCCATTCTAAGCACAGTCAAGAGCCAACTGCCTTGATCATGGGGTGTGCTGTGACCTCCATCTCCCCAAACATAGAGCAAAGACCCACCAGTTCAGCAGAGAAGGCAGCGGTGACAGCGACTGCTGCAAAGCCAGGAGAGAAAGACAACTGTGGGAACAAAGGGGGAACAGCGGGCAACCGAGGAGGGCAGCACATCCACTGATCTCTCAAGCGTTATTATTCACACGCCGGTGAAGAGCAGTAGGCGCTGGTCTTGGATCCTGCGAGCCCGAGAAGGAATTCTGGCTCTGCCGCTTGACCCTGGACAAGTTACTTACTCTTTCCGAGTCTCTGTTTCCTCTTCCCTAGCCTAGGAAGTAAAACGTAACCACCCGGCAAAGTGGATGTCAATATTAAGTGAGATAATATAGGAAAGGAGTGATTATATAATAGTTTGCTCCAAAATATGTCTGTATGTACATACGTGAATAACTAAGGAAGCCCACCCTCCATTCGAAAACATCTCTCTCTTGTTTACAGAATGACATTGCTTTGTTCTTCTTGCAAGAGTTGGCCTCAGTGCCTGAGATTGTGACTAGGTGGATGACCAGCTCTGAACTGGTCGGAGAGCTTGTCAGCCTCCTTAGTGCTCCAGTGGTGCCTCTCCAGCACTGTTGGAGAGAGGAAAGCGCTCTGATACAGCATGGCTTCCCTCCACAAATATTTAGAGCGTCTTCCAGATGTTAGGTCCTCTGCTAGGCACTGGGGCTCCAAGATGAACCATATCTGGGCCACTCCCAGCCCTCCAGGGTGCCAGGGAAGCCAACACAGCAGACCCATAAATACAGCTCATCACAACCCTGCAGGGAGAGGGCAGGGAGGGCTCATAACAGGGTCAACAGTAGGGTGGGCCAAAGAGGGCGCCCCCAGGCGTGGGCCCCGGCACAGCGGTTGCGTCTGTCCCTGCAGACACTGGGAAGTTGACCTCTCTGAGTCATGGGGTGATTTGTGCGGGAGGGGAGAGGAGCGCGCAGGGCTAAGTGCTGACGGGACGTCCCTGTCAACACAATGTTCCGCCTGGCCGGGCCTTCATATATAAAGATATTTAATGAATTAGTTAATTAATGAGAGGAGTTTGATTGATAGATCATATGGCGCTCGCAGCAGGGTGAGTCTGACCCTCGATATCGCCGCCTCGGCTGCAATCCGTCCCCCTCATTGGTCGGGAGAGCGCGGTCGCTCTGGCAATTTGCATGCATTTAATGTAGCTCTTTAATAGGATGTAATGTTAGCAAAAGCCAAAAGCGCAGCAGCTGTAACTTAAAAGACAGCCCCATTACTGCAAGCCTTATAATTAGGGTAAGAGGGAGACTCGGTCTGCCATATGTTAAACTCTTTTGAGGTTAATAGCTCTGTAAGATTTTTGCAATTTAAAAAAATTACACTTGAAGGATGATGACAAGCCTCATCAATGAGGCGCCTCTCCACCGGAGGAAAGGGACAAGGAGGAGCCCAGGTCCCCCAAGACCGTCTTCCCCGGGGGACGTGACCAGGTGGCCCCTCTCCCGCCGCAGGTCACCCCGTCCCCACCGGCTTCCCGCATCCCGGCCCCATTAGCGCGGGGCAGCCGGCTCAGCTTGGCCCACCTGGCTCCGCGCAGCCCCCGCAGCCTCCGCAGCCTCCGGTCCCCGCAGCCTCCCGGGGAGGCAGGGCGGGCGCCAGGCGATCCGCGCGCCCCAGGCAGAGGAGCAGCACGGCGCGTGCTTACCTTGCAAAGACCCGGGCAACTTGAGAGCAATTACGGGTCCCCGCAGATGCCCCGGGCGCTGACTGTACAGCCGGGACCCGAATCAGGGAACACGCGGCGAGCGCTGCCCGGGGCGGGAAGAGGAAGTCGCCAGGAATTTGCTTGGTAATTACCGGGCACAAGGCCTTGGGGGTGTTTGTCACCTCTGTGCCACAGCCCACGGGGCAAGGTTGGGGACGGAGTGCGGGGCGAGTGGTGCGGAGCCCTGGCCTGCGCCCGAGGACCCTGGAGCGCTGGCCCCTGCACCCTGGCCGCGACGTAGAACAGAAAGGCCTCCTCACCAAGCCCGCGTGAGGCGGACTGCACCCTCCCAACCTCTGGTGTCTTTCCTGAGGGTCCCTTCCCAGCGACCTAGGGGCACGGGTGGAGGGGGTGGGGTGGCAGGCAGCGGGAGTCAATCTCTGGATACCTGAGCAGCCTCCTCCCGAGGTCCCTCCCGCCGCCTGCGCTCGGCGGGGAGCCGGGGCCGCCAGGCACGTCGTCTCCCTGAGGAGTTCTGCCTCCCGCATCTTTCCCTTCTCCCTCGCTGCCTCGCGGAGTGCGTGGGAGTCAGACCAAATTCCTGATGACAGACACTCCAGACAAAACAACAACAAGGAAAAAAGAAGTAATCCCTCTTATTTTTTTTAAAGGGGGCTCTTGTTAAAAGGAAATTACAGGAGAGATCAAATTACTGCTAATTGCACAATTACCTGATTATCTCTGATACCAAAAAATACATGAGGTCTTTTTCCCCTTCCCAGCCACTTTGAGAAGTCTCAGGGACATCTCTGGGGAAAGGACACCAATCTCTTTGGCCCAAACACCAAAGAATATGCAGAAAGGGGGCTTGTGGGTGAGGGTAGCAAAGGGAAGCTTCAACGGGGCCAGGGTTGACCCCCAGAGAGGAGAAGGAAAAGTTCTGAATTGGGAAAGAGTTAGAGCATGGGAAGAGAAATGGGAAAGATAATAGAAACGCATCTTCCAGTGAAGTATATGCCCGCGCTCACAGGGCTTCAATTTGGTGAGACCCATGGAGATCAGGTCAATTGCTCACGGTTTTTGGAGCTCTCTACAAGGCATGGGGGCCTGAGTTTGAGCTGGTGTTGGGTGGAGAGTTGAGGAAGCTGTTGAAACCTACTAAACTCTCATTGCCTTTTGGGGGCAGAGATTATTATGGTGGGTTTCTGCAACCCGGGTACAAAAACCTTATTCATATTACAAATCCTGATTTGAAAGGCTGCTTATTGGGAGCTGCTAAAAATGAACAAAATAGTAATAGCCAACTTTTGTTCAGGCTCTATGGTTTATAAAGCATTTTCCCATCTGCTTTCTCACATAATTCTCTCACCTACCCTGTTCCGTCGGAATCCCCATTTTCAAACGCGCTAACGGAGACCCAGATGATGTGAAGAACTCCCCAGAGGTCCCATGAGTTGTCATTGGAACAACCCAAAACTCCAGGCCCTGCATCTTTACCCTGAATCTCAGAGCCTTGTCTTGGGGAGACAAGTGAGGGCTTAAGAGGATTTCTCTGTGTGGGACTGAGGCCGCGTAAATAAGGTGCTGAAGCTGGGCTTTATTATCTTCTTTACCTTCATTATTTTTTTTTAAGTCAGTGGCCCAGGCACTCTCTGCTTGAATCTGGAGCCTTTTTTCCCATGGGAAAGGACTTCAGTTGACACACCAGCCTGAAATGTCACTTTTGGGTCACCAAAGATGCCTTGGCTCCTTGATGAGAAAAGGCGGAGCAGGTCCTGGTTGAAGAGTTTGCTTCCTGTTCACCCCCTCCCATTTTGCCAGCCAGTCAGAATGAGGAATGAGTCCCTTCCCTCAGTTCCCCACCCTCTTGCTTCCACAAACAGGGGAGCAGCAGGTGAACAGGCTTCAGCCCCAAGAGCCCTGTCAGAGCCATGCAGACATGAGGGCCACTGCGACTTTCCAGAGGCTCCTCGGCAGTCAAAGCCACCCCTCCAGAAGCACCACATCCCGCCCCTGCCTCCCTATGGAGTAGCCATGGCAGCTTCAGAATCACCATCCACAGGTCAATAGCAGGGCAGTTACGGGCCTTGCAAGCAGCCGGCTGGGCCTCCCTTCAGAGGAGCATGGGGTGCACGCAGGAGCGGAGGTTCCCTTCATTAGGGCGGCCAGTCTCAGAGGGACACCAGAGCAAGACTGAAGACACCCCCAACTCGGGGCTTGGCGGCATCTTCCCAGGAAGAGCGTTGAACTCAGGAGGAGTGAGGAAGATGAGGGGGTGAATTGGCCCAAGAGGGCCTCTCAGACGAAGAGGCTGACCCCAGGCTTCACCCCTTACTGTACCCCCTCTCCCTGTCTAACCAGCGTGCAGCATCCTCTCCCCCTACACACAGACCACTGGAGGGAAGTTAATGAAAAGTAAACAAACTGATTTTTCCCATCAGCTACCCTTGGCTAGAAGGTCCTGTGGCAGAAGGGGTCAATGGGCAGTCAGGCAGGCTGTCTAAGACCAGAGCAGGCAGAGGGCTTGAGCCTGGGCCTGTTTCCCAATAAAGTCCTGCTTGACAAAGGCCCCAGGCTCTAGACAGGCCCTTTCCTCTAAGACCAAGCCCTCCATCAATGTATTAAACGTGGTCCCCACGATATAGATGCTGAAGATTAAAGATGAATCAGACTTTCCCTGCTTAGAGTCTAGAGTCTTGTGGAAAAGGCAGACACATGACTGCTAGACTTGGAGAATATCAGATATCTCAAGTCATTGAGAGGACGAAACAGAGGTTAGGAGTGAAATGCTTTGAGCCAGGTTTCCCAACTGGCAGATGGGTCTCGGTCAGAATCAGGTGTCCTGAGTCCCTGTCCAGTCCTCCTCCCCGCATAAGGCGGAGACAAGTGGGAGGCGGTACTGCACTTAGCCCCTGTTGGAGCAGCTCACTTTCCTTGCTTTTGCCCACTCCTGCCACTTTCCTCACCTGCTGCTTTCTCCTGGGTGAAGATGCATAATTAGCAGTTGCTCCTCAATCCTTCCTGCCCAGCAAAGGATTTGATAACATTTAAATTATTCCATTTATAAGGAAATTTCCTCAACACTCTCTATTCTCAGGCAGGAGAGCGTGGCCAGGATAAGACACAGGAAGACTGGGGACACAGGTCCATAGAGGGGTGATGGACCACAGCAGGAGTCCTCTCCTGGTCATCCGAGGGGAATGCATTTTTGTACTGTGCTCTCTCTTTTAGCGAGAATGGGCTTGGGAATTCCTTGCTATTCTGCCATGCCAGCCTGCCTCCAGCGCCAGGGCCTTTGCTCTGGCTATCCCTCTATCTAGACTTTCCCAGCTATCAGCACAGCTTACTCTTTGACCTCCTTTAAGTCTTTGCCCCAGAGGCAGCCTGTTGAAGGAGACCTCCCTTGACCTCCCTACTTAAAACTGAAATACCCTTCTCCCAGTATTCAGCATCTTCACCCTGCTCTCCAGTTCTCCATAGCACCTGACAACTTCTAACTTATTATATACTGTATTCATTTGTCATGTTTTATGTCTGTCCCACTTCTGCCACCCCTAGAAAGCAAATATCAAGAGGGCAAGGACTTCTTGTGTTTTGTTTACAGTAGTTAGAACACCTAGCAAATAGAAGATGCTCAGTAAATAAAGATAAAGGGATGAATGAAGTAATGAATCAAGAGTCTTCAAATATGAGAGCTGGGAAAGACCTTGAAAATGAGCTAACCTCAAAACCTCAAATTGTGGATGAGAAAAATGGAAGCTGGAGAGGGTAAGAGAAGGACCCCTGGAGGAGGTGAACTGGACATGAAACAATGGACTGGTTCAAAATTGGGAAAGGAGGAAAGGAGTACATCAAGGCTGTATACTGACACCCTGCTTAGCTAACTTATATGCCGAGTACATCATGCAAAATTCTGGTCTGGATGAATCACAAGCTGGAATCAAGATTGCTGGGAGAAATTTAATAATCTCAGATATTCAGATGACACCACCCTTATGGCAGAAAGGGAGGAGGAATTAATGAGTTTCTTGATGAAGGTGAAAGAGGAGAGTGAAAAAGCTGACTTAAAACTCAGCATTCAAAAAACGAAAATCATGGCATCTGGTCCCATTACTTTATGGCATATAGATGGGAGAAACAATGGAAACAGTGACAGACTTGATTTTCTTGGGCTTCAAAATCACCATGAATGGTCACTGCAGCCATGAAATTATAAGATGCTTGCTCCTTGGAAGAAAAGCAATGACAGACCTAGACAGCATATTAAAAAGCAGAGACATTACTTTGCCTACAAAGGTCTGTGTAGTCAAAGCTATGGTTTTTCCAGCAGTCATGTACAGATGTGAGAGCTGGACAATAAAAAAGGCTGAATGCCAAAGAACTGATGTCTTCGAACTGTGGTGCTGGGAAAAGACTCTTGAGAATCCCTTGGACAGCTAGGAGATCAAACCAGTCCATCTTAAAGATCAACCCTGAATATTTATTGGAAGAACTAATGCTGAAGCTGAAGCTGCAATACTTTGGCCACCTGAGGTGGAGAGCCGACATATTGGAAGGGATCCTGATGTTGGGAAAGATTGAGGGCAGGAGGAGAAGGGCGCGACAGAGGATGAGATGGTTGGATGGCATCACTGACTCAATGGACATGAGTTTGAGCAGACTCTGGGAGATGGTGAAGGACCGGGAAGCCCGGCGTGCTGCAGTCCATGGAGTCACAAAGAGTCAGACACAACTGAGGGCCTGAACAGCAACAACCTGGAGGAGCTGACATTTGAGATAGACCTTCTTTCCCATCTTCTTCTTTTTCTGTTTCTTCAACTAGTTCATTCCATGCATTTATTTTTTCATTTATACATATTCGTTGGACATTTACTACTTTCTAAACACTGTGCAAAACATAATTGTAATGTGAGACACATATCAATCCCTTTATTCCATTATCTTATTCAAACAAGCCTATAAGCTTAGTACTATCATTATCCCCATTTAACAGATGATAAATTAAGGCTCAGACATTAAGCGACCTGCCTAGTCACACAGCTAGAAAACGGCAGAGGTGAGACCTGGACCAAGGTCTGTTTGACTCCAAACTTATATATTGCACTACAACATCTTTTTTTCCCCTTTTTTCTTTGCCTTCCTGTCTGTTGGGTCAGACTAAATGGCCCAACCAAGGTGGCAGCCAAGGTCACCCAGATTAAAACCCTTCTCAAGCAACACAATCCTCCTCCAACCACCCGCACGAAGCCCCCTCTCTCAAACCCATCTGCTCGCCTCCTCCTGGCTCCACACTCTGAGCCCCACATACCGGCACTGGTATGATTCACAGCACCAAGATCGGTCCCTGGGAAGGAAAAAAGGCTCATAAAACCTTACAGCAGTTTTATGACATATTCTTAGCTTTTACAGGCGGTCTGGGCAGCCAAGGCAGGCGAACAGCAAGTGTCTTGGGCAGATGAGTGGACCCCATGAGCCCAGCACTGGTGAGAACAGCTGCAAGTTTTTTGTGAAGATAGCACCATCTTTTAGCGCCCAAATGGGGAAGGGCAATATAAGAAACAAACTTATCTCTGGCTCTCTATTGTTTAAAGAACACTTTGACATTTAATGCTACCAGGCAAAGCAGGTATTATTTCAGATTCACAGATGAGGAACCCTGCAGAGAGATTGCAGAGACTCCAACTTTCCTTTCTGAGTTCAGATCCGTTGCTGTGTTTCTGGGACCCCTGGCACGACACTAACTCTCAATGACCTCTGCTGTTTCTGCCAACAGAGGACAGGTCCCAGGCAGTCACCTCTTATACAATCTCGGTCTAGATTCCATCACTCGGACATCCCAGAGCAGCTCTTGAGTAAATTTCTGCTACTAACATCTAAGTCTTGGGGAACCTCTTACCCATGTCTGTTACCCCGGAGCTCTAGCTCGACTCTTCCACCTCCCTCCTTACTAGTGCTCCACTTCTATTTTGCAAGCCACCCCATCTTGTCATTTCCAATGCACAGCTCATGGCAGCATCAGATGCGGGGGGCTCAGGGAGATGGCAATGCCTCACGGATGTAATCACCTCCATTCTCTGATTTATTTGGATCATTCCTGAATTTCTAATGAAAAATAAATAAAGCGGGTCTTGTCATGCCTCTTTGACAGATGAGGATACAGGTTCAGAGAGGTCAAGCAATTTTCCCCAAGTTACACACCTGGTGATAGAGAAAACCAGGGACTCAATCAGGCATCCTGACTCAAGTCCAGGTCCCTCCCTTTCTCCTAGGTAAGTTTCTGAGGGTCTCAGGTTACTCCTAGCTGTTTAGTGCAGAGATATTTCAGATTCAATGGATGTTTTACTTCCTCCTCAGTTGCAAGCTAGGGCCAGTTTTCTTGGTTACTTTGATCCCGTGTGTCTGGGCATATTTTAGCTTGCGGTTTTTCCAGTAGGTGGGTGGTCTTCCTTAGGTATCAGATGCCAACACCAGCCCCCACTGAACACAACTGCCACCACGAAGACCTCCTCGAAGCGTGGCCTGAGCTAGGGGCCCAGTTAATCCTCCTTAGGGCAGGGATCCTGCACCTTTGGATTACTAAATTCAAGAGGTGTCATAACTGTGGAAATCACTGGCTCAGTCATCTGGCATGGTTAAACTCCTCTTCCGTGGGAGCTTCTCAGTGAGGCTTTTCAGGGCGTGGCCCCTTGACACCCCCTGAAGCATGGTGAACAGGACCTCATACTATTCTGGGCCCCTGCTATCCCTGAAGCCCCATCTCTCTATGCTTTTCTCCCCCTCTCTCCTCTGCCCCCCAACTTCCCCCTCACTGGCACTGCCTGCAGCCTCTCAGGGGCCTCTTGCTGCCCCACCCTCCAGCCCATGCTGCCCCCTCGCATCTATTGTGCCCTCCTGCCTGGATACCCTCCCTGTCTCCTTTGCCTGCCAATCACCTACTCATCTGTCAAGAGACAGCTCAAAGATTGCCTCCTCTGTGAAGCCTTTCCTGACCCACACCCCAGTCTCTCCAGCCAGAGAACTCCACCACCCCTCGTGTGTGCAGCCCTCACTGTGCTCCAGTGAGGGAACTAGCTCCCTGCCTGGGTCTGGGAACACGTGGAGAGCAGGGATGCTGTTTGATTTCTCTCCTAATCTTATCAGAGAACCCAGTACACGGGAGATGTTCTACGGGCACTCACAGAGTACAGAAACGCACACGTGAGCGGATGACCACGGCTACATGCACGTGGAACAAGAAGAAACTATGCCATCAGGGAATTTAAATCCTCACCCGCATGTCCACTGATGGGTGAACTGAAACAAAATATGATCTATACATACAATGAGGTATTACTCAGTCTTGAAAATGATGGGAATCCTGACTTGTGCTACAGCCTGGATGAACCTTGAGGACATTGTGCTAAGTGAAATAAGCCGGACACAAAAAGACAAATACTACTGATAAATGAGCCCACTTATGTGAGGTACTCAGAGTGGTCAAATTCAGAGACAGACAGTAGAATGACAGCTGCCAGGGGCTGGGGGTGCAGGTGGAGTGGTCAAGAAGACTCCCTGGAGGGAAGGACGTTAGACGGGAGCCTTCGGGTATTCCCTCAAAGCCCTCCGCGGTAGCGTAGCAGTCTGCCCCTCCTCCACAACCACAGAACATCCCATAACACTGAGCATGCCTGTGTGGGACTGAGCTCTACGCTAGCCCTCCCCTTCCTCAGCATAACCAGTGAAAAGCTGCATCTGACCTCTGCCTTGAAAACCAGCGTTCAGCAGATATAGACACACCCGCTTCTCATCCAATGAATTGCACTAAAGTACAGCTGGTGCTCAACTGGCAGGCTTTGCATTTCTGGGCTGTCTTGCTTTGCTTGCCTCACACCATTTAGCCCTTGAGAATGATGGAAAACCCAAACGACAGTAGTGTCCTTGGTCTGAACCCTTGAACTCTTACCAGGTTTTCTTCATGTGCAGCTCTGCGGCCCTCCGCCATGGATGGCCGGGTGCTGGCAGCGAAGTGATGGGATCCAGGCGGGCCTCTACTCAGGGGCAGCAGGGGAGGGCTGGCCTACAACCTCCCCTCTCCTGCACAGGCCATGAGGAAGAAAGATAGTTAGGGCTGGAACCTCAGATACAAACTGCTTGGGAAGAACCCATCACACACGGAGCTCCTGCCAGGAAACTCTGATCCTGAAAAGTCAGTGTGGTACCAGAGGGTTCATTTATTGAGAACCTACTATTTCAAATGCCCTGGACTGAGGTGTACCTATAGTCTAAAAAGGCAGATGCCAAGGACCCAACTGGTTGTAATACAGGGCCAGTTACAGTGTCAAGAGGTGAATTTCAAACACTGGGCTCAAAGGGTTCAAAGTGGAGTCGGTTGCTCAAATCCTGGTAAGGTCTCCAAGCCAAGTCAGCCTATAAATACAATTAGCCTGAGGGGCTGTCTTTCCAGGAGAGCAAGGAGAGGACTGAAACACAGGCAGGATCCATTATTCTTCTGGAATAGAAGAGGCATTATTTGACTACTCCTCCCCAGGCAGGCAGCTGGGTTTTTCCAAGCCTCGGAATGTGAAGGAAAGAAGATAATGATGTCCCAAGCAATCTGGAAAACAAGATTTAGGCTGGGCAGAATCAAAGCCAGTCTTCAGGGTCAGGTAGACCTGCCTTCAGTCTTGGCTCTTCTACTTGCTAATTGTGTGGTCTTGGGAAGGTTACTGAACCTCCTTGAGCCTTAAGTTCTCCATCTGTAATGTGAGGATGACAACCCTTCCATCCCAGGAGTTGTTACAAAATAAAGAGGTGTATGGAAAGCCTCAGACCTAGGAAGGAGTAAGCACTCAGTGAATGAGAGTTGGTATTGTTATTGGTATCCCTAAAATATGCTTGGCTATTCTTTTACGGCCCCTGATTGATTTATCTGGTATCCAGGTAGGCCTTGTAGCCCTAGAAGTTTCCCAGTACTTTTGGGAGATTCCATATTTCTGAGCATAAGACATTGGTGAAGATGCCCCATGGTCCAACATTAATTAGTACTAACATAGGATCCTGATGAGGATGGAATGAGCTACCTTGTAAAGAGTGTCTAGCAGTATTAGACACAGAGGAAGTACCAGATGGTGTAGATGCGCAGAATGGATTCTGGAAGCAAACCCTGGGTTTGAGCTACAGTGTCACTAGTTGCTAGGGGTGTGAACACATTATTTAAGCTCTCATAACTTGGTTTCCTCATCTGTAAGTTGAGGATGGTAATAACAGTGCTCATCTCGCTGACTTGTGGAGAGTCACTGAGAAAATAGCTACAGAGCACGTGGTAAGGTCCGTTCTCAGCAAGGGCTCCGTGAATGTTTGCTATCATGATTATGAAGTCCTGTATCCATCTTTGCCGCTGTTGCTTGGGGCAAGAGCAATGGACTTGAATTCGGAAAACCCAGGTGTGAGTTCTGGCTCCGACAATCAATGGCTCCCTAACAGTAGGCAGATGACAGCTTCTCTGAATCCATTTCCTTGTCTCAAAACCAGGGACAATAATGTTCACCCCTTACCTTGATGGCTTAAAGTGAGAATGAAAGCACTTTGAGTTTATCAACTGTAAAGACAAAGAAAACTATGATAGACAAATGAAAAATAAAGTTGTAGTACAGTGTTGAAGTATCTTTTTAATGTGTGCATGTGTGCTAAGTCGCTTCAGTCATAGGCAACTGTTTGAGACACTATGGACTGTAGCCTGCCACGCTCTTCTGTCCATGGGATTTTCCCAGGCGAGAATCCTGAAGTGGGTTGTCATTTCCCCTTCCAGAGAATCTTCCCAACCCAGGGATCAAACCCAAGTCTCTTTATGTCTCCTGCCTCGGCAGGTGGGTTCTTTACCACTAGCGCCACCTTGGAAGTCCCTTTTCATTTGTGGGAAAAAGGGAAATACAGAGATAAACATGCATGTTTATACAGAAATGGGAAACTTCTCAAAGGATAACTAGCAGGACCTCAGCGATGAGAATGGGCTTGAGGACTTTTACATTTTACTTGAAACCCTCTGTACCACTCGAATATATTTTTTTGAAACAAGCATGTTTTCCTCGCCCAACTTAAAACCAAAGCCATATTTTTCTGGACATTATGGATTGTTAGTAGATTGCCTAGAACTTCAGACAATTCGAATGCGTGTCCCGGTTCTGAAGTAGAAATGAACCCGTGGCCTCAATGTTTTCCATCTCTGAAATGGAACAGCCATCCCCTTGTTACCACTCAGCTTTCCAAGGCTGAGGGGAAGATAAAGATATGAACCCAAGTGCAAATTAACATGAAGACATGCTCAAAACCTTTTTCAAAAGTTAACTTGATTACCTCTAACCAAAAATCTGTGAGATTCTAGGCCTGTCCAGACGCAGTACAGCTCCCATCCAGAGCCTGAGGGAAAGAAAATGCACTATAGTTCCTAAACTGGGGCTCGGCAACGGTGTTCACAGGGCCTCTGACCCTGCACACAGCCCCTGAGCAGGCCAGGGCCCTTCCCTCCCATGCAGATTGCCAGAGGAACCCACCCCTACTCACAGAGCCAGTTCAAGGATCCCGAGGGGGCAAGCCCAAGACCCACTGCATCACCTCCCACCTAAAAGCATCTAAAGATGGAGCAGCATCTCTGCTGCTCCAGAGAGGAGAGGGGAAGCCAGGCTGGGGAAGTGGCTTGAGCCCCCAAACCTCAGCCCCCACACCCAACCCACGCCCCCTCTCCTCTCCCAGCGTCTCCTAGAAGCCGGTCCTCTTCCCTTCCCTCTTCCCTTCCCTGGGGCGGTGGCTGCTTGGTATTCACGGTGTGTCTTCCTTGCCCATCTCCATTTGGAAAAGTCTCTTTTTGACCTCTCTGTATCTCTCGGTTGCCTTTGTTGGGGGGAGGGAGTGAAGGGGAAGGGAGAGAAAGATCATCTCAGCATTTACCCAATTAGTGGTAATTAGAAGGCAAGGCCCCGGGCGCGCTCCTCACAGCTGCTCCGAAGGGCAGAGACAGCTCCAGAGTAGCTGCTAAATGGCCAGTGGACACACTCTGTCTGCAGGAGCTCTGACCAGCCTGCTCCTGGCCCATCAGCCCTGCCTCTCTCCCCAGCCAGAGGACACCCTCATCTTTCTCCCCACAACTGCTTCTCCCAGGTTATTTCTGGAGCTTGCCCTGAATCCTCAGTCCCCAAGAAGCAATCTTGCGCTGTGTCACTCAGGGCCCCCTCCGGGCCTGTACCTGGGTTTAGGTCTGGTTCCCATGGTAGCTGAAGCCCCACCCCCTGAAGAGTGCAGCTCCCTGAAGTGGACATCTATTTTCCCAGGCCACTTACTGCTTTGGTTTCTAGCTAGCCTTGAGGTGCTCTGGTCTGAGGTAGGACAGCTGATCTGAACTCTATACTCTTGGATCACAGTTGGGTGACCTTCAGCTCACTTGGGTCCAGACAGCAGGTCTAGAACTGTAGTGAAACTTTCAATGTGATGGTATCTCAAGAGGTCAGCATACCTACCCCTTCTCAGCAGGTAGATCTTAGTAGGCGAAAGGGAATTGAGAAGCCATTTCTACTAGGAGCATGGCCTGCCCTGACCCCAACATAAGTAGCCAGCTGTTTGGGACTGTCCATTCTTATTAATGGCTCTGATTACCCTCCTTGGAGATCCATTATCTCCATGCCAGGGACTATACTATTAATTCCCATCTGTGCCGGATTACTTACAGTTAGTGGTTGGTACTTTTCCACGGTCTCACAACACATCTTAATCAGATGGTGAGTGGGTTTAATTAGCCGAAGTATAGGTTTTACTTTTTTTTATTCATATAACTACTTAATCTAATGGAAGCCTATTATCTGTGGCTTTTTTCCCATGCATAATTATTGCCATTTTTAATTGATGGTGCATCAGGGGTTGCGGCTACAATATGGCAGCTGGAACACAAAGTCGCCTCTCCCCAGAATGAAGGTTGAGAAAATGAGTTGTCAGTGAGGCATCAGATTTCTTGTTTTCACTGAGATGTGAGCTCCCATGTGGAAGCTGCTGGCTCCTGCCAAAAGGAAGAAAATGTGGATCTCAGCTGGGCAACCCCTGGGCTTCACTGCTGCAAAATGCCCTTCAGGAGCCCTGGGGCTGGAGCCAAATCAGGAACAGCTGGGGAAGGTAGCTATTTGTCAATCCAACCAGATCATAAGCAACCCCAGGGCAGGAACCAGGTCTTTTTCTTGTTCTGACTCCTCCGTCTCACGGGCCCTGGGATGGTCTCAGGTACCTGTGTGTTCTCCATAGGCAGGCAGTGAATTAAATTCAGGGCTGAGATGGTGCAGGAAACTCAGACTCTTGCAGAGAGAGTCACTGTGTTGAATGTGAAGATGATCCTCAAGTTCTCCCTGCCGAGAGAAGGACCGACGTTCAAATGTGAACTGGGACTCTCAGCCAGTCCATGAAAATCCTAGCCATTCCCATCCAGAAATCAGAACCTGGTCTTTAAATGGGATGGGCTGCCAACTTTCCAGTGATCATTTGGGGCAGAGTAAGATCTCTAGGAACCAAAAAGTGCCCATTTATCCAGATTGTAAGGGAAATGAGCAGAAAAGTGCAATGATACCTGGTCAAAAGTAGGAATCCATCCATTTTCTTTGCGTCTGCGTGTGTATGTATGTGTTTATTGAAGTATAGCTGATTTACAATGTTGTGTTCACATCTGCTGTACAGCAAAGTGATCCAGTTATACATATATAGACATTGCTTTTTATATTCTTTTCCATTATGGTTTATCACTGGATATTGAATACTGTTCCCTGTGCTATACAATAGGACCTCGCTGTTTACTGTTCCGTGTATCATAGCTTACATCCGCCAACCCCCAGTTCCCACTCCACCCTAAGCCCAACCCAACCCCCTCCCATTTGGTCAACTGCAAGTCTGTTCTCTGTGTCCACAGTCTGCTTCTGCTTTGTAGATACGTTCATTTGTGTCCTAGGGAATCCATTCATTTTTCTTTTAATAACACTAGAAGGCTAGGGCTTCCTAGAGATAAGCTATCTTGAAGGCTTGGTAGGAGAACCTGGCAGCCAGTTAGCAAATCTCCTAACTGACCCAGAATGAAAAGATTCTGGGGTCTTTGATGAATTCCCAGAGTCCCTTGGGCTGAGCAGGACAGGGAGCCCTATTCATCCAGGAGGGGAGCTGAGGCAGTGTGGACAGGAAGTGGTCTCCCTGACTCACCCTCACACGCCCACCCTCGCTATACCTCTTGCCTCCGGCTCTCCCTGACCTGTTAGCTCCAGTCAGAGGAAATCTGCATAGCTGGGTTCAAAGTTTTATTTCCCCTCCTGCTTGTCTCTTCTTGTTAAATAACATGACACAGAAAGGAGGCCACGAGAAGGAAAGGTGCTGGGGCTTTGGGGTTGTACCGTCTCTTCCAGGAGCCTCCAAGTTACCAGGGCAGCAGGCATGGACTTTCTCTCCTGGCCCCCCGGCTCTGGCGGGCTACAGAGCTCTGGCGGCTCTGGTGGTGGCATTGGGTTTATTCCTTCCTTCCCATTTTGTAAAAATATGTGTACAGACACTCCTATGCCTGACCCACAGTCAGCAGCAGACAGGAGCCATGGATTCCTCTTGCAGCGTTTTACAGGGTGACGGATCAGATAATGTACACTTAGCGAGTGCACAAATAATGTGAATCAGGGTTGGCATAGTGCAGTGAGGTGTAAAAAAAGCAATTTGAATTGTTCTTGGGAGACGCCAGAGCCGCTCTGACATGCTTGCTTGCCAGAATGCTGCCCTATGCCCCTCTGGAGGGCTGAGCTCCAGGCTCCGGCCGGAAAGGCAACGAGGCTGCCCAGCATGGCTGGTCTGGAGGGGAGCTGCCCTAGAGACAGGAGAAGCTTTGCACACATGGAAGGGAGAGGGCAGAAGTGAGCAGATGAAACAGAGCTTCAATTTGTGCTGGAGGGGACAGTTGGACCCACAGAGCTGTCGAGACAATTGTAGGAAGGAGGGAGGGAAAGAGAAGGAGAGAGAAAATTCTGCATCACTGGCAATGGCCACACCTGGGCAGCAAGTTGATATGGACATGTGTGTGCTGGGGTAGACCTATTCTTAGCCTCCTTGGACTGCCAGAAGTCTTCCAGTCCATCCCCCTGCCTCCAGACAGAATGATGCCTCCTCTCCCACACAACAATGGGTTTTGAGTTTGTTTCAAAGCCTCTTCAAGAAGAGGAGATTTCACATCCTCTCTTAGTCACCTGTTCCAAGCCTCTGAGAACACCCATCCTCTGGAACTTCTTCGCATGCTAAGTCCGCCAGCAGCCTTCAGCTAACACATTTTCACAAGGGTCTGGCCACCCTTAATCTATTGATGGCACTCAAGATTACCCGTCCCCAAGCAGAGACCTGTCCCCAGTGCCACGTCCTCCCTCTCCTGGTAGGAGGGGGGCTTACGAGGGGGCAACCAGCTCCTCTCTCAGGCCAGCGTTCCCCTCACTGTCTTTCCGACCACCCTGGCTGCCCTGAGCTGCTCTGTCGGGCTCCCCTCGCAATCTGGCTCTGCAAGCCGCTTGCCTGATGACACTGTGCAGGTTGAGAGGCCGATCCTCGTCTGGTGCTGTCCCCATCAGCCTCTGTCCTCACCGCCCCTCCTCCCCCTATGCTGCTTCCATGAGGTTTCCTGTCCTGAGCAGGAGACAGGCTGCTTATCACTGGGACACCCACTGGGCAGCCTTACCTCACAGAGCCGCAGTGTCTCTTCAACCCTCCCGACCCTCACCTCCCCCAGCCCCCACCATCATTGTCTTCTGGCTCCCGGGGCGGGGAGCCCAGTCTCTGCACACAGAAGATGGTCAATAAAATGGTTTGGATTTATTTTTCAATAACAGCAAGCGGGCATTGCCAACTGCCTCCATTAAGTGCCCCAGTCAAACCAAGCTCCAAGCCCGAAACTCAGCATCTGGGTGGTTTATGAGACCTGGTCAGAGGGGAAAATGGTAGGAAATCTCTTGATTGTTTCAAATGAAAGCCGATTACAGGGAGCAAGGGAGTTTCTTGGTGGCTCAGGAAGCTGAGAGGTTCCGGATAATGGATGGCCGGGCTGCCGCCTGCCCACCTGCATTACTGACCTCAGAGTGGCCGCAGGGAGCCCAGCGCAGATTAAGAACCCAAACAAAAAGGAAGATAGGACAGGCCTGGGGACAGGCAGCCTGCTGAGGGACTGGCTGAGGCCTCCAGATTTTTTTCCCAGGAAATCTGGGGACACATTTCCATGTTGTCTTCGCATAAATTTGTATGCTGATTTGCGTTCATTTGCATTTTTGCCTTCAAAACACCCAAACTCCCAGAATATAAAATAAAATGCAATTAATTAATTAATTGATATGATGAACGGCAAATGCAGCCATACTAAAAATACAGGATCGGTGAGGGACCTTGATCAAGGGACAGATATTTGAACTTGTCCCCTTAAGCCAGGATGGATCCCAGGGATATGGCACAACCTGTTCTGAAGTTGTCTGTCTCCCTGGCTAACAGTAAGCCCTGGGGAGCAGGAACAGACGGAACTCTTTGATCCCCACATCCCTGGGCACCAGCTCAGGGCTTGTCATATACGAGACTATTAATAACTGTTTGTAGAATATGTGACTCAATGACCAAGTGCATGAGTGATTCCCCTGCAAACTTATGATCAGAAGATAGGATCAGAAAGAACTGACAATCCATCTGCCTAGGAACCTACTGGATGGGTTTCAGAGCTGCCCTCAGAGGAAGAAGTCTTCACAGGGTGGCTAATCAGGGATGTGGCTCAGAACAAACCCTCTGGGGAGGAGTTCTGGAAGCAGATTAGGAGTGAGTGCAGAGCATGTGGGCTGCCCAGCCCAGGGACTCTCAGTCCTGAGTAGATGTGGACACTGATCTGGACCCCGTGATGGCATAAACCAGAGGACGAGGTGAAGGCAGTGGAGTCTTCCTTCTGTGCCCAAACAATGAGGCTTTAATGGTTTTTTGAACCAAGAAAGGACCCATTAAGTGACCTGGCCCATCTGCCCTCTGTGCCTAACACAAGGCTTTGCACAGAAGTGACTCTCAGCAAGTTTTTACTAAAGCACCTTCTACTGAATACTCAATAAATATTGATTAATCTATTGATTGGCTGACCAGTTGATTCTCTGGTCACCTTTCAGCAGTCCTTAATCTTCTCCCCAAACCCAACAGCTCGCTCAGTAGATCCCAGCCCTCCACCACGCTTACAGACACAAGGTTTTCACAGACTCCAAGAGAGCTACCGTCTGGTACCAGGTAGCCCACACATATGATGCTGTTGACCCTACTGTTAATTCTTTGAAATAGGTAGTTCTACCTGGTGGCTCACCTAATCCCACTTACTATGACAAAAGTCTGCTCTTTCTGATTCCAATTTTTGCAGAAGTATCAAGAAGAGTTGCTTTCTGTCCTGCACATATCCCCCATATGTTGATCCACTGTGAGAGTCAAGAGAATGGACTTTGGAGCTGGGTGGCCAGATAATTAATAGAATCCTGGCTCCACCCTCCCTTGCAGAACAAGTTAACTTCATCTCTTCTGTAGAATGGAGGTAACAATGATGTGATTCCATAGGGTTGTCATGGGGATTAAATGAGACAACATCCACCACTTAGAACAGCGCTGGGCACATAGTAAATGCTACTCTAGTATTAGCTCTTCTTATTGTTTTGCAATAGACCCCTTCGCCCTCTCTTTGGAGAAAAAGAAGAAACAGAATTGAAAGTAATGAGGAGATGAAGGGAGTTTCACAGAAGTGACTCCTCAGGATGCAGAGGAGAGATTGAATCATTTTCTCTTCTCTATGTATCACTCAAAATATAAACTCAGAATCTAACGCCTGGAGAGAAGCCAGGATACTGTTTGGATAAAGAGGTGAGAGGTTCTCAGAAGCTGACCCAGGCATCTTTGGCAGGCTGGGACAGGTGGCCTAATCAGGGACACCAGTAGAGCCTGGGATTTGGGGATGTGCCCTCCGGCTTCGGGGATCAGGCTGATATGAGGCTTGGAGAGTGGCTGCAGAGGAAGCAACCCTGCCCCAGGATTAGCAGCCTGGGCATCCTCAGGCTTTGGGTGTTGGGAAAGACAAATAGAATCCTCAGTTAGGGGAGCCTGGAAAATGCCAGAAGAGGCACTGGTACTGACAGTTTCTCTTCTTGCCTGACTCTAAATGCAGGTTGGACACATGACCAAGAAAGAGGAGAATTTGAAGAAGAAACTAGCTTATCCATAAATTCCAAGAAAAACACCAAGTAGGGACCCCAGAGACTCAAAAATTTCCTTACTTGATGTGACGGGCATCAAGAAATAATCGGGTTTCTACCATGAGGCCAGGTCCTTTTTTGCTGACTTTACTTCATTCTTCGCAACAACTCTGAAATGTAGGTATTATTATTCCCATCTTACAGATGAGAATAGGAGAGACTATAGATTTGGTGAAGCTCAAAAGAGCTAAACTGAGGATGCCATGTTAGAGGTTAGGTCTACCTAGTTCCAAAGCCTGTGTTCTGTTTACTACTCTGAAGGAAGAAGAGTACAAATTGGGAAGAAAAACAGGAGCAGAGGTGTTGAGAAAGGAAGGAGATGAAGGTACTTCATAGGGGTTGGGGAGGGGAAGAAGCAGGAGTTAGGAAGTTGTGCACATATGACATTCTGTGAATTGTATGCAAATTAGATGCAAACGACATGCAAATGAGTAAGTGGAGGTTTTTTGTTTTTTGTTTTTTTTTTTAGCCAACCACTCAACTCCATTTGGCACAATTGCAGCACGAGGCATACCTGCCCAAAGCTAGCACTATCTGTGCTTCAAGCAGAAATAATGTCTAGACTGCTGAGGTCTCCTTCCTCCCTCCTCCTGCTCTGGTCCTTCACCCCCTCACCCCTGAGGCCAATCACACCAGCATCCCTCCCTCCAGACACCCCAGAAGATAACTGGCCTCGTCAACCTCCTAATGGAGTGACCTCTCACCCCTGATCTATCTCCACTTCTGTTTACCTTCACTGGGAGGCTTTCTGGCCACCTGGGATCAACAGCTGCCATTTTCCTGACCCCGCTTGTCAAATGAATCTCCCAGCCCAGTGCCTTCCTTTACCAAATGGCAGCAAAGATGAAACATACCCTTTTAAGGGACTGCCTCTGACCCTGACCACACTCAGCAGCTTCTTAAGCTCAGTGTGACAGCTGCTTCCCTGCTGCTAGTCTCTGGGGAATCTGGAAGAAAACTTACAAGGTGATCTTATGATGCCTTAGGCAGACAATAGTTGGTAGCCCCTCCCTTTCTTAAAGGTGCTTGAAAAACAATCTAGGGCCAGTCCTGGCTATCCATGCAAACTTTAATCCTTTCCTTTCTATTTAGAAGTTCTTGCCAATGTCTACCTTATATCCTCACATTCATATTGCTAGCCTATTCTCTGCTATTTTGTCCTTAGAGGAGATGGAGAATCTCTGCCCTTTCACCTTTTAATGTAAGAAAGGAATGGGGAATTGGAAAGAATACACTCAGCAATACAGAGTTGAGACACTTATTGACAAAATACTGGGCTTTTATTTTCTCCTGCCTGCCCAGAAACCATAGCTTATGTCAAGGGCTCAATGCCAAGGGTCCCAGAGACCTCCTGGCTCTTAGCATGGGCAAATCATGGAATCCAAGGAGGGCTGTGATCTCTTTGCACTATGTTCTTTATGTTTCCAAAAGGAGCTCAGGGTAATCATTTTGTTTTTAAAGTCAATGTCAGAAGAGCCATTTGCAAGATAGACTCTCCATGAGGGAGGTCACTGGAAGGCAGTATCTTGTTGGCCAAAATGTTCTTAGCCGTTGACCTGGTCCAGCTTAGAGGCCATCTTCTTTGAGAAACCTTCCTCCTTTCTCTAGGATTCAGATCCAGATTCAAGTAACAAATATTAGTTGTATTTTGTACCAATCACCACTGTGTTAGGTGCCTTCACATACATTATCTTTAATAAAAGAAAAAAAACTCATCATCATAGGGACTTCCCTGGTGGTCCAGTGGTTAAGAATCTGCCTACCAATTCAGATGACACAAGTTCAATCCCTGGTCCAGGAAGATCCCACATACCGAGGAGCAAGTAAGCCCATGTGCCCTAGCTACTGAAGCCCACCCACCTAGGGCCAGTACTCTGAAACAAAAGAAGCCACCGCAGTGAGAAACCTGTGTGCCACAACTAGAGCGTAGCCCCCGATTGCCACAACTAGTGAAAACCCACATGCAGCAGCAAGGACCCGGAAGAGCTGTAAATAAATAAATAAAACTGGGAAGCTATAATAATATAGGATGGTTTAGACACAGGAATGACTGACAACCAGTGGACTAGAATGGCCAATTCAAATACAGATCCATATTTGTGAATAAAATTTAATAAAAAAGAAAGAAAAATCTCATCTTCACAAATACCTTCAAGATAGGTAATCTTATCCAGACTTCACAGAAGAAGAAACCAAAGGTCATGGCTAATTTAATAATTCCTCAGTCTCTTTGGGGACCATAATATAGGCAGTTCGACCAGATATCTACCTAAATGCTTTCTTAATGATACTTTCTTCTCATCACCTTCTGTTCTATTTATAGAAATCAGACATAAGCTTAAACTATCTTGGTGACACAAGGTTGGAGATGGCTGCAAATCCCATTCCTCAAACCCTGCTCCATCCCCCAACATTCAAACCCACTCCTCCATCTCTACTGGAAGGAAGGCAGCTCCCCAGAGAAAGTGAGTGAGTGGTGGTAGAAAGACCCTGTGGCAGGGTCACCAGCAAAGTGTCAATCCCTTGTGACTCTGTGGCTTCTTTCTAGTTGACTCGTGATTCCAACTTCAGTCATCATCTCTTTCTTTTGATCTTGCCATTCCTGGCATCTGCAGCAAAGAGGCTGAGGAAGCAGGCCGGAATATTAAGGGGACACACGTAGGCTGGTGACTGCATTAAATGCTGTAACTTTGGCATCAAAGTAGACCGCCATTTTGATAAATAGAATTTCATTTTCTGAATCTTTCCATCATTGGGCTTCTGTTGATCTAAGGCTGGGCTGAACTATGTATGAAGTGAGAGATACAGATACTGTTCTGTCCTCTGGGAGTTGAGGTCTGACCCCTCAAGATGGAAAACTTCATCAGTTGACACAAACACCCTAAATGCATTGCAACTACAAAGCATGAAAGAAATTAAAGTTATTAAATTGGGGTAGAGCAAAAATTATGAGGCTTCCTCTAGGCCATTAGAAAATTTCCATTTTCCCCTGAGAATTGTCCTATACTGATTCTTCTCCATACGTGGGGTCTCAGGAGCTAGAAAACGTTGGGACATAGAGTAGGCAATGCATATATGTTATGAATGGCTAGATGAATGGATCTTAGGTGAATGGATAAATACAGCTGAATCAAGAGACAGTGTAGAGAAAGTCTTCTCTGATCTTCTAAAACACCATCCACATTTGGACAAATGACCTTGTCTCATCCTCTAAGCCCATCCACGCTCTGCCTATACCAGCCACCAGGGAACTTGGCTGTGTCTTCCTCACATCTCTGCAGAGAGACACTTTAGACACCTCTTTCTGCCTGGGGAAGCTTGTCTCTAAGCCTGGGGACATCTGGGATTATCCCTGGCCCGAAGTTCTTATTAGGAAACCGTAGACAATGGAGGCCCAGTTCCTTGGGAGCCAAAAAGCTTTGTTTAAAAGACAGCTAGTTAGAGAGTGGACAGTATTTTTAAACGCATGAGTGTGCTGAATAATTAAGCAAAAAGTTTTGTTTTCATGGAAAAATTTCCTCCAAATGCTGCATCAAGGAGGGTACTGAATTTGCCACAGGCAATTGTTGGCAAAGATAGTGAGGCTGTGTTTCTTCCAGTCCAGGGAAAGGGAATTCAGATCAGACCTCCAGGCTATGGCCCCCAGTTCAAAGACAGCCCATTCTTTCTGATGCAGAACAGTCACTCTGGGAAAATCAGATAAGGTCTTCCAAAGATCATTAAGCCTTTCCCCTGCCTGGTTACCAAAATCATTCAAACTCTTCCCCTGTCTAGATTTTCACTGGGTCATAAAATTTTGAAGCAATCCATCCAGTCCCTCATTTTACAGAGGAAAACATTGAGCGCCAGAGAAGTTAAGAGATTTGCCAAAAGGCCCACAGCAAGTGGATGGCAGAACTGATTATTTTAAATGTCTGATTATTACCTTCTGCTATCTTCTCTGCCAACAGAAATGCAACCCATCATTTAATACCATGCTCAAGTCTCTGCTCCTCCTCAAATACTTTTTGAACCCAGCACCTTACAAACATCTCTCCCCTGTTCTCTGAATTCTTAAAACAGTTACTTCTTAAATTCTTAAAACAGAGCGTCTAGGGGCTTTCCTGGTAGCGAAGCTGGTAAGGAATCCGCCTGCAATGTAGAAAACCCCGGTTCGATTACTGGTTCGGGAAGATCCTCTGGAGAAGGGATAGGCTACCGACTCCAGTATAGTTGGGCTTCCCTGGTGGCTCAGATGGTAAAAAATCCACTTACAATTCATGAGACCCAGGTTTGATCCCTAGGTTGGGAAGATCCCTGGGGAAGGGAATGGCTACCCACTCCAGTATTCTTGCTTGGAGAATTCCCTGGACAGAGGAGCCTGGCAAGCTGCAGTCCATGGGGTCACAAAAAGTCAGACACGACTGAACGACTTTCGCTTTAGAACGGCAACCCTCAGCATCATTCATGAGATCATTGATTCCCACTAGGCCATATGATTAGTGAACAATCATCTGTCCATATATTTTTTCAAAATTTATTTTGGGTCTGGGTCTTTCATTGCTGTGTACAGGCTTTATCTAGTTGCAGCAAACAGTGGCAGGGGGGCAGTGGGCAGGGCTATTCTAGTCGAAGTTGTGGTGGACAGGCTTCTCATTGTGGTGGCTTCTCCTGTCGTGGAGGACAGGCTCCAAGTGTTTGGATTTCAGTAGTTGCAGCACGCAGGCTTCAGTGGGGTACACAGTAGCTGGGGTACACAGGCTTAGTTGCTCCATGGTATGTGGAATCTCCTGGACCAGGGAGATTCCTGCATTGACAGGAGGATTCTTATCCACTGTGCCACCAGGGAGGTCCCTGAACACATCTTTTTGATGAACAGATTCCAAGGTCTTAAAAAGAAGGAACTCTCTCTTACACCTGTTCTGTATCTCCCTTCATGGTAGAGCATGTAAGTGATACTTGATGGATATTTGTTGAAAATGTAGCTCAATGGGCAGATGGATGGATGGACTAAGGATGAATATAAATATTTTAAAGGTAGTTGATAAATGAGAATAAATAAAATAATAAAATTATTTCACATAGTCTAGTGTAAGCATTTGCTGAAAGACGCAGCATCTCTTTATTGTAATATATATGTGTGTATATAGGTACAATATATATGTGTACATATGTATAGGTACATACACACACATACTCATAGTGACTAAGAATAACAGTCCTCACCCCATTTCACCTTATATTCATTTTCTAGGTAATGAAACTGAATCACAGAGTAAAGGGAAGAAACCAGCCACCTTCCCATGGCCAGGAAAAGACACAGGAAGAATGAGAGACCCAGCTGGAAATACACAGTGCATAGTCTACCATGATGAATTTTTGTTTCTTTAGAATGAAGGATGAATAATAACCTAGGACACCTTCCCGCGGGTGCTCTCAGGCCCTAGGGGGCTGAGAGAAAATAAATCTGCTCTTCAGAAAAAGAAAAAAAAAAAAACCATATAGTTACCGTTTCTTCTTCATACCCCAGATTACAGGTATGACTGGTGGGTCATTAATTATAAAATCACCTTCATAAGCTCTAATGGAGGCATTTTAAAAAAATTCTCTAAGTACTTGTAGCAAATTTTAGCATTAAAAATTACTTGAGTCAAAATTATTTACCAGTATGGTAATTCTTTCCAAGACATCTCTAGACTTGAAGTCATTCTCCTTACCAGTACCACCCGATAGAATAATTGGCTGCAATTAGCGAATGACTTTGTCATTCCTCCCAGAATCTGGCTTCAGCATCCGTGAAACATGCGGATTCTTTTCTCTTTCCCAACAGGGACTCAGAGCTTCTGCAAATCTTGTCCTTCCTGTGCAATGCATCATAGAATCACAGAGAAGGAAGGAGCTTGCCATCGCTCAACTCATAGTTCCTCAGAAGGTGGGACCAAAGGTAATTTAGGTGATACACAGATGAGCTTTGAAGAAAATTAATAATTAAGTTTCTTGTAATCCATATTAGAAAAAAAAAAAATGACTTGCACACCAAACCTGGGTATGTTGCATAGTATGTTTAGAGTGAGGACAAACTTTTTAACTAAGCCCATTGAAAGAAACATATTTAAAGTTCTGACAAAACTTATAAAAATACTACTTGAATAAATTGAAGTTTGGAAAATACTGACAGCCACATACCCTCATCTTTTGGGACCAGAAATGAAGCCCAGAGAGGCAGCTACAGGACCAGAATTCAGCTCTGGGAATTGCCAGACCAGGCTTCCTCTCCTCTAGAGCCTGTAACATCTCCCTTCACCCCAGAACAGCTGTCAGTAACAATGTGAGGTTGACAGAGTTTCTTCGGTATCTAGGAAGCCACATTTCAGGATTGTTCCTCCCTTTCTCAGTCTTCACCCACTCTTTTCCCCATCCCCCAAGGTTCTGATCCCCCAGTGAATTAACATATGTTCAGATCATTTCAAAATCCACCATCTTATACACACATATATATACCACATCTGTATCCATTCATCTGTTCATGGACATTTAGGTCCTTTTAAAATAATGCTGCTATGAACATTGGGGTGCATGTATCTTTTCAAACTCGAGTTTTCATCCTTTTCTGAATATATGCCTAGGAATGGGACCCCTGAACCCTATCATAACTCTATTTTTAGTTTTTTAAGGAACCTCCATACTGTTCTCCCTAGTGGCTATACTAAATACCAATAGTTTAATGTGCTGCTTCCCAGGTGGCTGAGTAGTAAAGAATCCACCTGCAGTGCAGGAGACCTGGGTTTGATCCTTGGGTTGGTACGATCCCCTGGAGACATGAATGGCTACCCACTCCAGCATTCTCGCCTGGAGAATTCCATGGACAGAGGAGCCTGGCAGGCTACAGTCCATGGGGTCGCAAAGAGTTGGACACAACTGAGCAACTAATACTTGCTGGGTATGTCAACTGGATGATGCTATCTCAACTGGCTAGGTTTGGGGTTTTGGTGATCCATTCTATGAAACAGTTGCTTGATTAACACTGCTTTTCAGATAGTTTCCAGCTAGGGGACCCTTCTTGCTGGCATTATTCTTCTTGCCCTCTGGTTTGAACTGCACAGACTGTATTGATGACAGTTTGTAAGGTTTACGTACATCTCATTGAATCCAAGTATAGGGACAACCAGGTCACTGACCCTCCAGGCCAGGACCTTCCAGAGAGCCAGAAGAAAGACAGCACTTGTTGATTAGCCCAATCCACTGACTAGCAAAGGATGCCTCATTTGGAGTTGGGGCCTCAAGGACACCTGTCCCCTTTCAGAGGTCGGCCATCTAGGGGAGTGTCAGTCTCATGATTGCTCCTTAACCATCTGGCCAGTGCTGGCCTCCTTCAACCTCTTTTTATCCCAAGTCTGGGTCTAACAGGGGAAGATGTCTAATTCCTGGCCTCCCCCAGCCAATTCTCATGCAGTTTCCAGAAGGTGAAGTAGAGCTGTCTGGGGGCTGCGGCTGTATCAGCGTGTTTCAGCTGCCAAGTGAAGGCAGGGATGAGACACACCCCTCCCAGGCCTGTTTCCTTGACTTTAAAATGAAGGGATTTGGTTTAGAGAGCGTCTCGGGTGCCCATCCAGCAGTCCTTGACCTCTCCCTATCACCAGGCTTTCAAACATTTTTCTCTTGCGGTTTCCTTTCTGTGTCTCGTAATCGCATTCCCCGTGAATGATAAAAGCGCTCTGGGTCCATCCATTAGATATCTTGACAAAGAGCTCTTCAGAGTTGCTTCTTGGCCTTGACAAAGACTTTAAAGCTGAAAGAGTGACAGCATTTTTTTTTCCCCCTCTTGAAGGCCCAGGTGTTAGAGAACAGAGGGCATGAAGGAAGAAATTCCCTTAGTTGGGAGGACAGGCTGTGGGGTCAGGCAGACCTGGGTTCTGAGCCCAGCTATACCATTGCTGGTCGAGTGCTGGGAGCAAGTTACTCAGTCTCTGTGGGCCTCAGTTTCCTCATGAGTGAAATAAGGGAAAAATGGCACCTAGTAACAGAGTGGCTGTGACCGTAAATGAGATCACTTAATGTAGCTGATTCATGGAAGGTGCTCGGCTGGTGCCCACTGTTGGGTTTGAACAACTCTGCCGAGAACAGAACTGATCCCCGTAAAATCAGCCTGCTTTGGTTAAAGACATTCTCCCAAACCCCAGACTTAAAATCTGTATTGAGTTTTATCCCAAAATAAACGAGAAAAGGGGGAAAGAGTGGATCAAATAGAGAACGAAAATAACAGTGTTGGGGCTTCCCTGGTGACCTAGTGGTTAAAACTCTTCACTCCCAGTGCAAGGGACAGGTTCGATCCCTGGTTGGGGAACTAAGATCCCACATGCCATGTGTCGTGGACAAAAAAGCATATAAATTAAAGGATGTTTATCACTTCTATTCTCATAATGTAAAAATAAGGAGCATTACTTTCTTTAACATTGACAAAAAAAAAAAAATGCAGTGTTGCTCCAGCTCAAATGACAAGGAACAGAGAGGGTCCCCGGAAGTCTGGGTCCAGGTTTCAGAGTTGCTACTTAAATCTGGAATCCGTATGCCCACCACTATCCACCCCCATCATCCCTTTTCATCCCTCTCCTTTCAATCAAACACTTCAAAGAGGAGCCCGGAGAAGAGAACTGTGAATTCTCTGCTCACTAGTTTTCATGAGACGAAACCAAAGAATGTTTCTTTTTGAAACTGCATCTGCTCATCCAAACCAATTTTACTAGCTAGGGGACCTGAGCTCACAGGCAAGCTCAGGGGCTGATGAAATTCAGATGTGAGGCTGCAGAGAGACTTCAACACTAACAGGAAAGTGGGGGAGCCCAGCGTGGCTGGGCAAGTGTCCAGGCAATGGGGGAGGGGATTCGGAGATGGAGAGAGAGGTACCCAGGAAGAGACAGAGAAGAAGAGAGGAAGGGGGCCAAGAAGGGCTAAAAAGGAGGAGATGAGACAAAGCCCAAGAAAGCATTTTCTTTTTCTTCTTTAAAGAACAAAAAACAAACATGCTGTTTCAACTGACGGGAAATGTTCGTCTGCCGAAGGCATTATTAGGACAAGAGATAAGGAAACCACAGAGATAGGAAATAATTATTTTGTATCTGTCTTTATAAATGAAAATGAAGGACATTAACTGAAATAGGATTTAGATTTTCAGGGACAGAAGGGAATGAATTAGGGAATATTCTGATAACACAGGAAATGTTTATTAACAGGTCAGGGGAGGGGGACTCTTGAAACTGACAAGGATTCCTGGGCCAGATAAAAACCAGCTAGACTAAAAAGGAAACCAAGAGGACCAGAGCTGTGGGGTCAGAGGGCACCACTTGTGCAAGATAACTCAGATCTAGATGAAGGATGGATGGAAAAGGTGACTGACCCCTTCACCCTACTTGGCAGTTGGTGACCTAACATAACAGGTGTGGGTCAGGCAACTGTACCCTGAGCAAAGCAGATGTGGACAGAGGTATCCAGGGCAGAGGCGTCCCTTCTCCTGATTTCTGCATTCCCTGTAGCTTGTGGATGGGTGGAGTTTGGAGAAAGTGTGTGGAAAGGAAGAAAGGGAGAAGGCACATGAGTGAGAAGGCCAAGCTCACAGTCTCAGAGAATCCCACACTCTTTATAGAGACTCACTAACCGACAAAGTCCTTAACGCACGTCTCTTTGTCTTCTGGGTGTATACCCAGCCGGGCCAGACAGAACTATCTTCCCTATTTCCCCACTCTGTCCAGGGAGACAGTGGAAGGCAGCAGTTAGGAGTCCAGGCTCCGGCATCAGATTGCCTGGGTCTAAATTCTGGTTCTGTCCCTTTCTAGCTGTTGGCCTTGGATAAGCTATTCAACTCATCTGAACCTCAGCTTTCCTAGCTATAAAATGGAAATCTAATGGGCATATCTCTTCCATAATGTCATTGGCGGGATTAAATAATGCCATAAAAGAAAGTTCTTAGAATAGCAAATAGACTATACAATAAAATATAGTTATTATAACAATTTCTAAAGGCATTCTGGCTTACTTTCAAAGCCTAAGTTCTTTATGTCTAAACTTCATCCTTCTTGCTGCCATTTGAGCCTCTCCTGATTGAAATAAACGCCTGCTCATGCCCACCTACACAGCTTCCTGCCTTGGACCTCGAGCTCTGTCTGTCCCGAAAAGGGCTCTTCCTCACACCCTCCTGTCCACCCTCTCCGACATCACCTTTAAAACCCCAGCAAGGCTGCAGGTGGAAAACTTTTTGACCACTGAAACCAAATGTCTAGTGGTGTTAAAGTCCTTACAGGAGAGAGAGCCAATGGATGGGGTTTAGGACGGAGGGAAGCACAGACCTGCCCGCTAACCTGCCCGAAAAATCCCAGAACCCCTGGAAGATGATCACTGCTTCCACCTCCACTTCTACACAGGACCTGGTGACGTGTGCCCAGGATGTTTCCCAGAGGCAAGACTCACACAAGGACCCTCTGCAGGTGTCTGAGCTTAGCGTCTCCTGGAGCAAATCTGGAGGCTGGCTCCTTGGACTCGCTGAAAGCTCTCTGCTGACAGAATCAGATAATCAGCTAATACCTGACCCCGCGGCGTCCTGAGCCTTGGGACGGATACATAACAATGTCATCAGGCCTGCCTTCTAAGAGCCTTAGCCAGCTTACTACTGCCTTTTTGAGTGAGTCTGCCCTGGGTAATTATTCCAAATTCTGCCCGTGAGGAGGGCTAAGTGTCATGTCACCGTAATCCTCTGGAAAGATCTGCCATTGGCACCATCAAAGGGGCTGCACACGGCCTCTTCTCCACATACAGCTCTCCTGAATTTCTGTGGCAGTTCCTGGAGAAAGTAACTCACCCCTGATTTTCTCCATATATTGTTTCAAAGAAAATGGGTGAAAGGTTGCTTCTGGGGTCCACGGGGGCAGAGTCGGACCTTCAAAGTACCTCCAGAAGTCTCAAGCTGGAGTCAACACTTCCCAGCCAGCCTTACAAATAGATAGCCTCTGGCCCACGCCTTCAGGTCCAGGAAAACCTGATACAAACTGAATCAGGACATCTGACTGCCTCCGGTCCAGGGCGTTCTTCTTCTTCTTCTTCTTCTTCTTTTTTTTTTGAATTTTTGGCTACATCAGGTCTTAATTGCAACATGTGGCTTCTTCTTCGTGGGACCCACAGGCTTCTCTCTAGTTGAGGCTTAGTTGCCCCTCAGCATGTAGGATCTTAATTCCCTGACCAGGGATCGAACCCATGTCCTTTGCATTGGAAGCTCAGAGTCTTAACCACTGGACCAACAGGGATGTTCCCAGTCCAGGGCATTCTGAGGGAGGGAAAATCTGTGATATGGTGGTCAATCAATATTTGTGTTTGTGTGCAAAACTGAGAGAGTAAACTGCTCTTCCTTCTGCAGGGAAGACCAAGATATTGATGATGATGATACTGATAATGACAATGATCATACCCTGCTGCCGTAATAAGAATGGGGTCTGGGGAGACAGTTCTCAGCAGAAATCCCAGCTGGGCCCCTCCCAGGCTGTGAGCTTCCTTCCCTTCACTTCTCTAAGCCTCATCTGTAAACAAGGGGATAATATGGTACCAACCTCACAGGGAGTTTTGAGAGGATTAAATGAGCACGTGCACAGAACATAATGGCCAGCATATCGTGAATGCCCAATACACTTCAGCCTTCCTCAATTGCGTTTACAGTCACAGTATTTTACAGTTTACGAAACACTTTTACATGAATTAACTAATGTAGTTCTCACCTCATCCCCGGAAGAAAGTCGTGATGGCTCTAAGTTTTACGTATGGATACTGAGGCTCAGAGAAATCTAATGACTTGCCCCAAAGGTCCATAATTCACATTTTAAAACAATCAAATAGATGCCAGAAGCTTGCGTAAGATTTTGACCATTTGGTTCAGGCATTGAGCGTTCAACACCAAATGAGCATCGTGACCCGCTCCTTGAAGGTCTGGCCCTCTGGTGTGACAGAGATTTTCCCATTCACCGGGCCTGCAGCTGTACCAGTCAGACCAGAACGCAGCTTTGTCGGGGCCATTTGCAGGCCTGGGGAGAGATAAGTGTCACAGAGCAAAGTAGTTCAAAGCCACTAGGATTCTGGGCTCTGTTGTAGCTCAGTGGAGAGTGTGCTGAGGGGGTGACAATGTCACACATGAATAATGCATAGAAGGTGCTAAGCTTCAGTTTCAGTACGATCCAAATGCTCATTTCATCTTTGATTTTCCCTTCTGGCTGCGCCATTCCCTACAGCCACTGATCCCGGGGGCTTCGCTGGAGCCGTCCGGCTGCCCGCTAAATTGGCTGTTCTTGATGGTGAATAGAAAGTGGGGGGGCGCTGGGGACAGAGAGAAAAAGAAAGATAAGTCGAGGGGAGGGGATTAGGGAAGATGAAAGAGGGAGATGAGAGAAGGAAGATCTTTCGCTGGACTCCTCTTACGCAGACCTCCACGGCCCCCGAGAACTTGGGGAGGTTTTGTTCCAGGAGAACTTTCCTGGTCTTCTCACTGTGAGGTTGTCACAGACTGAACTCTCATCTTCCCAAGAAGTGGGAGGGGTGGAGGGCCAGGCTCCTGCCAGAGACGGAGATCAGAGGAAGGTGCCGGCCATGGCGTGCAGGAGAAGGAGAGGAGAAAGAAGACCCTTCTGGCAGGACAGGACTGACCCAAAGCCCAGCCCAGCAGCTATGTACAAATACAGGAGCAGCAGCATGGGTCTGGGGATGGGATGCAGGTAGCATCTGTTCTAGCTGCAAATCTGAAAACAAGCAAGGGCTACAGCCTGACGTTTTGGGTCTAGTGAGAAGGCAGACACTAAAGCAGCAAATGTCACCCTCACTAAGATTCCCACCAGGCCTGGGAATGTGTTGAGGCCTGTGTGGGGTCAGAGGGTCAGAAGGTCAGAGCCCGAAGCAGCATCAAGGGGAGGGCCCAGTAAGCCTTGTGAGTCGAGTCACCCTTTTGTGGGGCACAGAGGGGGTCTTCTTTAAGGAGGTGCTGTAAATTCAAACCCAAGGCAGCGGGGTTTGACAGTCACAACCGAAGATACTTCCTGTTGTCCCGTTCTTAAAAATCAGTAGGCAGCCTACTCCAGGGCAAACCGCCCATTGCTTTCTTTTCTTGGGGCAGCCAGATGAAGCAGCTGCAGCTGATTTTAATGAGATGTAATAATATTCTCTCAGTTCTGTGAGCTATAGACTGAGCCCACCAAGGGAAACTGCTCAACCCCCCAAATGATCAGACTTGTCAAAATATGATCATTTTGTTCCTTATTATAAATGAAGAGAAGATATGATTTAAGTGTCATCCTCTGGGCGTGTAAGCCAGATTCCTATAAATCAATCATCCAAAATAAACTCTTTGGAGTGATTTCACTACAAATATGCTGGAAACAATTTCTTTAAACAAAGCATAAAAGTATTACTGTAGCTCTCCAACATCAAAATGGCTTTAGACATGCATTATTGGGTTGCTGGTGTATTCTTTCCTTAATATATGTTATTTATGGTTTTGTGCCTGACAGGCAGAGTCAATGCTTGTCTGCAAGAAACCTCCTGCTTACTTCACGTCAGGTCCCCACAGTGAAACAGGGAGAGATGGCAGGAATGGCAAGAGGTCTAAGGACCAGGCTGGGGTCCCTAACCTCTGTAGCTGGGACACTCCATTTCCAAACTGGGTCCCAATGAGTGGAAGAATGGTAAGCCTTTAGTGGCAACCTACATCTTGCTAGGATAGGATTTCCAGGTGTGTTACTTACTAGCTCTGAGATTTGGGCAAATGTTTCTTTCAGTTTTGAATCTTCAAAATGGGAACGATGAGGACAGTGTGTGTGTGTGCGTGCTAAGTCACTTCAGTTGTGTCCAACTCTTTGTGACCCTGTGGGACTGTCTGTGGAATTCTCCAGACAATAATACTGGAGTGGGTTGCCATTTCCTTCTCCAGGGGGTCTTCCCATCCCAATAACTGAACCCACATCTCCTGCATTGGCAGGCAGGTTATTTACCGCTAACACCACCTGGGAAGCCCAATGAGAACTGTAATAGCAGGTAATTCATGAAGTTGTCCATGGGTTACAAAGAGTGGAACACAACTTTACGACTAAACAGCAACATGCAGTTGTCATAAGGAGCCAAGAGGAGTTAATACAGTAAAGCAACGAGAACAAAGTCAGCCACGTGTTGGCACTAGTAACCTTCAGTTGAGTTCAGTTTAGTTCACTCAGTCATGTCTGACTCTGCGACTCCATGGACTGCAGCACACCAGGCCTCCCTGTCCATCACCAGCTCCAAACTCATGTCGACTGAGGCAGTGATGCCATCCAACCATCTCATCCTCAGTCATCCCCTTCTTCTCCTTCCCTCAGTCTTTCCCAGCATCAGGGTCTTTTCAAATGAGTCAGCTCTTCACATCAGGTTGCCAAAGTATTGGAGTTTCAGCTTTAGCATCAGTCCTTCCAGTGAATAGTCAGGACTTAACTTCCCTGGTGGCTCAGATGGTAAAGCGTCTGTTTACAATGCGGGAGACCCGGGTTCAATCCCTGGGTTGGGAAGATCCCCTGGAGAAGGAAATGGCAATCCACTCCAGGACTATTGCCTGGAAAATCCCATGGACGGAAGAGCCTGGTGGGATGCAGTCCATGGGGTCTCAAAGAGTCAGACACAACTGAGCGACTTCAATTCAATCAGTTTCCTTTAGGAGGGACTGGTTGGATCTCCTTGCAGTCCAAGGGACTCTCAAGCGTCTTCCCCAACACCACAGTTCAAAAGCATCAATTCTTCAGTACTCTGCTTTCTTTATAAGAAATCATATCTTTGACTAGATGAACCTTTGTTGGCAAAGTAATGTCTCCGCTTTTTAACATGCTGTTTGGGTTGGTCATAGCTTTTCTTCCAAGGAGTAAGCATCTTTTAATTTCATGGCTGCAGTCACCATCTGCAGTGATTTTGGAGCCCAAGAAAATAAGGTCTCTCACTGTTTCCATTGTTTCTCCATCTATTTGCCATGAACTGATGGGACCAGATGCCATGATCTTCATTTTCTGAACGTTGAGTTTTAAGACAACTTTTTCACTCTTCTCTTTCACTTTCATCAAGAGGCTCTTTAGTTCTTCTACACTTTCTGCCATAAGGGTGGTGTCATCTGCATATCTGAAGTTATTGATATTTTTCCCAGCAATCTTGATTCTAGCTTGTGCTTCATCCAGCCCAGCATTTAGCATGATGTACTCTGCATACAAGTTAAATAAGCAGGGTGACAATACACAGCCTTGATATACTCCTTTCCCTATTTGGAATCAGTCTGTTGTTCCATGTACAGTTCTAACTGTTGCTTCTTGACCTGCATACAGATTTCTCAGGAGGCAGGACAGTTGGTCTGGTATTCCCATCTCTTGGAGAATTTTCCATGGTTTGTTGTGATCCACACAATTAAAAGCTTTGACATAGTCAATAGAGCAGAAGTAGATGTTTTTCTGGAACTCTCTTGCTTTTTCTATGATCCAGTGAATGTTGGCAATTTGATCTCTGGTTCTTCTGCCTTTTCTAAAACCAGCTTGAACATCTGGAAGTTCACAGTTCACATCCTGTTGAAGCCTGGCTTGGAGAATTTTGAACATTATTTTGTGAATGTGTGAGATGAGTGCAATTGTGCAATAGTTTGAGCATTCTTTGGCATTGCCTTTCTTTAGGATTTCTTTAAGACTGGAATGAAAACTGACCTTTTCCAGTCCTGTGGCCACTGCTGAGTTTTCCAAATTTGCTGGCATATTGGGTGCAGCACTTTCACAGCATCATCTTTCAGGATTTGAAATAGCTCAACTGGAATTCCATCACCTCCACTAGCTTTGTTTGTAGTGATGCTTCCTAAGGCACACTTGACTTCACATTCCAGGATGTCTGGCTCTGGGTGAGTGATCACACCATCATGTATCGGGGTCATGAAGATCATTTTTGTATAGTTCTTCTGTGTATTCTTGCCACCTCTTCTTAATATCTTGTGCTTCTGTTAGGTCCAGACCATTTCTGTCCTTTATTGAGCCCATCTTTGCATGAAATGTTCCCTTGGTTCTCTAATTTTCTTGAAGAGATCTCTAGTCTTTCCCATTCTATTGTTTTCCTCTATTTCTTTGCATTGATCGCTGAGGAAGGCTTTATCTCTCCTTGCTATTCTTTGAAAGTCTGCATTCAAATGGGTATATGTTTCCTTGTCTCTTTTGCCTTTTGCCTCTCTTCTTTTCACAGCTATTTTTAAGGCCTCCTCAGACAACCATTTGGCCTTTTGGCATTTCTTTTTCTTGGGGATGGTCTTGATCACAGCCTCTTGTACAATGTCGCAAACCTCCGTCCATAGATCTTCAGGCACTCTGTCTATCAGATCTAACCCCTTGAATCTATTAGTTATTTCTACTGTATAATCATAAGGGATCTGACTTAGGTCATACCTGAATGGTCTAGTGGTTTTCCCTACTTTCTTCAATTTAAGTCTGAATTTGGCAATAAGGAGCTCATGATCTGAGCCGCAGTCAGCTCCTGGTCTTGTTTTTGCTGACTATATAGAGTTTCTCCATCTTTGGCTGCGAAGAATATAATCAATCTGATTTCAGTATTAACCATCTGGTTATATCCATGTGTAGAGTCTTCTCTTGTGTTGTTGGAAGAGGGTGTTTGCTATGACCAGTGTGTTCTCTTGGCAAAACTCTGTTAGCCTTTGACCTGTTTTGTTTTGTACTCCAAGGGCAAATTTGCCTGTTACCCCAGGTGTTTCTTGACTTCCTACTTTTGCATTCCAGTCCTCTGTAATGAAAAGGACATCTTTTTTGGGTGTTAGTTCTAGAAGGTCTTGTAGGTCTTCATAGAACCATTCAACTTCAGCTTCTTCAGCATTACTGGTGGAGGCATAGGCTTGGGTTACCATGATATTGAATGGTTTGCCTTGGAAATGAACAGAGATATTCTGTCATTTTTGAGATTGCACCCAAGTACTGCATTTTGGACTCTTTTGTTGACTGTGAGGGCTACTCCATTTCTTCTAAGGGATTCTTGCCCACAGTAGTAGATATAATGGTCATCTGAGCTAAATTCACCAATTCCAGTCCATTTTAATTAACTGATTCCTAAAATGTTGATGTTCACTCTTGCCATCTCCTGTTTGACCACTTCCAATGTTCCTTGATTCATGGAGCTAACATTCCAGGTTCCTACGCAGTATTGCTGTTTACAGCATTGGGCTTTACTTCCATCACCAGTCACATCCACAACTGGGTGTTGTTTCTACTTTGACTCAGCCTCTTCAGTCCTCCTGGAGCTATTTTTCTGCTCTTCTCTAGCAGCATATTGGGCACCTCTGACCTGCAGAGTTCATCTGTCAGTGTCCTATCTTTTTACCTTTTCATGGTATTCATGGGGTTCTTAAGGCAAGAATTCTGAAGTGGTTCTGAAGTGATCCTCCAGTGGACCACATTTTGTCAGAACTCTCCACCATTACCCATCCATCTTGGGTGGCCCTACATGGCTCAGCTCATAGTTTCATTGAGTTAGACAAGGTGGTGGTCCATGTGATCAGTTTGGTTAGTTTTCTGTGATTGTGGTTTTCATTCTGTCTGTTCTCTGATGGATAAAGATGAGAGGCTTATGGAAGCTTCCTAGTAACCTTAGCCACTCTTACTTCCCTGGTGGCTCAGAGGTTAAAGCGTCTGCCTCCAATATGGGAGACCCAGGTTCGATCCCTGGGTCGGGAAGATCCCCTGGAGAAGGAAATGGCAACCCACTCCAGTATCCTTGCCTGGAGAATCCCATGGACTGAGGAGCCTGGTGGGTTGCAGTCCATGGGGTCACAAAGAGTTGGACACAACTGAGTGACTTTACTTACTTACTTACTTAGCCACTCTTGTTGTGTGTTGTTTTTGTTAGTAAGCCAGGCATTTCCTGTCCCAGGGAAGTGTCATGGAACAAAGCTTTGCTTGGATTTCCACAGACTCTGTCATTTGTCTTGACTTTGATGTTTTCACTTCATTCTATGAAGGGAAATAGACTTGCAGAGGACAGTGAGTGGCCCAGTGCTGTGGAGCTCTGAAGCCCCATTGGTGTTAGGAAAAAACAGTACAGTGAAGGGGCAGGGTCCTCAGAGGTCTTCCACAGAGTAGGATGTGTCTCTTGAGCCCTCTGTCTCAACCCTTCCCATCTCTCTGTGCTCACCAGGAGAGGCATCATCTCCACGCTGCGTTTTGTAATGCTCCAATCCATCCGCATTTTAACAACCTTGTACCTCAGTCGAGATAGAGTCTGAAAAGTTTAATATCATGTCAAATGAGAGAGCCAATAAAACTTGACATTATTAATAGGATGTCAAGGGTTTTTTTCCAACTGCTTAGGGAAAAAACATTGTGTCCCATTAAGTGTAGCTCCTTGCACTGAGAAATATTAAGTGACTTTTCAATGACTACCAGCTGGAACTATTAGTTTTTCTTCATAAGCGTTGATGCTGTCGATTCTGAGAGGCCAGTCGAGAACCTTTCAGGAAGACTCGGGATGAGCCCATGCAATCAGAACAGCTTTGAGGTTTCCCTGGGACCTTCTCTGTAAGTGGACCTGAATATGGAAATGGGGCTGTGAATCATAGAAAGACTTAAATACCCTGGGTCGAGTAAGCACGAGATTTCAGACTCCCTTTCGTCCATTTATCCCCTAAAGAGTGCGGTGACCTATCAGGGC